>NC_138215.1:19123137-19698137 GCF_964194415.1 Vipera berus | reverse complement strand
AACTATTAAGATTCTCATCCCATGCACACGGATCATTGGATCCAGGTGAGCTAAACGGCCATTTCTTTAGATGTCTCCTGTTACGTCGTGGGCTCTGGTGAGCAGGAATGAAGACACAAGGCTGAGTACAGAGAAACTCATTCTTTTATTCTTTCAAGTCAGCAGATGTGGGGCAGATTCCTGGAGATTTGAAATTCTCCAAGTCAAGGAAGTGCATTGCAAGGTTATTATTACGAAGCGCACATATCATAAGTACATATTTAATGAGGTTCAGGATGTGGCAGTACCGGACTGCTAAACCTCAATAAGCAACATAACGTTGCTTATTTCTCTGTCCCACAATTCACCTCCAACATAAACTGAGAGACTGAAAAATTCTCATTTAATCCTTTTTTTCCCTTTTCCTTTTTCTTTTTTTTTTAAAAATGGACCAAACTAACCTGTGCCGAGCCAGGTAATGACTGCAACAAATCAATCTTGAGTAAGCTCAAAATTATCTAGAGAGCGGACCACCCAAAATATCTCTGGAGATTATGCTGGAATGTTTAAAAATAAGTCCTCAAAGGAAGAAAAAACAAATTTATTCTGTTCTATTCAGTAGCACAGGGGTCTTCAAACTTGGCCCTTTTATGACTTGTGGCCTTCAACTCCTAGAATTCCTCAGCCAGGAGTTGAAGGCCACAAGTCATAAAAGGGCCAAGTTTGAAGACCCCTGCCTTAGAATAACACCTCAAATATCATCCCACAGGAAAACTTTACAACTTTAGCTAATGGCATATTTATTAGTTGGAATCATTATGACCATGTTTCTCAGCCTTGAAAGCTTGACAATGAATGGACTTTAACTCCCAAAATTCCCCAACCAGCCATGCTGGCTGGTGAATTCTGGGCACTGAAGTCTACTCATCTTCAATGTCTATGGAGATTCTCAGTCATCCAGTCATGGTTGTCCCAAAGATGCTTTTTGAAGAGGCAATTGGACTTTCTTCGTTTTTCCTTGAAGACATTTCACCTCTCAACCAAGAAGCTTCTTCAGTTCTTCTGAAGAAGCTTCTTGGTTGAGAAGCGAAACATCTTCAAGGAAAAACAAAGGAAGTCCAGTTGCCTCTTGAAAAAGCAAGGTAGAGAAACACGTGCATAAGGAACTGAACTTACAGCCTTTTAACTGCAATTCATATTATTGGATTCTGGTTTTCCAAGACCTACAGAAACTTTACACTGGACTGTGATAATATCTTCCTCTTGAAGAGAGCTGGAGATACCTTCAAAGTGTTTCAAAGAATTGGAGACTTTTTAAAAAAAATTAGACGTATGATGCCAATCTCTTTGGTTTTTTTTCTTTTTAAGTAATGGCCATTTAATGTGCCCTTCATATGAATGCAGCAGCTCTAATGTAGTTTGCCATCATTTTAAATAATTATGATTGCAGAGTTCTCGGAACAGTATGAATCTGAGTCTCCAAATTAATCTAATTTTTGGTATCCGACTGCTGACAATTCTAATGCACTTTAAAAGGCAAAAGAGTAATAAATTGCCTTTGACAAACCCAAGTTGTTTTTCCTCCCCACATCTTCCCTGTCTTATTTGTACTTTCTCTAGAGGGTGGAATAATGGGGTCCTTCAGATCCATCCAACATGTTCATTTCTGCCTTCTATGAAAGGCTGAGCACTTGGAGTGGGGGTGGGGAATAGAATTAATGATGTGCATAGAAATGGATGCACTCCTAGGGACAACTAATGGCTTTTTATAACTTTGACAAGGTCCTTTGATGGATCTATTCAACGGGTGAAGATGAGGCTGGGTAAAAAGCAAATTGAAGGTCCAGCTTTGGATTATGTGGAAGGCTCATTATGGTGCAAGCCCAAATAGGAATGGGGGGGGGATACTTGAATCAGATCTTCAGAGTTTGCCTGTAAACAAAATGGAGATGTTTTCCTAGTGGTCTCCTGCATAAATAGTAGACATAATTTACAGGTGATAGTCCACCTGCTGAACCGGTGGTCTGTCAGCTCTACTAGATGGAGTCATAGGGCCTTATATGCTTAATCAATAAATACATAACCCCATATAAGATGTAAGGGTCTCCTGCTTTAGGTGGGACTGGACTAGACCCCACTCTGAGCTTGGTTGTTTTCTTGCAGATGTTTGTAATGAAACATTATCAAGAAAGCAACTAAGCTCAGAGACCACCAAGGACTCTACAGTTCAATCCTGAACTACAAATAGTCTCTTCTTATCAATAATGTGGGTTCATCTAAGCCAGGTGGAGATGCTTATATGCTGTTCTTAGAAAATGTCATGTCAGCTAGCATCAAATGACGAAGACAGCATGCTGGCCTATCTGATGTTTTTTTAATTGCCGCTTATTGATCTGTTTGTCTTCCGTGGTGACTTAAAAAGAGTTGCCATCTGCTGCTTTCATTTCCTAAATATCAACTCACCCTCCTAGCCTTAAACTCTTAACTAGTCAACATATAGCAACTTTAAAAAAAAAATCACAGTGAAGTGATTGTTTAGATAGCTCAACCGGTTTCTTGAAAGACCTTTTTGTGATGCCTAGGTGGCTTACCCTAATTAAAACTATTAATCAAGCAGCCTCCTTGAAGTTTCTTTTCGCTCCCAAGATTCATTGATTTTTTCCCCCCACCTTCCCTCTGTAGCCTGTCTAGCTGACCTTCAGATGATGATTAATGAAATAGGTTGAGACTCCCTGTTAGACCAGCATTCCTCAACTTCAGCAACTTTAAGCTGTGTGTACCTCAACTCCCAGAATTCCCCATTCAGAATTCTGGGAGTTGAAATCCACCTGTGTTGGGCTAGAGTATTCCGGGAGTTGAAGTCCACACAGCTTAAAGTTGATGAAGTTGAGAAACGCTGTCTTAGACAATGCCTGTTATTTTAAAGAAGATACCATTTTTAAGTAGTCATTGCTACCAACGAAGATGCTTCCTTATTTTGTAGGATAACTTTAGGATAGGTTCCCATTTCTGTCTGAGAGAATGATGAGTCAGGATGCCCCATTGTGGTGCCTCCAACAGCAGCTTAGCATTGCATAACGAAATGATTGTCAATAACATTAGGAAAGCAAAATAAACAAACCACAAACTAAATAAAAAAATCAAGTCTTCTTCTGCAGCCTTTCCTATATATATTTGTTTTTTAAAAAAAAGCTTTCTCAAGGAGATGTATTAAGCCAACCAAGTCTATTTCATTACAATTGCAGTCTTCTTTATTTACCATTCTGTGCTTAAGCTCTGTTGAACAAATGGATGGACATTTGTAATCTAGAATAATAACGAACCTTTCTTTGGCCAACTCAGATGATGATCAGTGGTCTATTGAGTCCCACGCGTTCTCCCATTTCTTTCCTTCTGTCCAGCAGGTTTCTGAAGTGTTCCAGATCTTCTTGAGCGTCCCAAATATGCATTTTCAAAAGGCAACTGGACTTTCTTTCTTTTTGCTTGAAGATGTTTCACTTCTCATCCAAGAAGCTTCTTCAGTTCTTCAGCTTCTTTACTTGTTCAGAACTGAAGAAGCTTCTTGGATGAGAAGCAAAAAGAAAGGAAGTCCAGTTGCCTTTTGAAAAAGCACCTTTGGGACAACCCTGAGCTGGATGATGGAGAATCTCCTTAGACAAATCCTCTTGACCTTGGTGACTTCCATTGTATGTGAATACAGAGGTGGGCAGAGAGGCTGATAATTCATGTAGCCCAGAAATGAGGAATTTTTAGCAAACAGTTGGCAATCTCCAGATTCAGACTTTGCATTAGAAGGTGTAGAAGCTAACCTATGGATTCCTAGTTCAGGGTTTGGGCTGGTGCAGATTTTCTAGTTATGGTTTGTAATCTGTTTGTGCATGGGTTATTTCCACAGGGGAAATGATTTGGGAATTTTATCCTTATAAACATCTGTTAAGAACATTTTTCTTTAGGCAGAACGCTGTAAATAGTCTTTGCATAGTCCCCAGATAGGAGAAGGAAAATGTGACAGGTCCTCAAACAAGTTATATGAGAAGGAGGAAGGGAAAGTACAAGAGAAAAAGAGGTGTTGATATTCAGTGAAGCCTGATCAATTTAGGTATTTTATCAAACTATCACTCTTCCTTGAAAAGGACTGCTCCATAGGTTGCCAAATTTTAAATTCTACAAAACTTTGATTTATGCCATAAGCTCTCTTCTTCAAAGCTGTGTTTAGAGCAAAGCCAATGTTTGCTTTACTTTGTAATTTTAAAATATTTTAAAGCATTTTGACATATTTTTGAACATGCATTAAATATATTAATGTATTCATTTTTCCCGTGTTTGCACATAAAGATCTGTCTTTTTGAAATCATCCCCTGAAGAAATGCAAATAGCCAAGAACAAATTTTTCTCTTCCCTTACAAAATAACAGATTCCGTGCAAACAGTCTGCTGTTTACTTCTGACAAACATTGGATACTGAATTTAAATATTTGGATATTTGGAGGCTTTATAAGCCCTCTCTGTTACCCATAAATCTTCTATTAGGAATGCTTAATCTTTTTTCTTTTTAAATAGAGTTACAATTAGCTTTATACGGCAATAGCAGGAAGTCTACTTAGAAATAAACCCCTGCTGTGTTAGTTCTTGATAAGCAAGCATGGATTGGCAACTGGAAGACTAATTGTCCTAGATTAGAGACAATAGAAAACATGGAATAACAGAATAACAGAGCTGGAAGGGACCTTGGAGGTCATCTAGTCCAACCTTCTACTCAGGCAGGAAACCCTATACCATTTCAGACAAATGGCTGTCCAGTCTCTTCTTAAAAACTTCCAGTGTTGGAGCATTCACAGCTTCTGGAGGCAGGTGGTTCCACTGGTTAATTGTTCTAACTGTCAGGAAGTTTCTCCTTAGTTCTAGGTTGCTTCTCTCCTTGATGAGTTTCCATCCGTTGCTTCTTGTCCTGCTTTCAGGCGCTTTGGAGAATAGCTTGACCCCGTCTTCTTTGGGGCAGCCCCTCAGATATTGGAAGGCTGCTATCATGTCACCCCTCACCCTTCTCTTCATTAAACTAGACATGCCCAATTCCTGCAACCGTACTTTATGTGTTTTAGCCTCCAGTCCCCTAATTATTTTGTTGCCCTTCTCTGCACTCTTTCTAGAGTCTCAGCACCGTTTTTATATTATGGCAACCAAAACTGGATGCAATATAGGAGAAAATACCCTTTTTTTAAATGAACACGTGGCACTGATCCACAAACTAACAAAAAATATTTTAGCAGAGTGCATCATCAGAACCCAGCTTGCATGTTTAATTTATAGCTGAGTATGTGGTGTGAACGCATAACTTTGGTAAATTGAGTGAATCATAATTAGCTGTGATTAAGCTTGCGTGACATGAGCTTAGCCATGCTAAGCACCTCATGCGAGCCCATTTTTAAAAATGGGAAGGGGCCTACAGCAAAAGGTTTAAGATACATGGTCTAAACCCTGATTTAAAGCAAATATGTTTTTAGCTTAGCAAGTGTGGTGAGCTTATCTGCAATCCAAAATCAAGCTGTTCATTTTATTATGGGTCATTTTATTTTATTGATAAAATTTACTTATTAAAACACATACAATACTTGACATAGTTTTTTTAAGAGGTAAGACAGACGAAGCCGAATCTCTGAATTAGCAGATATAACTCCAGAAAACCTGGCCAGACAGTCAAATTGGCATTGAAATTACTGATGGGAAAGCAAGGCCAGTCTATATAGAGCTGGAAATATATACATTTTTTAAAAAAAATTCTAGTCCTGATACATGGAAATTGGCAAGAATTTATATTACAAAAGGCAGCTCTTCTGTGAGTCATAAGCTGCCAAGCATTACTTGGGAAACCATTTCATAAAAATCTGTTTTCTGTTTGGAATTAGCGTGACCCTAAGAAAGAAGAGGCTGGTTTTACAAATTGTGATTCAATTATCTTCAGCCGTGGAACAACACAAGGCCATTCCACATGGACAATATCCCTGAAGATGTTCCAGCAGCGGTCTTTATTTTCAAGGTATATTGTGAGTTTTTCTGGTACAAAAACGCTAATATCTAAACACAGTTCTCATGGATAAATGACCTTCGGAGTGGATTTCGAAATGTGATGTTGCAAATCTTTGTCAGCTTTTCTTCCACAAAATGCTCATGTTCCAGTTTTGATTTTTCGTCCAAGATTTCTAGAAATTAAATCTCTACAGGCAGGTGAATCTGTGTTTTATTGGCCAGGTGCACAAAGAAGGAATGAAACCTCATTCTTGGCAGCAATGTAAGAGAAAGAGGAGAAAAAGCAAGATCAGAATGACATTTTGCAAGAATTTCAGCAGGCATCTTACAAGATTGGGGAATTCCCAATTTTAGAATTTGGCACCTGCGGGAGAAAAAATGTTCCTTTGATTTGGGCTTGGTGTCAGTAGTAGGATTCAGCCGGTTCGCACCAGTATGGCAGAACCGGCAGCTAATTTTTTGTTGCCCAGGCCCAGAATGGACTTCTGGAAGTGGCATCCATGCAGAGAACCAGTTGCTCACATATTTGAATCCCACCATTGGCTCGGTGTGATTCGTCAGCCCAACCATTATGGCTTGTTGGCTGTCCCAATATACCTCGGTTAGGATAGCTTTAAGAATCCTAGCTTAGCATGAGGGATGAACTCAACCGAAGTGCATGCAAAACCCAAAAGGTGGGAAAAGAACAGAATTTCTCGCCGAGAGTCGGAAACAAGAGATTGAGAAATGGGAGCGGAGGGGATTCAGCGTGATTTTGTGAATAGACCTTGACTGATAATGATATTCATCAGGGAAAGATGAAAGGGATAACTCACTAACAGTTCTGGTGAAGAAGTGGAGCTTAAAGAATTTATCTCCTGTCTTGATGAAAACACAGCCCTACTTGAGTGACAGAGCTAATCATCTGGGGGCATTTGAATATCAAAGTCTTCCAAACGAGATCCTCTGTAAGGTTGAGCTTTTTATTATACCGAAAACAGAGCTTTGAGCACGGGTTACGTGGAAGTGAAATGCAGCTGCTATAGAAGTGGGAGACTTCAGAACAAAGGAAGTTGTCTTAAGGGGTTTTTTTCCCCTCAGTGCCAAAGCATCGATCTCCCATCTCTTCAGCATGGATTTTGACTTTCCAAAGAATAAAGAAGGTATAGAAGCCTAAGATCAAGCACGTGGACAATTTTTTTTTTAATGACCGAGAACCTGAAGCACAGAGGTGTCTTTTTTGTTGTTGTTGTTCCTTTCCTGCACCACAGCTGGAAGACTACCTGATAACAAGAAGAAGAGCTAAGATCTTCCAGATGTTGCTGAACTCTAGGGTGGGAGGGTGGGAACTGCAACAACACCTGGATGCTCACATGTTCTTCACCTCCTCAGCACAGCATGGACTGCAGGGAAAATAGGTTTTCCCAAGGTTCCTCAGACCATGCAAGGTCTTAGGGATGAGACATGGAAGCTCAAAGGAATGGGAGAAAGAATTGGGTATTTGGGGTCTTTATGGAAGGGTCCAGATCCTAAAGCTTTGTCTTTATGAAGCTGGACCATCCAAAGGTGGGGGGAAAACGTTTTGGCCCCAACTGGACTCTGAGAAACCAATCTTAGAAGCCACCTAACCAAGCAACAAAATTAATTGTGGAATAATTTATTGTTTGTAAGCCATATTAGGGATGTATAGCTTTCGTGGTCTCCAGCAAACGCATTTTACAGAAGAGTAAACAAAACCTCAAAGTGGATCTTTGCTTGGATAAAGGCTGGTTCAAAGCAACTTATGATGGGATGAGGCTACCTTATCACAAAGGACACTGTGGGAATGGCCAGAATTTACAGTTGGCCTCACAGCCTCACACGCGGGCACACCAGATGAAGGGAAAAGAAATTCAGACGAAGGGAAAGGAATTCAGACCCGGGTCGATAGAGTTGTCCTGAACCAGCAGGGCAGCCTCGTCTCCAAAAAGAACTCTGGAGAACACTACCCGCTGAACTTTTATTCACCTCCAATATTACAAAAACTACATCAGTCTCACACAAACAGGATACACAGAAATAATTGGATACTCAGGTGCCTATGAGATCACACAAAAACAAGGTACCACAAGATGTATGTGAAGGCTTTATCATAGCATTTTCCAAACCTCCCACATGCCAGGCTCCCCTCCCAGCCAGGAGAGTGTGCTCTCACTGAAGCTAACAGAGAGGCCCAACTAGGGGGGAACGGAAAGGCTGAAAGGTGAAAAACCAAATTCTTGAGAGACCAAATTCTGGCCGTTCCCACAGACACCTAGAAAGAAAGAGGCAATGCATGTTCTTTTCCTTTCTCATTAAATTTTCACCATGTTTTCCTCTTCAACCATGGGCAACAAGAGGCAGGGGACCTTCCTGCAGCTTTCCTTCCATTGATCAAGATCAAAAGGCCCAAGAGGTCATCTGAGAGGACTATCATGAGGTCCTTTTAATGCATTTTAGATTAATTGGAATTCAGCCAGAGTGATGATGTCAGATCCACAAAAATAAACAGCATCATTCAAATTCAGGAGTTTGGAGAAATATGGAAGGAAGGAAGGAAGGAAGGAAGGAAGGAAGGAAGGAAGGAAGGAAGGAAGGAAGGAAGGAAGGACTGCTGGCCTCACTAGATTGACAACCATCTAATAGCTTGGAGCAAAAGCAAAACTGCTGTTTGAAATCTTGGAGAATCATTCCAGAGCATTTATTGACAATGTTAGTCTAACCATGGTGGCGAACCTATGGCACGCGTGCCACAGGTGGCATGCAGAGCCCTCTCTGTGGGCACATGCACCATCGCCCCAGCCCTATAAAACCTTTACACTTTAGGCCTCTGCCACCTTGTGCAAAAAAAAAAGGTTCAATCAATCAATCAATTTCAACTACTCGCGAGAAAAAAAAGATTCGCAAAGTTGGAATTGATTGATTGAACTTTTTAGTCCCACCCAGTCTGCTGTTACCACTGCAGACACACACACCAATGGGCCACGACCACCCAATGGGCCACACCCACCCAGTGGGCTACGCCCACCTGGCACCCGACGATACATAAGTGGATTTTGGGTTGCAGTTTGGGCACTCGGTCTCTAAAAGGTTTGCCATCACTAAATGAATCAGTGATCTTGACTGATGAAGCAGTTCCTTTAGTCCTAAACAAATGACTTGGTAACCAAGATTCCAGATTTTTCTCTCCAATCGTTGCACAGTAATGGATTTAACACATCACAATTGTTAATATTGAGATTCTTGTAACCTGCCTCTGCCTGCCTACCCTTCCTGTCCCCTCAGCTCATCCCAGTTAAAATCTTCCGCCGGTCCAGACCTTTCCTGCATCTGATGAAATGAGCTCCTCGGCTCACAAAAGCTTCAGCCTTCCAATACCTGCTTCTGATTTTGTTTTGCTGAGAAAACCCAAGGTGGCATTTATGCAGGAAATGGATCAGGAGGTGGTGTTTAGGATGCAAATTGCCATGTTACAAAAGACACACACTTCCTAGGTTCCCTTCTGGAAACTATATGAGTGGTTTGGTTTGGTTTTTCCATTGACCAACCTGTGTAGCTTTGCCTTTGCTGCCTATTCTTTTGGAGACAAAATGAGGAGATTTGTGTCACTGTTCCAGCCTGATCCTTGCCTAACTGACACCCCTGGGGGCAAGTGTTGCTATAGTAATACCTGACATACTTGGAGTCTGAATCTTCTCCTGATCAAGGCCACTGAGGTTCCAGTTGTCAGGAAATCAGCCTGTGCTAAAATAAGTCACTCATTGCAACACAAATTCTTACTAGAGTCCATTAGAGAAGGTGTCGGGGACACTGTGTTGTGGGCCTTCTCTCATTACAAAGACCCAGTTTGTCTGGGGGTCCTTGTCACCCCACCCCACCCTTCCCAACTCAGAACTCACCCTTCTGCTACAGGTGGTCCTTCTGTTGCTAAGCGAGACAGCTAATTTTGCCCCATTCTAGGACCTTCCTCGCCACAGTTAAGGGAATCACTGCAGTTGTTAAGTCAGTAACACGGTCACTTAAGCGAATCGGGCTTCCCCCATTGACTTTGCTTGTCAGAAGGTCGCAAAAGGGGATCACGTGACCCCAGGACTCTGCAACTCTCCTAAGTACATGCCGGTGGCGAAGCCTCTGAATTTTGATCACGTGACCATGGGGATGCTGCAACGGTCTTAAGTGTGAAAAACGGTTGTGCTGTAAGCCCCTTTTTTCAATTGTAACTGAAATGGACTGTTGTAAGTCAAGGACTTACCTGTGATTCTAAGCCAGTGATGGCAAACTTATCATACAGGTGTCAAAGGTGACCCACCACAATTTTGGGGGTGACACTCCAGCATTCACCAACACCAGTAACTATTCTCAAAAGCACGACTCCCCAAAAGAGTTTGTTCCACTCGTATTTCATTTTTGTCGTTGCGTGGTGTTTCTTGATGAAATACACAGCACCATGCACTCTTGGGATGTATTTTATTTTTAAATAAATAAATCCGTAGAGAATTGTTTCACTTTTATTTTGAGGGATGACACCCCAACAGAGTCAAGTAATTTCTGAACTTTGGACACGCCGAGGCCAAGGGGTTGGCTCTTGCTGTTCTGAGCAGAGCTCCAAATCGCACTTTCTCCCCTACGGCTACTGACAAAAATCGAAGCACTCCACATCCAAGCACTAAGGAGCACGACACAGTTCCACATCCAGACCAGCCGCCTTTCTTCCTGCCTGCAATTGTCACCATCACCTGTTTTGCCAAGTGCCAGGGCAGCAGTCAGGTGCCCAGGCAATGGGTTGTTTTGGATCCAGAGACAATGAACCGTCGGGTGAATAAAGGGACTTTAATCTTTACTATTGGCTTAAAAGCCCACCGAGTTAAAAGCGTAACATAAAAAGCAAGAGAATAGCTAACGTTCTTGCAAACTGCCAGGAGCTCTTTAGTGGAATGGAAGTGGCCTCCAGAAGTTGTGGGTGCTCCATCACTGGAGGCTTTTAAGAAGAGACTGAAGAGCCGTTTGTCTGAAAGGGCCTCCATGGTCCCTTCCAGCTCTATTCTATATTTTACTTTATATTCCATTCCATTCCACTCCACTCCACTCCTTATGTTGTAGATTCAATTAACAATTAATCAGTGGAATGACTTGCATTCGGAAGCTGTGGACGCTCCATCACTGGAGGCTTTAGGAAGAGACTGGACTGCCACTTGTCTGAAATGGTATGGGGTCTCCTTCTTGGGTGGGGGGTTGGACTAGAAGGCCTCCAAGGTGCCTCCCAGCTCTATTCTGATTGATTGGTCATCCTTGGTTTCTTTGGGCCAAGGTGTGAATTCATAATGTCTATTGGAATTAACGGTTGTACAGATCCAGACTTAACATGAATGTACAGTACTCTTTGCTACTTTAAATTTTACATGTGGTGGCCAGGTTGTAGGCTCTGGGGTTGATGATCAATGGAACAATCTGCCTTATGACTTTCTTCTTATCCCTTCTGCCCAAGTGCATTTCAACAAGTTCCTTGATTAATTTCAGAATACAATACAGAATAACAGAGTTGGAAGGGACCTGGGAGGTCTTCTAATCCAACCCCCTGCTCAAACAGGAGAACCTACACCACTTCAGACAAGTGGATGTCCAGTCTCTTCTTTAAAAAACCTCCAGCGATGGAGCACCCACAATTTCGCAGACTTTTGCTTCCACTGCAGAATGACGCATGGAATCCGTGCAATTCCCACCCTGTTTTTGAATCTCTCTGATAATGTGCACCCTTGGCAAGTTAAATGCTTCCTTGAGATATCTCTCCAGATCTTTCTTGGACAAAGAATGAGGATATTGCCCTACAAAAAAGAGGCGACTGCTTAAATTGCATTCTACTAACCACAGCAATGACACTTGTGACATTTCCTGGTGTGCTTGGAATGCGACATTTCAAAAAAGATCTCAGTGGCTTGAAATATAATGAAAAGTTTCTTCAAACCCCTAACCATGAACTATTATTAAAATGAGTGCTTTTAATCTCACATTTTTACACGGCGTTTGACAAACTGCTTGCTAAAAAAGAGAAGTAAGTGGATTTTGAAGGAGGAAACCTTGATTAAGTGAGATGCAAAAATTACTCCAGGAACGGGAGAAAGATCTTTCTGCAGAAAGCCCCCTGTTCCCCTCCGTTTAATCTAATGTGCTGAAAGATAACTCAATGAATCATTAATAAAAGATTGACACATTGTTTACTTGTTCACTTTGAAAGAAAAACAAAAAAAAAGACCAAGAGAAAAAGCAGACGTGTCACTTTGTTTCAAGAAAGATGTTTGATATGTCAAGAAAAGCTGTAGTGGCTGCTTAAAAATTCAAAGATAAGCTGAAACGGTGAAATATGGAGTAGCTTGGGTTCTGCTTTCCTTGTTTTTTTATATAAAAAGTGTTTACCTTTATCAGAAGTTGCTCTTCAGTCAAACACTTGGCAAAGTACTGATGGAAAATATTTGTAGCTCAGGGTTAAATCGTGGGTGCTCTCTGAGCTTGGTTGTTTTCTTCCAGATGTTTCATTGCCCAAGTAACTAACATCATCAGGGCACTGATCTGAAACTTCTGCGGGGAAAAAAACCTGCCAAACTCAGAAAGCACCAAGGACCCCACTTGACAAAGTTGAAGCCCCCAATGAAGGTCCATTGGAGGGGACAACCCTGGTTAGATTTGTAAAAAGGTTCGCCAGTTGTTATCTGCCCTTGCCAACACAGTCAAATGTTCCCTTGGTTGCAACACACATTGAGAAACTATTCATTTTCAACAAACAGGGCTAAACATGACTTAATACAAAGAGTCAGGTTGCCCAAAATGACTTTGAACTTGCCCACTCTAATAACATACAAATGCTGTGGAAAACCCAGCATGGTTGAGATCTTCAGTAATCGAGAAAGAGGGACTTCAAAAATTAGCAGAAATGCTTATATTAGTGTTTCTTAATCTGAGCCGCTTCTACAAATGTGTAGACTGAAGAAGTGACTTGGGTAAGCAGTAAAGCATTGCAAACCCAAAAAAACAAAAGAAGCCCAGTTGCTATGACACAACTTCCAAACAACTCTACCTGGATGACTGAGAATCTTCATTGACTTTGAATGTTTAGATTTCATCTCCAAGAGTTCTTGGTCATCAAAACTATGGATGCAGGGAGAGGAATTCTCAAAGCTAGATAGACTCAGCAAGATCCATGCATGACTTCTCAATGAAAGAAGCCTTCAACATTGGCCCAGTCTGGGCCACCAAAGATCACAAAATGTTCATGCTTGACTGCAACTCCTCCTACAATAGATGGTTTCAACTGAAGATCAATGTTTTCTGGAACTCTTTGGTTTTGCTGTTGTTCTGACTTCTAGTTTCCTTTCTGGGCTCTGATTAGATGACCCTCCATGGCTGACCACACAGCTAACCTGATACTAATGTTCACCAGTGGCCAATGCATCCTTGACCATCTCTGTGAAGAGCTAAGTTGACTTCTTGGTTCTGAAGCTCACCTTTTCTGTTTTTTCCTCCATGTAAATTGCCAAGCATACTGAGCATGACTCAGAAAAGCTTCTGTGTTTCCAGACTGAAATGAAAGTATAACTATCCTCCATTTATAAACTGGTGCTTTGAAACGTCTGTGCACCAAATGAATAAAGCAGGCAAAACCTAATCCTTTGGGGAGTGGAAAAAGTTGAGCTAATGGGGCAAAAAAACAACCCATCTTGGAGCTTATGTTGGATTGCCTTTATCTCTGACTTTTGGCCCTTTAGACACACTTAATCAGAAACAGGAATTCATGCATTGATAGAAGCAGCCTGATCTTCCTGGATGGATCTTTTGTGACGCTCATTAATGCCAAATGTCACCCAAGGTTGATAATATCAGTACCTCCATTTATTATTATTATTAGCAAAGGCAGCCAAATATGAACTGAGATACGGCAATTTCTCTGCAAACTGAAGTGAAAACTGGAGAACAGGTTCCCCATGAAAAATGCAGTAGAAAGTCAGAGATTTCCTTTTCAACCAAATGAGGACAGGAGAGAGAGAAAGAAAGAGAAACATGGATCTTGTTTTTGATCCCCCGCCTTGCCTTCAAAACCCAAAATATATTCCACCAAGGAACGAAACCCCCAAATAACCACAGTTGTGGTAAGGAGCCAATAAAGGATTTAAACTTATTATTTCTTGTTTACAAACTGTATTTCTCACTCTCTTTTTCTAATTGCCTGCCAAAGATTTAGATTAGATGAATTCTCCCTTCCTGGCTAACAATGATAACGATCATGTTCTTAGCTGTGCATGCAAGGAAGCCTTTTTTTAAAAAAATCTTATAACATTTCACACCTCTTCTGCACAATGACTTGATAACTTCCTCCTGTGCAACAGACCAGCTTGAAGTTTGGCATCACTTCCTGGTGAGAGTCATCTCTGAAGGAAAGTCAAATCCTGGATCTTGGGATGAATTGTTTCCCATCATGCTTTGCAATGCAGAACTGAGATGAAGGAAGCGGCGAGGATCCCAAGTCTCCAAGTGACCGCCAGTGTTCCTTCAAAATGGTTGCCAAACTGTAATTTTTTAAGGTGGCAGAAGGAGAAAGCAATTAAAGACATGGCTGGAGAGTAATAATATGACTTATATTATGTGGAATTAATGGCAAATGATGATTGAGAGACATTTGATGGAGCTTGGGGGCTGTCCTCATAATCTAGCTTGGGAAGCATAGACTCTGACATATGGTTCAAAAGCCCAAAGGTAGCCCTCAACCCTAAAGCATTCTGCACCTTTGTCCTACAGAAAAGTCACTTGGCTTCAGATACTCTTGGAAATGACTTTTAGAGGTTGACCGTCACTTTGGACTCATGGACCCATCTGGAGTTTTGAGAGGAGAGATCTTCACAATGTGGGCACCCTGGGCCTTTTGAATGGGCATTCACAAAAGAGCTGTTGTGATGGTTATGACCAGTTATGAAGGAGGACCCACTTCCACCAATGATAGTTAGTGTAATTAGAAAGCCTTCTTGGCTTGTCATCCCAAGAGGATTTGGAGGCCTCAACCTACATCTGAGTCAGCTTGAAGAAGTTGGGGTGTTGCAGAAGACCTCCCACAAATGGCTCAGCACCACATGAGGAACATCAACAGCCAGGTGAGCCTGAATATCTGTCCAGGAGAATGAATGAAACTGCTTTGCTCTTATAATATTTCTTTTGTCCAAGGCAGTTTTCCAGGAAATTGATTAGCCACGTAGTCCATTAATTCCTTGGGAATCCTAGACAGAGAGGCTCATTAAAACTGACAGCAGAATGAATGACTGCCATGTCATAAATTTAACTTTCGCTCATTAATCTTACATCCCTTCGTAATGAATTCCACGTGTGCCCTTTTTTGTTATACTTGCTGTGGTCCCTGTTCGAGGACAGCATTTGGCATCATGGCTGGTATGATGGCTTTGCCTTTACCTTTAGGTTCCCCCTCACCACCTGGGCACCTGCCCAACAGGTGGTGACTGTGAGTTCACTATCAGAATAGATACGGATAAGCTAAATTTGCTAGAGAACATTTTTCCATATTCATGTCAGGTTAACAATACCGTAGTTATATCTCCACAATTTAGTCAGCCAGTAGCAATCTCTCCCTTCTAAGGAGCCTGCTGACAATTTCTCTTAAGGATTTCTCCTTGAGTCACGATGTCTAAGCTCTTGTACAAATGAACAATTTGCCTGCGGCTGTCTTGATTAATTACGTTCCAATGCTGGCTCTTAATCACCACAGAGATAGAACATCTCCAGGAGGTTTGGTCCACCACCTTATCGGTCCAGTTGTCCAAAGGTGTATACCATCACTGCTGTAATGGAGTCTGTCCACTTTGCTGCTGTTAACCTCTTCTTCTCTTTCTTCCACATGATCTTGCCAAGCACTCAAAAAAAGAAAAAGGTCTTTGCAAAATGTGTCTAAAATATAATAATTTGAGTTTGACCCTTTGTGCCTCAAGTTCATTTTTTTGTTTTTAGGCTCTCCGTGATCATGCTCTCTCTCTCTCTCTCTCTCTCTCTCTCTCTCTCTCTCTCTCTCTCTCTCTCTCTCTCTCTCTCTCTCTCTCTCTATCTATCTATCAATTGATCAATCAATCAATCAATTGATTAACTGATCAATCTGAGTGTTTGATATGTGAAAGCTTGCAAACTTTCTCCAAACTGTGATCCTGGAATGTAATAAACTTAGAAAAGAAGAAGTACATTTGCACACTTCAGAGACAGGCTAATATAATCCATTTGTGCCATATGGCAGTTTTAAAAATTGAAAAAGAATTGCTCATGGCATATTCCCAACATGTGAGCTGTCATCTTAATAATCTCCCTTGTTTATGAGTAAGTAATTTCTAAACTGCTGATTTTGTGGGCCACCGGGCCTAAGCACAGCTCTTGATATATTTAAAAACGCCAGACAGCATCCACCTGAAAAGCATTGTTCCCTTATTTAAGTGAGATGACAGAGATTTTTGCACCCTTGCCTTAAAAACAAAGTGGTGTGGTTCAAAAGACATCATGACCAGTTTAAGATCATCAAGGAGTTTTGGTTCACAGAATGTCTTTCAGATTATCTACTGTGCATTATATCCTACAAAAGATTTTTTTTTCTTGGCTTGGTCCAAGAGCTAGGCAGTACGAAAGCTGACTTCGTCTCCAAGTCAACTGTCCCACCATACGTTTTTTCAAAGGGGAAATTAACTCTTCCTGCTAGCCTTTGTCCATCACTATTCCAAAAGAGTCAAGTATCTCAACATTTTGAGTGATGATAATAACTTGACCCAAAGAAGAACACAAGGCAAGCTTTGGGGGAACATTTGTGTCATTCACGTCCACAGAGATGGAGGAAGCCACAGGCCCCAAAGCATTGGACCAGGTTCTCCTGGACCAGAGAGTTGATTTCAGGCATGCGTTCTGTGCTGCCAAAGATTCATCATTGGGCACCATGCTTGACAAACTTGCAATGGGATCTACAAATCACTGGCTTATGAAAAAATGGGATCCAGTCTACCAAGAATGCTGCCAGATATAATATTTGCTTTGCATGATTTTCAGCCTACAGGTTGCCATTACGAGAAGGCCTTGCCTTTCTCCTTATACAGCTGCCCAGCAATAAATTGTTTTAAATCATAAAAAAAAGCTTAAAAGTCTTTTCCACATTAGCAAAGAGTCTGAAATTAGTTGTCAAGTATCTAATGGGATGCTTAGATGCCTTCTTAAGAAGTGAAAGCAGCTTAGATGCCCGTCTTGTGATCAGATCACAAGATGCCCGCCCTGGCCATCAGAACAGGGGTTGAAATGAAGCTTCGGAGCCTGTTTGTTTTAACTGTGATTTGCGTGGGAGTTATTCCCGTGCACATTTACTGTATTTACCAATTAAACTCTAGAGATGCCTTTTGTAAAACAATTAAAGTGCTTTTATTCGCCCTCGCCCTGTTTGTCTTTCTAAACCGGGTTTTTTCTCATAACTCAGCTAAACTTGTCTTCATCTTCCCTTGACTTTGCCAAGCTAATTGCCAGTCTGAGACTAAGTTCCCCCTGCCCACCCCATCTGGTTCCTCTGGTGGCCAAGAAAAATGGCTCCTCCAGAGCTGTGGATAAAGATGGAGGCAATTATAACCAGCAAAAGGGCAAAATAAATTTATAATTACGCCTCTTTTAAATATGCATGGCTGTGCGTTTTAAGCTGCTCTGTAAATGCCAGCACTGGGATGGATAACGTCTCCTTGCTGCAAGAAAAACTTTTAAAGTTTAAACTAGAAAGAGAGAAACAACTGGCGTTCACAGCTGAGCTGAAATCCCAAAACACTTCCCTCCTCAACCCCTGAAATAATTTCCAAATTGTAATTTTAATGTAACAGAATGTAGGATATTATCAATTCCATGATTGGGTTAATCAACAATATCAAATGCCAACTTTTTTTAAAAAAAAAATGATTAAAATGAGTTGCATCTACATCTCTGTTCTGCTTTTCTTTTGGCCCCATCTTCATTTTGCCATGTTTTACAAGAATATACCAAAAAAAAGTCTTTAAATTAAAAATATAATTCAATCTGCAGAAAAGGAAGTTGAATCTTTTTAACCTCTCCTTTTTCCTGGCTGCACAATCTGGCGTTTGTCCTTTTCTCTGCTCTCTGCAAAACAATGTAAAATTTAAAATGTCACTGAACGAATTTTGTGAGAAGATAAAGCGCCAACGTGGAATCGGTTTGCATCTATCATGAAATCTAAAATAACCACCTGCTCGGCTGCATAACATACACAAACAAATTGAAACCAAATCTTTGCTTGCTTGTGAAAGGTATACTGTATAATTGGTAGCTTTAAATTAAGCCAACATTTTTAAGCTACTTTGGGGAAATATTTTCCCCCAATTCATTTAGATTTCTTTCTCTTTCTCCCCGGTGGATTTCAACATTTCGCTAAAGATGGATTTCATTTGCTTCCGTAGCATGGTTCTATTCAGATTGTGATCCCTAGTGGGTTGGGGTGAGACGTGTGACTAATGCTCATTATAAACGATTCTCTGTTTCTCTGCTATATGAGATATGGCAACAGGTTACAGGAGCTTCTAAAAAGTGGGATCTCCAATTTGAAAGGTTTGCACAGATATCATTTTTTTGGCACAATACCAGTAAGGTTTGCCAGGCTGAGAATAATGGGACTCTGATAGTGAAGGATCCTGTTAGTAGAGAGATGTCTTAGTTATTTTCCCTTCTCTTCCCTCTTATTTTTTTACAGAAATGTCTACATCATTATTTTAAACCAATGACTCCTGGTTTTCTTGCAAGCCATATAAATTATTTAAAACTTGATGTATTGGACTGAAGATGAAGGCATGACTAGGTCAATAAATTAAAAATGCCAGATGGTACTGTACATCAAAATGTAAATTCCCAGCAAAGGTCCCACTGGCGTGTTAATTCAAAGTTGTTTACCTTATCAAGACCTATTAAACATAATACACATCCAGAGAACGATTAATCTCTTAGAAATAGAGAGTGCGATTAATACTGGGGAGAAAATAAACATTTTTTTTAAAAAAAGATCTTCTCGTATTAAAGATTTTCCCTGATGAATCATCTGTCTTTCAACTAATTAATTGGCATATCAATTCATTAAATAAATGGCCTTCTCTCCTAATCCTCATTCTGAGCTCCTTTTGGATATATTGAAAGAAATCAAGAAGAAGACAGATACTGCCAACAAGGGAATGTGATTAAATCTATGGAGGACAATGCCAACACCACAGACTGATGAAGACATTCATTTGCTTCAATTTTAAAGTGATGTTGGCTGATTCTGAACTTGCAGTTCACTAGGCTGAGACACAGTTGTCCTCTCCACCTTCAGAAATCACCCCCAATTCAAAATGGGTTCAAAGCTCAGTAGCCATAGGTCTCTTCTTCAACCTTGTTTTTAGGGAGAAACCCACTCTTTTGCTAACTAATTGTGGTGGAACCACCATCTAAAGGGGAGCAGGGAGCTTAGAGGCATGCAAGTATGGAGTTGCTCCCAGGAGGAAGAATGAGTGAAGCCTTTATCTAAGAGAACGCAGGCAGTCTGGCAAGATTCTTGTAAAATAGGGGATCAACAACAGAGAAGCTGCTTTGGCAATTCATGGAGTCGTTCTGGTTTCCTTGGGACTGAGTTATTTGAGGGACCACTTAGTTCCCAAGATTTGGGTCCATCTGATAGGATCGGTAGGATTCAATGCACTTCAGGTCCCCTTCATCAACTAATGCCATCTTTTGAGACCCAAGGAATGTACCTTCTCTTTCTTGCCCACCCTCTGGAATGACATCCATTCAATACCCATCCTAACGATGTCCTGGAAGACTTGAAAAACTTTCCCTGTTCTCTCAGGCTTTGGGGTAGGATGGTTGATTGTGTTGTTGAAGTGTGATTTGTCCAGACACATATTATAATTGTAGGATCCTTGGTGCTGTCTGAGCTTGGTTGTTTTCTTGCAGACACTTCATTACCCAACTTCCTTCGGTGCTTGAAGGAAGACGGGTTTGTTCTCTGTTTAAACCCAGCTCCTTTCTAGCACTGATGATGTTACCTGGTTGGGTAATGAAGCACCTGCAAGAAAACCCCACACTCCTCCTCCTCCTCTCTGCAAACCCCCCCTCCTTTCCGGCTCTGAAGATATTATCTAGCTGGGTCCTGAAACATCTACAACCAAACTCAGAGAACTCCAAGGACTCCACAATTCAACCCTGGGCTACAAATGTTCTCTTCTGTTGGTACCACATTTCTCGGTACATTTCTTTCCAGTTTTATATTTTTTTAAGTGTAAGTCTAAATCTAAACAATAATAATAGCTTTCAGCACAAAAAACTCAAAGCATTTCTATACGATTCATCTCCTGCTTGACATTCTCCTGCTTGACAAGGAGCTATTGCCTTTTTTTTTTTGCCCAACAGGAGTGACAACGGGTGTTCAAAGAAAACAAGACCTGACCGTGTCATTATAGGCATGTGTCCTAGAAGGAAGCACTATTATATTCCACAGATTTCCTGCTTGATGGGTTTGCAAATCTTACCTTATGAGCATTCAAGGATTTACTCTCTTGTTGATTGTTGGCTGCCTGTGGAATATTGCAACATTATATTTTCTGTCACACTGTTACTTTCAAAGGTGCTTTTCTAAACTTGACGTTGATAAGAATACTGATTACAATCAAAGTGGGTTTGCACCTGTAGCTATAAATTATTATTAGTGTTCAGTGAGGAAAAATAATTCACCCAGTTTTACCGGCACTGTGTGATTTCTCATTCAACCTGTTGATTATTTGATTTGGACAATAAATGGTTTCCTTATGGAGTCTATGATACTCTAAATAAATGTGCTTCTTTGGAAGAATTTATTTATGGTCCACGACATCCTAAGCAACCAATTTAAATTCACAAAACAAGCCACTTGCTTAAGGATTGCAGATCTTCCCATCTCTGTGGATCGTCTCATAATGTGAACATCTGATGCAGAGATGGTGCTCAGTTTTACTCTATGTGGACCACTGGATAGCTTAATGTGGGCATCTTCCCTTACTTTTTTGTGTTGCCTCGAGGGTAAGAGTCAAAAAAGTCAAGATGGCAGCTGGAACTAAGTGTTGTTGTTTTGCATATGTTGCACACATCTTAACTTTTTCAACTCAGCCTGCAAACACCCTGCATTCTTTCTTCCAACATCTTTTTCCATCCCCGAAGATGGGACTGCAGTACCATCCTTATCTCTCCTTTACTCAATGAGTTGGATATTCCCTTTTTTCCTGTGTCTCATTTTCAGTGTGTTAGCATTAACTATTTCACTACCTTCGGTCTATGACACACCTTTCCCCTCCCAGGGCCAAAATTCATCATAAACTGTAATTAATACTTTATATTTTATGCAAGTGAAGCCAAGAGGATTCTTAGGGAAAAAAAATCCAGAGGCTTTATAGAGTCAAGTCAAGAGAAGACAACCCTTTTATCCACACAGATACTGCTGAATAGGACTGCAATGTGAATTTTCAAGGCTCTGGGCTCCCACGGCGAATTTTCACTCATTGCCAGGCCGAAAAAGAAATCCGGGAAAGTCTTGTGCAATGGACAGCCCTGGATTTTTCTTTCACATCCTACAACCAGCTGCCTCTTCTCTTCGTCATTGGTGGCGTAAAGGAGCTCACTGTGTTTCAAGCTACCTTTTGACAAGGTTTCTTTCTTTCATCTAGGAATTCTACCTCTGCAAGAACTCGCCAACTCCTGGAGATAAAAGAGGAAGGGATCCCTTTGAAGGTGTGGTTTTGACAAGAAAAATAAATGCTCCCAAATACAATCCCAAATCAATTTGTAAGCCAAGGAGAAGTAGACAATGGGCATTGGACCTTCTACTCAAAGGACAACCTTTTGAAATAACGCTGATATTTCTGCCTCGTTCTCCTAAGTACATCGATTTCTCCAAATTAAACAAGAAGCATTCAGAAGAAACAACCTTCTTTTTCCCCATTGCTTGCTTCTTCTTTTTATTTTTGAAGTCAAGTATGCAGTATTTGTGTTTATGCTGCAAAGCATAACTACACCGGCTCTGATGTTCCAGGTTATTAAATACCAGAGCCACCCCATATTGAATTATCTGTGACAAGACAAATAACACTATTATCATTGGTATTTTCCCATTACAGGTTTGCTTAGAGAGCCTTTCAAACACCCCAAATAATAGAAAGGGGAGGAAACTCCCTTTTAGACACAGATAAATGTAGAATAAGCAAAGAGTAAAAAGAAATCCTGACTTTGCTATCCATTTTTTTTCCTCTTTTTTTTTCTTCCAGTTTGCTGTCTGGGTCTAATTCCACCTGGGTCTAATTCCATTTCTAAAGATTTCTCTGATGAATTTAGGTTGCTGTGAGATGACAGTAACTGCTGGTTCTTTTAAACCTTTGCATTTCGTATAGAAAAATGTGTCAGTCCCAAGAGTGTGTGCTAATCATACATTATGCTATGCTGTTATGGAGTTGGTTTTTCTTTAGGTTTCCAACAAAAACAAGTAATTTATACCTTCCTTTTGAAGCCCCTCTGCTCATAATTGTCAAGGCACGATGGGACACTTGATCTTTCTCGCGAGAGAAAACCTGACATTTTCTGTTCAAAAAAAAACAAGCAAATTCGGATTTCATACATTGCCATATATGAACTGACATTTAATCATCCTCTGACTCTGGAAATTAAGCTGGGATCTTGACCATCCCTGGTTTAGCATGTCATGGATGGTAACCATGGTTTCTGACTTAGCATAGAAATGCCAGACCGGACAGAAAAGCACTTGGAGACAACTCGAAGTTGTATCTCATTAGCAGATTTGAATGGAACAGAAGAAAAGCATTAATATATTGTGGGCCGTCAGCATTATTCCAATTTAATTCAACATAAATATGAGGAATGGAAAGTTGGGTTTTATTTGCATAGTAGTTTGTGTGAATGCAGCACAAGGTTGCCTTATTCTTATGATGGCTAAAATCTAATCATGTATCCAAACTCAAAGGGTACGTATTATAGGAGGTGGACGTATAATATGAAACAGCAAGGGGATTTAAAAAAAAAAAAAAAACAAATGCCAACCCCATAATGTTTAAATTCATAACTACGTAGACTGTGATAATCCTGAGTATAGTATCCTAAAAGCCAATGGAGGTGGAAGAGAGCCATGTAAGTGCCTGAAATAATCACACATATTGTACTTTCAATGTTTATCCATTATTTTGATAAAAACCTTGAGAAATTGGTCCTGAACAGTGGATACATACTGCAGAAAAACAAATTGGTTTCCGAAAAAAGCAATTGAATGACTTTTAGCAATATTGGCAACAAATGGATTTCAGATGAGGTACATCATTCTATATTGCAACTCCTTTCCGGACTTGAAATAATAGATCGCATTAAAATGTTATGAGATTTAGATTCTGCTTTTGGTGAGTTGTATAAATGTAACACACTTTTTTTTTTAAAAAAAATTGCATTTATTTATTTATAGAGCACCTGAAAGTAGGACAAGAAGCAATGCATGGAAGCTAAGAGAATCAACCTAGAACTAAGGAGAAATTTCCTGACATTGAGAACAATTAACCGGTGGAACGACTTGCCTCCAGAAGTTGTGGCTGCTCCATCACTGGAGGTTTTTAAGAAGAGACTGGACAGCCATTTGCCTGAAATGGCATAGGGTCTCCTGCCTGAGCAGGGGGTTGGACTAGAAGACATCCAAGGTCCCTTCCAATTCTGTTATTCTGTTACTTTGTTATTTGAAACAAGCAAACATTGATTGGTGTCTAATCCAAGGCAAACCTATTATAGGTTTAATTCAAATGCATTCCCAGTTCAGTTATTTTAATGTGAGAGAGACGTACCGTATTAACACAGCTGATATAGCAGGCGCTCTCCAGGAGAATGTTTACAATCCCTTCTAATCTTCTTAAAGAGTAATTAAGAAGGACAATGACTGAACTATGATGAATGCAACCTGCAGAAGTGATAAGAAATAGAAGCAATGTGGCAAGTGATTGCAGGCTTAGTTGCCCCTTAAAAACAGAACATATCTTCCCTGTTTTGAAGGAAGGAATACATTACTTCTCCGTGGTGGAGAGAGAACTTAAAACCTCACGATTGTTTATAGGCTCTTCTGGTTTTTATTAAAGGGATGTTAAATTCCATGAGATAGAACTACCCCATAATATGCTGTTGCCCAAAGCATGGTCTGTAAATAGGAGTCCTATAATCATGTATTTCCACATCATATGATTTTCTCAGTTGCTTTTTGTTCCTTGGAAGGAATCAAGAGGACTCCCAAGTTTCAAAGGTCGATTGTGCTTTGGGTGGCATTTATTATTTTGACAGGACAAAACAGGGTAAATTTGCATTAAAATTCCAATAGGATGAATTTCTCTTCCAAATCATCAATCAACCAACCGATAGACCTTAGAGTTCATCGCTACAAATATATGATTAGGCTAGCCAAGGCCATGTTATAGTAAAACAATTATTTTAGTATATTTTTACCCTAAAAACAATAAATATATTGTTGGACCAAGATGCCCTTCTCACACTCAGCCAAATCCTGGTCAACTCCTCTCTGGACTATTGTAATGTAAATCCTTCCTTCCTTCACCTTTCCTTCTCCTTCCTTCCTTCCTTCCTTCCTTCCTTCCTTCCTTCCTTCCTTCCTTCCTTCCTTCTCTTTCTTTCTTCTCTCCTCTTTTCCTTCTTTCCTCTATCTCTGTCTCACTTCATCCTTCCTTCCTTTCTTCCCTTTTCTCTCCTATTTTCCTTCGTTCCTTCGTTCCTTCCTTGCTTGCTTGCTTTCTCTCCAAGCATTTTCTTTCTTTTCTTTCTTTCTTTCTTTCTTTCTTTCTTTCTTTCTTTCTTTCTTTCTTTCTTTCTTTCTTTCTTTCTTTCTTTCTCCTTGTTTCTTCCTTTTTTCTCAGAAAAGTTCCAGAATACCCATCAATACAGGACAGACCACCTCCTTGTACAGTAAAGCAGAAGAAGGTTGGAGAAACTGGCTGAGGTTTGGGGAAAATTAGCTGAAAACAGGATCCAATCAAGACATCAAAAAGATGGAATTAATGGATGGGACCCTGCCAAGTTCCGATTGTTTTCAGCTCACCACAGTTTAATGGAGTCACATGAACGTATAATGTTCTTTTCCCCCTTCTTGGTCTGCAAGGCAAAGGAGGGGGGAAAATACAATTAAAACAATTTCTTGAAACTTCTTTTTAAAATGCCACCTCTCTCTTATTCTTTCTCAAGTGACAGAGAGGGAAAATGAATCAGAGCTTACAATGTTGGGGAAGCCACCGCGCTGCGTAAGGCTTCCCAACTGAAGAAAAACTGAATTACATCCCGTTTCCCACTAAGAGGTAGACAGTGGGAAATAGCAACCATCCATAAATGCAGTGGTTTCTTTCAAATAGTCACTATTTCAGGAGAAGTAAAATAATTTTTTTTATAAGGTTGAGTTTCTAGCATAAGGTCCAGCTGCTATTGAAACAGTGAATGCAAAAAATATATTGCAGAACAGTTGATGCCCAAAATACTTGACAGCATTGCCAATAAATAAGTTTCTTTCAAGGAAAGTGCCGGTGGGAATCCGTGACACAGCTACAGGCTTAGTAAAGAAAATTCCAAGGACATATTATTACAGCAATAGGCTAGAATAGTAGCCACTATTTTCAGCTTCAGCCGAGTCTTAAAAGCATGTCGCTTCTTTCTTGAGGTCATTAGCAGAGAACGAATTCACTCCGGAAACAAAGATTTAGTGTAGAGTTGTGTGAATGTTCAAACCTGAAGATGCAGTTCAAAGATATTTTGATAGAAACTTCAGTCTAGTGACAACCATTAAAAGAAGAATAATCCTCTGGGGCGGGGAGAAAAAAGGAGCACCTCTCATTAAACAGAATAAAATAGGATGAATGAAGGATGATTCATGCCCAGTTTTTAATCATTAAAATTCAGCATTCTCTCCCTAACTGGATGTAGCTGCCAGCTTCACACGTGAACATCCCAGGAAGTGCAGCTCTCCTTGGGTGAAGATGATTGAACTTGTAGAGATCGCTAAATCGGCTTGTTTTGATCAGAGGGGAAAAAAGAAAAATGTCTGGATTTATGATTGAATGGAAATTCCTGATAGACATTTTGCACAAAACGGGGGGGGGGGGGGGAAATGCACTTATGACTTGTGGTTTTGATGATTAGTGGGGGGGGGAAAGGGGTAATAGAAAAAGGATAGCTTCTTCTGTAACCATAGAGATTGCACTTATATTTGCTGCAAGGAAAATTGGAGGCTTCTTTCTATTTGTTTTTTTAACACTTTCATTCTTTCTTTCTTTGTTCTTTCTACTTTGTATTAGGGTTAGGGTTAGGGTTCTGCAAACAGTCAAAATATGGAGGACATTTTAAAAGTGAAAAGGAAGGAAGGAAGGAAGGAAGGAAGGAAGGAAGGAAGGAAGGAAGGAAGAGGGAGGGAGGGAGGGAGGGAGAATTTAAGAAATGGCTACTCTTCACCTCTTTTTCTTCCACCCAATTCCACTGATTTGCTGGTTCCATACGATTTCTTTGGAAATGCACACTACGAAGCCCATTTGGGGAGAACAGGCCCCCTCCCAGATTGACCTCAAAGCATCTATGCAGAATTCAAAGGCCACCAGCTGTTAACAAAAAGAAGAGACAATCCATTAAAGAATACGCCTACAAGAAATATGCCTCCCTCAGGAATGCTTGGTTTCCTTTGGAACATCAGTTCTTCAACCCCATGGACCAATTTATGGCACACACATGGATTATTTGCTTTAACTGCTCTTTTACTGGGTTGTTTTCAATTCCGTCTCTGCCCAATTCGATAACCCCTTCTCTCTTTCTCTCTCTCTCTCTTTCTCCCCCTTTTTATGGATGTCCTTGTTCCAGCCATATATCTCTGCTTCCTGCCTTAAGAGAAGCCAACAGCCAAAATCAGATTCAAAACAGTTTTACTGGCCAATACCAGGAATTCCAACTATGAAAGGGAACGCTCTAATAAACCTCCAACATCAGACAGTTTCAAGGTCACAAGGCAAGAAATTGGGAGAATTAAGTAGACATTTTGCCTTGGTCCAGATCAGAGTTGATACCAGTAGATGAAGATTGGGTTAACCCAGCCATTTAAAGAATGTTAATTCTGCATTTGTACCAATCCATTAAACATTTAGTTATGCACACACCCAAAGATATAACTCAGTAATATGCAATATAAAGAAAATATATAAGAAGGGGGTACTTTTTAGATATGGATAGATGGGAGTCATTCAACAGGGAAAGGATCAAAGCATCTTCTTCCCTGCCCCCTCCCCCCAAAAAAATTAATTGCTCATTTCTACCTGTCAGTGTGACTCACTGGGGTGTCAAATCGTGTGCAGCACACTCAGACGCTGCTTTTTCTTTGAAGTTAAATTCAGAGGGCCTGTGGCATTAATAATCCAAAGTTTTGCAAATAAATCAAAGTAAGGTCTTCCATCCAGCCCAGGGAGGCAGGCCAGAAGACATCCAGGCATCCTTAACCAGAAAAGGAAGCTTTTCATTAGGGCTCATCCATTGAGAGTTTCTTTCTTTCTTTTTTTCTTTCTCTATGCAAATGGTACTGGTTTAATTTGCATACAGCTGTAAATCTTGCTTGCCATTGTAAAAACACTGCACCAGCAAGTTTTAAATGCATGTACAACTTCAATGTTGAAAAATTAAAAGAAGCAATGGCAAGCTTCAGGAGAGGATGGCACCGAAGAGAAGTCAAAAGCCTTGTGAGACAACTTCTTAGTAATTTTTTGAAAGGATGCTGGGGTGGGTCTCACTGAGTAGAAGCCACCACAGGAAAGCACTTGTGATCTCCCTCCTCATAGACAGCTTCCAGGCCTCAAACTGGGATATGCCAACTGGGAGGGCAGGTTCTGCTTGGAAGAGAAGCTGGGAGTCAAGCCATTTAGGTCTTCAAAGTTTAAAGCCAACACTTGGGATCCTACCATGGACCTATGGAGATGACCTTGGAGAAGATTAGGACAATTGGTGCAGAAGAACCATGTGTTTAGTTCAGGGAGGTGGGAAAGTGTTAGACTGACTTCCTCCAATTCTGGGGGGGAGGGGAAACAAAGGAAGAAGAGAAGGGGGAGGGGAGGGGGAGGAGAAGGAGAAGGAGGGGGAGGAGAAGGAGAAGCTCTGATTTTCTTTCTTTCTTTGTACAGGTTTCCAGTATGAGTGACATCATTGCTTAAAGAAAAGTTTGGAGTTGCATGGCACCAAATCAAATCAAACAAAGAATAAAATTATCCCTTGAAAACAAAAATATTGGAAGCTGAATCAATAATACAAATGAGATGCAAGTTGACTTTATTTAAAGAGTTTATTCCAGACACCAAAGCTTTGAGTCCAGGTACTGACGGAGGAGCTCTTGTTACCTCACTGAGGTTCCTAATAACGAGACTGTCTTTTTTTAGCCTGAACCTTCACCCTCCCCCCTGCCTCCCCCAGGAAAGAAAAAAAGCAAAGTTTGCATCCACATATGCAATAGAATCAAGTGCCCTGAAATACATTATTGCTACATAACAGATTTTTGAGAAATGGCCCACTTTGGAGTTAGGGGCAGTCCCCAAGCGCAGGTCAAGCAAAATCTTTAGAAACCGCCTCCACAAAATTGGGCGCCGACATCAGGATGCCGATGGTGCAGATGATGGTGAAAACCGAGAAGGCCATCAAACAGAGGCGGTCCACCACGGAGGCGGCAAACTTCCATTCGTTGCAAACTGCTTGAGCCTCATCCTGGTCTCTGAAGCGGTTGGCGATGTACCGGATCTCCTCAAGGATCTTTGCTAGATCCGAGTCTGTTTCAGAAGAGTGGCCATTGTGAAGGAGGTTCTCCTCATCCGTGGGAGAACAAGCCATTCTTCCACAGATCACCCCAGAATCAGTGGTTGGGGTGCAGTGGACACCTTCCAGACCCCTGAAGCCAATGTATAACATATTCCCATTGCTGGATTGCTGACCGCTGACCGTATTGATCTCCACACTTGAAATGCTACAGTGGCGTTTGTGCTGGCAAGCCGGGCGCACTCGGCCTTCTCCAGGCCTCTTCATCCTCAGGAACCAGGCACACCAGTTGAGAAGGATAATTCTGGTCTGGAAAACACAGAGAAGCAGGTGGTTTTGATAGACCAGACATGTCGAACACAAGGCCCGGGAGCCGGAGCCGGCCCGGGAAGTGGTTTCATGTGGCCCCCGAAGCCATCCTGGAAACAGTGAGGGAACGGCCCCCACTGCCTTGGCCCTGGCCCAGAGACTCTCCTCCTACCAGAGACCCCCAGATCTGTCCCACTCCTGCCCAGGCCCCCATAGGCACCCTTGATGCGAACGATGCAGAGCTGGCCACGCCCACCCAGTAGGCCACGCCCGACCAGGCCACACCCACCCGGCCCCCTGAGGGCAACCGCAATGCTGATGTGGCCCTCCATGAAATTGAGTTTGACACCCCTGTGATAGACAGAGTCTTTCTGTCAGCCTTCCTAATTAGACCAGACAGAAAACACGACTGGATGAGCTAATTCTACTTCATTGTAAGGCTACATTATAACAGAATCTTGCAGGTCTAAAAGTATAAATCTCATGTCTTCTCCTTTGCAGCCTGATTGTCAAGAGGGAAATTTTGGCAGCTATGTGCCTCTGCGTTTCAACTTGCCATTAGAATAAAGGGAGAGGGGAGGTGTTGCTTTAGAACTAGTTAAGATGGAGAAATGAAACCTCTATGATTCCACTGAAGGCCGTGAGAGACTGAAACCTTTCCAAGGGCACTGCAGCAGGTGTGGAGAAGAAGCAGACGGTTCCCATAACAAAGTGAAATTGTTTACATGGATTACATGAGAGGGTGGGGGTTGGGCCAGAGAAATGATTGTCAAATCTATGAACTGGTGTCTGGGAACTTCAGAGTTAGTTTTGCATCAGCATTAGCATGCTGTGTACTCAATAAACAGTAAGTTTTTGGAAACGGAATGAACCTGGACTTTTTATTTGGATCCTTAAGCTGGGTGTTGATGCTGATAAGCTGAGATGGATCCCTTCTTAGTCTCTTTCTCAATCTGTTATGCAGCTGAGGTTTATGTCTCCCCTTATCTAGAAGTTTCCTGGGTAGTATCTCCTCGCCCCATCTCCCAGGGTCTTTCCCACATACCGTTGTAACTTTGAACGGTCACTAAACCAACTGTTTTAAGTTGAGGACTTAGAACAGTTGGTTTAGTGGCTGTTCAAAGTTACAATGGCACTGGAAAAAGTGATTTACTGTAGGACCATTTTTCACACTTACGACTGTGGCAGCATCCCCAGGGTCATGTGATTTACATTCTGATGTTTGACGGGTTCATATTTATGACAGCCATCGTATCCTGGGATCACGTGATCCCCTTTTGTGACTTTCTGACAAGCAAAGTCAATGGGGGGAAGCCAGATTCACTTGACAACCGTGTCTCTAAAGGAACAACTGCAGTGATTCACTTAACAAATGTGGCAAAAGAAGTCGTAAAATGGGGCGAAACTCACTAAACAAATTCTTGACTTAGCGACGTAAATTCTGGGCTGAGTTGTGGACTACCTGTATACAGATAAGAGGAAAGCACGACGTTGAGGCACATCATCTTCAGATGCTGACCCAATAAAATCTCAATCATATATCTATGGGGCACTGAGACTCGCCCACATGTTCCACGGTGGAGCATGACCCCAGACAACACTCTTGACAAGCAAAACTAAATCTACTTTATTGCAAAGCTATGTTAATAAAAATCTTGATAACCTGAATGTAGAGTTCTTTGAGGTTGGTAACAATAAGAGAAGTCTCAAGCTTCCTGGTGATGTTTGGGGGGGGGGAAGAACCGCTTTATGCTGTAGTTGCAAAAACTGTGCAAAACCGTACAGAAGGGAAAGGAACTGGACCCTTTCTCAAGGGCACTTCAGGTGCCTCCTGAAAGTTTAAAAAAACGTTAGCTTCTGCAGCCACAGAATTTTCTGCCTGCTAGGGGGGGAAAGCTAGATATTCCTTTATTTCCAGTGTTCTTTATTTATTGATGATGAGTTGGCCGCTTGAATGATCTTCACAGATGAAGAGGCGGAGCAACGCATTTGTATGAATAAAATATACACGCTGGCAGCTCCTGATTCTTGGCAGCGTGTAACAGAGATGGGCCCAACGGTCTGTTGATCTTCAGGTAGCAGAAATTACTATACATCTTTTTCTTCTGCCTGGAAAAATCTCATATTTCCTGGAAGGGGGGATATTCACCTGCCTCCATGGCTGGTTGAGTGTTCTTAATGGAGGAAAAATAAGATTTGGAAAGGGAAAAAAAGGGGGCTTACCCACTTTGGCATTTTCCCACCTTCGGGATCATGGTGATGATATTGTAGGACAATGACCGTCACCACCACTGAAAGTCCAACAATAATCATGGTGCTGGCGAAATACTGAGCTGTGGAAGGAAACAAGAAATCTTTTAAAGGCTGACATGGCAGATCAGGGGTCTTCAAACTTGGCCCTTTCATAACTTGTGGACTTCAACTCCCAGAATGCCTCAGCCAGCGTGCCTGGCTGAGGAATTCTGGGAGTTGAAGTCCACAAGTCATAAAAGAGCCAAGTTTGAAGACCCCTGTGGTAGATCAACCGATAGCTCTATTAGATAAGTTTCATCTTTTTGCTGTTGTTGTCACTAAGTTGTGGCTGACTCTTCACAACCCCATGGACCATAGCACACCAGGCCCTCCTTTCCTCCACTGTCTCATGGAGTTTGCCCAAATTCATGTTTCATCACGTGTGTGTGTGTGTGTGTGTGTGTGCGCCAACCATGTCATTTCCAAGAAGTAGGAATATTTTGTTAAAGACACTTCAATTTTGTGAATATTCTCCCTTTTTCTCAATATTACTAAATGTGATTCTGTGTAGCTTCTCCTAATTACAGATAGTCCAGGAGTTTCTGTGCCTTCCATTCTACTCCCCCACCCACCCACCACGACTTCTGGACCAATGAAAAAAAAGAGATTAAGGTTCCCTATTTCCACTCCAAAAGTCAGATTTCTGAATTATTTAATCTAAAAGTTAAACTACACAAGACACAAGCTTCCTAAATTGGTTCTCTTTGAGGCTGTGTTGCATGATGGAGAAGAGTTTAATTCTTTGAAAGGGACTTACCAATTAATGGCACAGAGTCCGATGTTGCTGGCATGATTTCGGCCACCAAGAGCATAAAAACGGTGAGGGATAACAAAACTGTGATTCCTGGAAAAGAAATAATTGGGTTGGACCCAGGGCACAGAACAGAAGTTTCTGAGGTTGAAGAAAAGTGACTAAATATATCAAAGTTCTCAGCCTCGGTGTCTTTCAGATGTGTAGGCTTCATCTTCCAACTTTCAATTCTGAGATTTAAAGTCCGCACATCTGAAAGTGGCCAAGGTTGAGAAACATTGAAATATACTGTATCATGAAAAATCTCAATCTCTCCACAGGATGGAACCCAACCTCACCCACCCCTGATGTCTTTCAGATGTTCCTGTTGGCCATTCAAACACATCTAAAAGATGCCTGGTGCAATTGGCAAGTACCCAAAAGGATGGCCAAGAACTGATAATAAGAAAAATGATGAGACTGGAAGTCCCAAAGATGCTTTTTCAGGAGTCAACTGCGCTTTCTTGTTTTTCTTTGAAGATGTTTAGCTTCTTGTCCAAAAAGCTTCTACAGCTCTGAAGAAGCTTCTTGGATGAGAAGCGAAACATTTTCAAAGAAAAACAAGAAAGTCCAATTGCCTCGTGGAAAAGCATCTTTGGGACAACTATCATCTGGATAACTGAGAATCTCCATAGACATTGAGACTGGAAGTGTTAACTTTGGACAAGAGAAGACAAAGGGAAGATACAGATGGAGCCTGGAACACTGAAGGTTCTTCATCCATGTGTCAAAGAAGAGAAGGAGAAAAGGCTGATGGTATTGGATGTTAGGTTTTAGAAGGTGACACCTCTTGATGATAAAAGACTTTGTGGGAAGATAATTCCAGCTGGAGTTGTCTTTGACCCACCATTGTGTTCTTTCTACCACTTTTTATACACTCAGTTTTTCTTGTTCGTCTACTCTACACAACTACCTACAAGGCTGGTGAAATCTTAATTCCCTTGCAAGAATGCTCTCAGGAGGAACAAGACCCACCCACCCCGTCTCATAGAGGGTGATCCTTGTAGGCCCCTGGCAATACCAAACCTATTTAAATTTAGCAGGCAAATTACTATTACATTTTCCCATCCTGCTGGCTTTGCTGCCTGCTGAGCAACAAAATATAAAATATTTAGTAGCTATCCTTTGAATCTTGTTCATGTTGAGGAAAGCAAGGGAATGCGGAGAAAGAGGGAGGGAGAAGCCACCACACGCTATGCAATGTGGACTTGGAAAAAGCTCATGATGATGAGGAGGAGGAGGATTTACAAATGGTACCCTTTGGCTCTTGATTCCACATTGCTCATCTGTTGGACAGAGACACATGCCAAACTGGAGTGCCAAAATGAATCATCCTTATGCTCTCTTTTCCCCCCCAAACAATTGCTACAAACATGCATTAAATTAAGATTTTGTGTTCATTGTGAGATGAGGATGTAAAACCAGCAATGTGTCTGCACTCTTAATTGGTGAAAAACTCTAACAAGAAGGCAATTGTAGTCCAGTATGAATTTACCTGGGAGACATCCTCACTGAGCAAAATGGAACTTGCTCATGAGTAGGTAATACATGGGGTTGCAAAGAAACTACACATTGGGAAATGCCTAGTCTGAAACTCACTTCTGCTGTCAACACAGTAGTATCTTTGGCAAAGTTATTTCCTCTCGCCCACGTCTGCCCATCGTGGGAATCAGAATATTTAGCTCTATTGTTCCAGTTTCGAACTGCTGAATTCCTTTGGCTAATGATACGACTAGGATTTGATTACCATATCTGGCTCCAAAAATCAAGACAAACATTGGATTACAGCAAATAATTTGCTGAAACTAAATGTTCATCTAGATTTCTACAGTTGAATGTAGCAAGTCTAACAACTAGAAGCAGAAACTCAGTCCCCTTCTTTGCCAGTTAGCAAATGAAGCAGATCTGGTGACCAACATTAAAAAACAACAACTGAATTTTTTATAGCTCCAAGGTTATAAAAGTTAAAGGGGCTACAGTTTTCTCGGCCGTTGGTTTGACGTTCTTCATTCCCCACTCCTGATCCAATTCTTCTACGATGTCCTGAAAGTTTCTTTCTAACTGATGTTAAAAGCTGGAGGTGACTTTCAGAGAGAAAAACTTGCTTCAAAAAACCCAGAACCATCTCTTTACCAAGTGAAATTTTCTCTCCAGAGTCAGCTGGAAGCAGAAAAACCAGAAGGGCAAGTGCTGAGATCAGGACACACGGGATGAGAAGATTAAGTCCATAATACAGTGTTCTCCGTCGCATTGTGATTGTAAAGGTCACATCTGGATAGGGCTCTTTGCAACAGTCATAGAAGGATTCCGTCCTCTTGCCTGGAACTCCTGCATGGAAAGAATAAAAATTCAGATGGACCAGCCATTGGATCAGGCGAGGAGGAGGAGGGGGAGGAGGAGGAAGAGGAAGAGGAGGAGGAGGAGGAGGAAGAGGAGGAGGAGGAGGAGGAGGAGGAGCAGGGTTGTTTAGTTGTCAACAGTCAAACTGAATCAATGCACATTCAGCAAATATATAAGAGTGGAGCAATGGGAAGATAAAAACATTTCAAAATATCTGACTCTCATAAAAACAATCATATCACTCAAGCTGTCTTTCATGATTCGGCTACAGAGATTGTAAAGCTATTCCCCAGTCCCGTATTTTGTTATTAGCTCTCATCAGAAAGACGGGCAAAGTGGCCCATTTTTAATCTTCCAACTTAATAATTTACAACTTTATGTAGGAATCGGAGAGGCCTCCAGTGAAATTAGCAAATACTTCCTGTTCAGATTGGCAGCTGCACAAAACCTGGGCTGCTTTTAATGAACGGTCAGGAATATGGACAATTAAGAAGCATCAAATTGTGGTAACAGCCCCCCTGCCCCCCCAGCTGTTGTGTTTTTATAATGGGGCAATAAAAACACAACTTTTCACAGAGGGTGCAGTAAAGCAGCATCTGTGAACTTTTTCGCTGCCATAACAATTCCCCCAGGTGGGATAACACTACTGAGATTTTTAGGTTTTGTCCCAGCCCTGTCCATTTTCAACATTTAGTCGTGTGTTTTTTTTTCAAGGACCTTTCAAAACATCCTTGACACCTGAGGTGGGTGAACAGCAGCTGCAGGATCTTGGCTGACATGACCACACCACCATTTTGATTCATCACCACTGCGGTGTTGCTGTCCACCAAGAAGCTGATCCATGCATCCCCATGAGTGAGCCCAATCCACACACCCACTAGAGACCTTCTGAATAGCCTCCTCACCTAATGCACCCCCTTATTGACCGCACCCAGAGTGGATCGCTCCCTTGGCCTGCTCTGGGTACACCGTGGAGCTCTAGATCCCTGAAGAGTCTTGAAGAGAAGCTTCTTCAGGGCTTGGTGAGACACTGTTTTTTTTAGCAAGCACACTCAATAGTTTTTCTCTAGTGTCATCTTCAGGCCTCAAATGTCCTGGTGGCAGGGAGTCCACAGATCATGATCACGAAGAGTTAACTGGGGTCTATGTGAATTCTCCTTCCTTCCTTCCTTCCTTCCTTCCTTCCTTCCTTCCTTCCTTCCTTCCTTCCTTCCTTCCCTTTCTTTTCTTTCCTTTCTCCCATTCCTTCCTTCTTTTTCTTTCCTCCTTCCTTCACTCCTTCCCTCCTTCCTTCCTTCCTTCCTTCCTTTCCTTCCTTCCTTCCTTCCTTCCTTTCTTTCTTTCTTTCTTTCCTTCTGTCTTTCTTTTTCATTGTTCTTTGCTTTACTTTTTTGCCTGCTGTTGGTTTTACACCGCTGTGAGCCACCCACTATTAAACTGGGGTAAAAGAAGTCCTGTTTGTAAATTAGCTTACCAACTAAATCCCACTCGCCATTTGAAATGTATCCAGAGATTTCTGCTTGTTGCATCTGGAGATCAAGAGACCAGCCTCCATAAGTCCAGGAACCAAACTTCAATTTACAGTTCTGGACATCAAAAGGAAACCATCGGACATCGATGGAGCAAGAACTCTTGAAAATCCCTAGGTTGAAGTGGAAAGAAAGAAGAAAAGAATATGTCAACCATTCACTTTTTTAAAAAGAAAAATACGGAAGGCAAAACGTCCGCCCTTCCAAAGTTACAACTGATTTGTTTAAAAAATATTGTTATTGTGTGTTCCCTGCAAAATAAAACAAACCATTAACATGATTAGTATCACAGCGATTCCTTTCTGTACCCGTTGCTTCCCCCCACCACCACCACTTTCTGTAACTATTATTTTATTTTTCATTTTATTTCTGTGATTTTTGGTTTGTGGGCTCCTTTGCATATTTCCAGCTAGATTCCTCCTTGTGTTTTTTATCTAAGAGAATGACTTTCTGTTACTTTTCTATAAATATTTCTAAAGGTTAATCCTGCCATGGCTATCTCTGTACCTTTGAAGGACCTCTGACCTGGAAGCACGTTTCTCTCTATCCCCATTATCATATCGAAACAACAGCAGGGATGGCTGATTTATTTATTTAAAAAAAGAGCTTATCTAACTCTTCCAAAAATCATATCTCATTGTTGGAAGCATGCCAGGACTCTTGAGTCTGGTGTTAATTTTCCCAGCATTCCAATCATTCATACCTGGAGGAAGATACTGACAGTATCCTGAAGAGTTGACCAAAACATTTGTTTGGAAAGTAGCATCAAAACGTTCATCAGCACTGGGGAAAATTAACGAAGAAAAGAGAAATTGTTTCGTTAGAATTAAACCCGACAAGCAAACAAAAGGATCACGTTTGTTCAAAATATCAAGTATCTTAATAATAATAATAATAAGTCGGAAGGGACCTTGGAGGTCATCTACTCCAACCCCCTGCTCAGGCAGGAAACCCTGTACCATTTCAGACAAATGGCTGTCCAGTCTCTTCTTAAAAACTTCCAGTGTTGGAGCATTCACAGCTTCTGGAGGCAGGTTGTTCCACTGGCTAATTGTTCTCACTGTCAGGAAATTTCTCCTTAGTTCTAGGTTGCTTCTCTCCTTGACTAGTTTCCATCCGTTGCTTCTTGTCCTGCCTTCAGGTGCTTTGGAGAATAGCTTGGCTCCCTCTTCTTTGGGGCAGCCCCTGAGATATTGGAACACTGAACAGAATAACAGAGTTGGAAGGGACCTTGGAGGTCTTCTAGTCCAACCCCCTGCTCAAGCAGGAGAACCTATACCATTTTAGACAAATGGTTGTCCAGTCTCTTCTTAAAAACTTCCAGTGTTGGAGCATTCACAGCTTCTGGAGGCAGGTTGTTCCACTGGCTAATTGTTCTCACTGTCAGGAAGTTTCTCCTTAGTTCTAGGTTGCTTCTCTCCTTGACTAGTTTCCATCCGTTGCTTCTTGTCCTGCTTTCAGGCGCTTTGGGGAATAGCTTGACTCCCTCTTCTTTGGGGCAGCCCCTGAGATATTGGAACGCTGCTATCATGTCACCCCTCACCCTTCTCTTCATTAAACTACACATACCCATATCTTGGCTTTGATATTCCAAACTTAGTCCGTTTCCCTCCAAACTGGATACCAATTTTCTACAAGTTTCGTTGGAGAGGTCCTTTCCTCCTGAATTTCTGGAACAGCGTGTGACTTACGATCACAACTCAGCCCAAAGTTTTTGTTGCTAAGCAAGACGGTTGTTAAGCGGGTTTTGTCCCATTTTACGACCTTTCTTGCCACAGTTAAAAATCATTGCGGTTGTTAAGTGAGCAACACAGTTGTTCAACGAATCTGCCTTCCCCATTGCCTTTGCTTGTCGGGCGGTTGCAAAACGGGATCATCACTATGCGACGGTCATTAATAGGAGTCCTGAATTTTGATCACGCGACCTTGGGGAATGCCGCAAAGGTTGCAAGTGTGGAAAATGGTCATAAGTTGCTTTTTTGCAGCGCTGTGGCAACTTTGAACGGTCAGTAAGTTGAAAGTCAAGGATTGCCTGTATGCGTAGCTGGAACCAGGTGACTGCCAAAGACTGTTTTCCTCTTTTGATTGGGGTATGAAAAGAAGCTGTCAGCGAGAAAGCTGTAATTTTATGAACTTCCTCTTTTTGGGGTTCATCTGTAAGGTTTCTGACAATCACTTTAGTCTTTTCTCTATTTATTTTCAATCCTGCTACTTCTCCCAATTCTTCTATTGTTGCCAATAATTTAGGGCTTCTCTCTTCTAATCTAAATACCAAATCATCCGCGAAAGCTTGTAATTTGTATTTTTCGTCTCTTATCTCCATTCCTTTAATTTCTGGGTCCTGTCTGACATTCCTATTCAGCACTTCCAAAGTTAAAATAAGTAATAGTGGAGATAATGGACCCCCTTGTCTTGTGCCTTTTTTTAATGTTAAAGTTCTCTGTAAAATCTCCGTTTACAATTACTTGTAGCCTCTGTGAGAATATGCTGGCTACCTGCTTCCTCTGCTCTTCTCTGGCAATGGAGGACAGAGCGAAAGCTTTGCTATACCTTCTCCCATTCACAAGATGAGTTCAGGTAGAGACTAGACACCTGTCTGTGGCTGAGGCACAGCATGGGGTTGATGTTGATGGCCTCCTCGGTCAGTGGTCTCTTGAAGTCTCTTCCGTGTGCTGCGCAAGGCCGTCATAGTAAAGAGGTGCGAGCACATGGAGGATGGAAATTTGGTTTTATCACCCCGTCTCCAAGTGAATTAGGAACCTCGTCACTGCTTTCTGAAAGGAGATCCATCACAACCTGGGTTAGAAGACGCAACATCTCGGCTTTCCTACAACGCCACACTTAAGAGACTTGACAAACTGACAGCTGAATGGGTTGAAAAATGAAGCGTGCCAAACATTAGTTGCCTGAGCGTATGTTTAGCCAGAATCCAACAATGCTCTTTTGCAGGTCTCCCACAAATGCATATCAGCTGGTATAAAGGGAGCATCAACTTATTCTTCAACAGAAGGAGACTTCTCCCCACACTTCTGATGGTGTGAAATAGAAATTCCAGGCTCGCAAAGAGGAACTGTTCTTGGAGAACAGTTGCTAAGGAGCCAAGCGTTGGAGAATAACAGAATAACAGAGTCGGAAGGGACCTCAGAGGTCTTCTAGCCCAACCCCCTGCTCAAGCAGGAGACCCTATACCATTTCAGACAAGTGGATGTCCAGTCTCTTCTTGAAAACCTCCAGTGATGGAGCGCCCACAACTTCAGAAGGCAAGCCATTCCACTGGTTGATTGTCCTCACTGTTAGGAAGTTTCTCCTTAAATTCCAGGTTGCTTCTCTCCTTGATTAGTTTCCATTCGTTGCTTCTTGTTCTGCCTTTGGGTGTTTTGGAGAATAGGTTGACTCCCTCTTCCTTGTGGAGGATGGGCTCCCCATTCTCAAATCTCCTCCTGGTGTTCCAAAGAGGCATCTGGTTGGTCCTGGGAAAGCAAGGATCTGTTCCTAGCAAGACCATTAGGAGAAATAAAGAGGAATAGATTGCTTCATATTCCTTTTGAAGAAAAGATGTGTAGCTGACTGAATTGTGGAGTTCTTGGTGCTCTCTGAGCTTGATTGTTTATGTGTGTGTGTGTGTGTGATTGCAGACATTTCATTACCCAACTGGGTAACTTCATCAGTGAAGGACAATTGAGGTTGAACTAGAGCAGTGGTGGCGAACCTTTTAGAGACTGAGTGCCCAAACTGCAATCCAAAACCCACTTATATCCCGTTGGGTGCTGGGTGGGCCTGGCCCATTGGGTGGATGTAGCCCACTGGGTAGGTGTGGCCAATTGGGTGGGCGTGGCTGTGGTGGTAATGCCAGACTGGGTAGGACTAAAAAGTTCAATCAATTCCAACTTTGCGAGATTTTTTTTCCCCCGCGAGAAGTTGAAATTGATTGAACCTTTTTTTTTGCACACGGCGGCACAGGCCTAAAGCAAAAAGGTTTTATAAAACCCAGCTGAAGGCCTAGGACTGGGGCGACAGCGCGCGTGCCCACAGAGAGGGCTCTGCATGCCACCTGTGGCACTCGTGCCATAGGTTCGCCACCATGGAACTAGAGTCTCTGGACAAACGAAACAGAACCAACAGCTAAACTTTCTGACTTTACTCCAGTGCTTAAGGAAACCACATTTCCAACAAGGAGAAAAAAATGCATTGCACTGAAATGAATGTTGAACAACGATGCTTGTTCTGAGCATGTCTTGAGCTCTTTTCCACAAGGAAGTCTTCATAAGCCTTTTAGTGTTTACCCTTCCCCTCCAAGGCTAATAACATATGCTCATCTCCAGCTCTGAACCAATTATTCCTCTTGACAGATGGAGCTGGTAAAGCACGTTTTGGAACAAGTTTCATCCAAGATTATTTAAAGAGGAAAGAGATGCATGAGAAAAAAAATCTGCTCGGATCCTGAATTAAACAAAACAAAGTTGTCAGACCTGAAAGAGGCTTCTTGTTGATTGACAGGAGAAAGTGTCTTTGCAGACCACTAAAGTAAGACAATATTATTTCACACCAGCGCCCCATTGCAAGGCCAATCCTCAAGTGGGCCAGAAGAAGCACCATCATGATTGACAGTGCCAAATTGGAGTGAAATTAACCAAGCGTCGAAGCTGTTTGAGAAAAGGGACAAGGCATTTTCTTGGTGCTTAGCTGGGATGTGGCTAATTTGTAGGTCCCTGGCCAAAGAACTGAACCTTCTACTCAACATTGGGTAATAAGCACATTAAGGCACTCACAAGAGCTAAAAATGAACAAAGAGCTGACTCTGTTTCACACATTGCCTGGAGAACCCCATTGCTTCAAAGATCTCCAGGTGCTCCAAAGATGATCCAGATGCGCTACTTCTTTAGTTCTTTAAGATGAGACATGTATGCTAGGATGACCAAGTCATCCTGGAAATTACTAAGTGAAAGAGATAGTGAAAACTAATCTTGGTGGCATCTAATGGTTCTGTAAGCTGGTTGACAAATTCTGGTAGTTGAAGTCCACACGTCTTAAAGAGGCCAAAGTTGAGAAACTCTGGTCTAATCCTTTGAGCCTACATAACCTCTTCTCCAAAACACCTGAAGGCAGGAGAAGAAGCAATCGATGGAAGCCAATCAAGGAGAGAACCAACCTAGAAATAAGTAGAAATTTTCTGACAGTGAGAACAATGAATCAGTGGAACGAGTTGTCTTCAGAAGTTCTGGGTGCTCCAATACTGGAGGCTTTTAAGAGATTGGACAACTATTTCTCTGAAATGATATAGGGTCTCCTGCTTGAGACTAGGAGTTTGGACTAGAAGATCTCAAGCTCCCTTCCAACTCTGTTATTCTTTTAACCCACTGTGGCCACATGACACTCATCCACACATGGTTTTTATCCCTTGTTTGACTCTGATACAAATTCCCAAAGTCTATGGATCCTTTCCCAGACATTGTCATTGTTGTTGTTGTGATTTGGGTGGTGGAGTAGCCAATTTACACTCTTTTTCAGACTGATTTAGCTTTGAGCCAACATTTGTTTGGGTGGCCTCTCCTGTTCTGTTTTAGGTTGTTGCTTTTTTTTCACTTGCAGGCTTCACTGTTCCTTTTCAGTTATGGAAAGCTGCTTGTAAAGCCACCATCATGTACAATGTGAATTTTTGCCAGGGCTTGTAAAATAGTTGATCTCCTGCCATTCAAAACCAATTTCTTGGTTTGATTTTCTTTTAAATCTCCCACAAGGAACGTAGCCTTCGAGTGGATGTTTGTCTCAGATGAACATTTTTGGGAATCAGGAATAAGAAACTAGAATCCAACCATTCCTACAAAGGCTACCAACCCCCCCCCCCCCACACACACACACACCAATCCTTAGTGGGTTACCTGGATCAAATCTAAAAGGTGTTATTATTTCATAGATTTCATTCTCACCCATTTTCCACCTCACCATGGAAGCAGCGAGGTGAAACAGGCCTCAGATATGCCTCTGTGAGCACCTGACCTTCAGTCTGGCCCTATCAAAAAAAGGTGTTCCTTTAGATGAAAATGCTTGCAAGAAAAGTCCAGCTTAAAATAGCCAGTTTTCAGCCAGAGATCCACTGCGTAGCAAAAGAAACAGCTGAGCGTAGCGCAGGCCAAAGCAAGAGATCTTTGGCCTAATTTCAAAAGCCCTTCAGGAGATTGCTGCTCGCATTCGGCCCAGCCATGGCAGCTTTGATGGGCCGCCAAGAGGCCCTCAGCCTTTTCGCGGCTTATGGCGGCGTTCGCAGAAACCGAGAGAGCCTTTCGATCCAGCCGCTCGCAACTGCCAGGGGAGGCAAAGTAGCATGAAGATATGTGGACACTTTGCGTCACTGGGAGACAGCAGGAAGACGTGTCCTTCACAAACCTTTTATGAGAGGGTTTTGTTCATTTTTTTAAACAACTAAAGGAAAGGGTTTCCTTGAAAAATCTGCCCAGACTGTGAGGCGTCTGAAAGAATTCTGTTTTTTTCCTGCAACTAGAGAGGCAACAGGGGAGAGAAAAGGATTAAGAGGAGGAGGAAGAGGAGAAGGAGGAGGAGGAGGAGGAGGAGGAGGACAGGAGGAGGAGGCTCATATTTTTCTTTTATGAAGTAAGATGAGGAGGAGGAGGAGGAAGAGGAGGAGAAGGAGGAAGAAGAGGAGAAGGAGGGAAGGAGGAGGAGGAGGAGGAGGTGATCAGATTACAAACAAGGGTCTTCAACTGGAAAGTTCCGTCCTCCCAAAAGTAACCAAGACTAAAACTAATTAAGCTTGCCGCGCTGCATGAAGTCAGGCTTTAACTAACCTGGAGACAGGTGTCATGTGAACCAGCAAAGAAAAAGAGAATTCTCAGAGAGGCCCTTTGAAAACTGGTCGAAAAAGAAAACGCTCCGTGGGCTGCTTAACATGCCTTTTGTATCTGAGAAGATCTGCAAAATTCTCGCCACGAGAGGTAGGCAAGAAACAAGAGTTTTAATCTGCCGACGCACAGCGCTCATTGGCAATCCAAACCTGAAAGGACTCTGGGAAGAAATGTCTGTCCATTTTGGATCTCCTGTGAAAATAGAAGCCTGCATCTTAAGCATTTCTATTTTTATCTGTGAAACGTTGGCAAGATGGGTGATGGATGCGTTTCTTTCAGCTTTCAGCCAAAGAGACTTTAGGTTTTGGTGGCCACCCACCTGCAGAGGCAGCCAAGAATTTAGCTCTACTGTTTTTAAAGACCAGCGAGGTAGTCAGTTGGTGAGGGCTGAGCAGAAGCCAGCAAAACAAAGCATAACATGACAAAACTCTCTGGGAACATTTAAATCTGCTCTCCGACTTAATCCCTTCTCTCTGTGGCATTCAACAACCAGGCTTTCCTATCTGGCGCATAAGTGTCACTCACCCTGCATAGAGAGGGTAGCTTAGCAGGATGAATGGACACAGACAGCCGGGACTGCGCTCGGAAAAGGCAATCTGTGAGCACAACAGGCAGAGAAGAGAATTTCAAGATGCTATTTCTCTAGCTAAACTGCCCAGGAAGAACGTTTAAGAGCGTGCAAAGGGTTTTATGAGGTTTCTTCCCAAGGTTCACACAAGCCCAACACATGGAGGATGACTCAGTTGTTGGCCAAGACGGACTTGAAACATGTCATAGCAATAATGGTGAGACCAGTAGAAACCTCTCAAACTTGTTGGCACTCCACAATTATCAACCCAACCAGCACCAACCAGAGCGACAATGGTGGAGAGAAAAGGGAGAAGGAGGAGGAGGAGAAGGAGAAGAAAATTCCCAATCTTAGCAATCTGAATTTTTGTAACCGAGTTCTCATCGCCTTAAGCGAATACCTCACAAGGTTTCAGGTAGATGTTTCCTCAGCTTTACCTGGAGATGCTGTGAAATGAAACTGAGAGTTTTCACACGGAAAACGTGTGCTAAAGCACTGGGCTATGGTCCTGGTTTAAGTCCCAGTTCCTCTTGCTCAGTTTTTATCTATTCTGACTGGCAGGGTTTGGGGTTTTTTTTTATGACTTCACTTGCGACTTGATCCCGGGACACTGAGGCGATGGGATCAAACCTCCGATGCCTGTGAAGAAGATGCACTACATGGACCCATGACCCTCTCTCACAACTTACAATTACTCTAATATCATAGAGGCAGCGGTGTGGAAATGTCGGGCTTGGAGCATTGTGAAGTGCTTGTGTGATTTGCATGTTTCCAAATGAGGGATGTGTTTATTATGCAGCCATAAGCCTCTGCAGGCAACTGCTGGTGTCGTACTAAGGAAGCTGAGAATGCCTGAATTCCACCGAACTGCAAGTTGAATAAAAATTTACTGCTCCCGCCTCCCCTTCCTCTCCCTCCATAATGAAATACGACTTTGTAATTAAGCCGGTGATGAAAGCATAATTATAGCAGCAACAATATTGTGCAGCTAACTGACAACTTTCTGCAATTTGCCAGTGTCACTGTTAATGTATGCATTTATACAAATGCAGCTTAAGAAATGCCTACTTTCCAGACAGCTACAAGATATTATTTATAACCTCAGTCGTTAAAGGCATCTCCAGAAAACTGGCTCGATCTTTCTCTGAAATCTGGTTTCTTAAGCTGAGAGTTTCAGCTGATCGTTTTACAGATGATGTCGTTCTTAGTGGTTGAGATATTTGTACACACACGCAACACCCTCCAGCTGTATGCCAGTCTGATTTTTGGGACCCTCTGCCACTCCGTCATTGCAGATATCGTGTGGATATTTCTGGGCTCCCCAAACTGATTTCAGGTCCTCCAAAACTGATTCATTTGGGTGGAAATATTGTAGCCTGGAAGCTATTTCTGCTGAAGCCTAAGTAGATGCATGGTGACTGTCGAGGTGTTCTCTCAATGGGAACCAGATGAACAGCGAGATGACAGCCCTTTGCTCTCCCTTGGGTCAGCAAAGATTTAGGACTCCTTCCAATCTTCTTCCTCTGTTTTCTGAATAATTCCCCAACTCCACTCAGTCAAGAACAAACTCAAGTTTTAGGAGATGCCCCACAACATGCACATTCAGTCTCCATTGTCCTCGAAATGAAATCCTCTTCCTTCTTCAGTGGCTACTTGATGGAGCTCTGATGGAACCTGTGGCTTAATAGACCGACAGATAGATAGCTAGATAGTAGATAGATGATAGATAGATAGATAGATAGATAGATAGATAGATAGATAGATAATAGATAGAAGATAGATAGATAGATAGATAGATAGATAGATAGATAGATAGATAGATAGATAGATAGATAGATAGATAGATAGATAGATAGACAGACAGACAGACAGACAGACAGACAGACAGACAGACGGATGGATGATGAGGGGATGACAGATAGCATCAATGAATGCAACTGTGGGGTGTAACGTTAAAAAAAAATCATCCATCTCCTTTATAAGCAAATGACTACAGTTGTTTTAGCATCAAACGATCCCACCTGTTATATAGAAGGATATCTGGCTTCCATATCTGTCCAGCAGGAAAGCGAACATTCTTCACTCCAGGATATTCGGACATGTTCCATTGTAGATAATAATCCCTCCAATACTTGAAAATTAAAAAAAGGAAAAAGAAAACTGGAAAACTGGAGCCAACAGCCAGAAGCTAATTTACTTTTCTATTAGCACCATCTTGCTGCCTTAGGACCTGAATGTCTGCAGGGGCAAGGGATGTCAAATGGATCACAGCATCGTTGCCAATATAAAGCAAATTATGTCATTTGCACCTGTCACAGTTTTATGCCCAACGGATGCAAATTATGGGATGGTGTCATGAAGCCGGAGGCATCCCTATGGCTCATAGCAGATGCAAGTCCATGGAATTCAATATCCTTCGCACTGAAGACCACTCTGGATCCCCCCCAACAATATTTTGATGGTAAATAGAAACTCAGGTCACCCAACTGCACACAACTACCTGTAAAAGAAACTTCAGCACGCAACATCCAGCATGCCACCCCCAGCAGAAAATTAGAATATTACAGAAACACAGGCACACCTTACATCCCAATTATATTTCTCTTTAGGGCTGTGACTTCATAGCTCCTTAAAGCTGAAAAGGAGAAGCCCGAAATAACCAATTAGAAGTCATTAGTGAGACCACTAAACATCTCTCTAAAAGAGAATATTTGCAGCTTAGGGGTGAAATGTGGGCTCCTTGATGCTCTCTGAGCTTGCTTGTTTTCTTGCAAGGCATTCTTTCATTACCCAACTAGGTAACATCATCTATGCTAGAAGGGAGTGGGATTTGCAGAGTGGAGGAGGAAGAGGAGGAGGAGGAGAAAGAAGAAGAGGAAGAGGAAGAGGGGGAGGAAGGACTGTGGGGTCCTTGGTGCTCTCTGAACGTGGTGGTTTTCTTGCAGACGTTTCATTACCCAGCTAGGTAACATCATGCTGATGATCAGGGCTTTTTTTCTCATAGAACGCTCAGAACGGAGTTCCGGCACCTTTTTTTGGATGGAACCTTGTAGGGTAGGCAAGGCGGGTTGTATGACATGTGTGAGTTCCGGCACCTTTTTCTTTTACAGAAAAAGCACTGCTGATGATGTTACCTAGTTCGGGTAATGAAACATCTACAAGAAAACCACCAAAGTCAGAAAACACCCCCTCAAACGTATCTGTGTTGAGAATCCTGCTTTCTCTCTGTGTTTTGTTCCTGGAGAAATTGTCCATGGTTATAAACAAAATGTTCCCATGTTTTCCTTTCATTAAAAATGAATTCTTTAAATTCTTTTGGTGTGCAGGCAACTCAGAGACGGTGAGGGAGTCCTTTTTCCCCCCCAGCATGTTGGAGAATGCTGGGTTAGGAAGGAAGTCCACCCTTTTTCTGCTTCTGATCTGCAACTTTCCCATAATGAACCAGACGTTCTGAAAGGAGATTTATCCAAAGGGGCTACAGAAATCAAAAGAAACCAAATCTGAAATCTCAGAAAAGAGATGGCAGCCTCGTTGGTCCAAACATGGCTTCCAAATTTCCTAAATTAAAGCAGCCCCATTGAAATCAACGGGGATTATATTCTCAAGTGTGTTCAGTGGCTCTGCTCTGGTGGGATCAACCTGGATTCAAAATTTGCCTTTCACCTTTTAAGGAACACAGCAAAGAACATGAAGTTTGCCCCCTAAAGTCTTTCAGAATGAATCTCCCTTATTTACTAAATCTTCATTTACTAGCCAGCTCGAAGAGAAAAGGGTGAAAAACCAGGATGGACTAAATATCGCTCATTGATTCGAATCCATCAGGAAGACTTCTACACAATGTCAAGTCGAGAATGCCTCCTGTGGGTTCCTTTTAAATTTGCAGCCCTCTCTGCTCATTCGTTTTAGCTTCTCAAAGTCACACACTTCTCGCCAAATAATTGTTGTGCTCTCCACAAGGCTGTGTCCCCGGTTACGCTGATCTGCTGTGGAGATGATCATTAACTGTCTTCCTTACAATTGTATCAATCAGTAGGAGTTGCTCCCTATTTATATAAAAGAGTCTTGCCCACTCAGGGTGAGAGTATTCTTGGTAGTTCCTTGATTAAGCTACTGTTTACTGTCAGCTTGTTGGTCTGAGAGGGCAGTTCCTTGATTGCGGTATTGTTGACATCTTGATTGTTAGTCTATTATTAATATCTGGTGTTAAACTCTGCTTATCTGGGTGTTGATTGCTAGTGAGGAGGTGCTTTGGTCATTTTTATTCCTTTTTTGACTTTTTGATTGTCTCTTTTGAATGGCATGTAGATGTTGTTTATCTCTTTGTGCCTGTTGATGGCTGGTTTGTCTGAGCATCAGGCTTCCACGAATTCTCTAGAGTTTTTGGACTTGGCTTAGTCTAGAATGCTCACAATTTCCCAGTGGAAACTATGGTTAAGTCTGTCCATGTGTTGGACAAGTAAAAACAATAAACTCAGAGAGAACCAAGGATCCCACGTTGAATCCTGAGCTACAAACTTTCTCTTCTATCAAAGAAAGATAACTTATCATTTCTGGGATATTTTGAACCACACCTCAAAAATGTATCTATCTACTTTAGAATCCAGAATATTTTCTGAGTTTTAACCACAGAGTTCTTTCTCTTCCCTCCTGAAATCTCTGCACTTGGAATTAATCTGTCTTCAAAGCAAAGCAAAAATTTGAACATCAGGAACTGCCACACTTCAGCATCCAGAGCCAAAGAGAGCTTAAAAGTTAATTTGGCAGAGAGACAAAAAACAGTGGCAAAAATCAATCACAGAGAAGTGTTTTGCATGGAAAACGTTGATCCCAGGCCAACGCAGGGGATAACTAGAGCATCTTCATTAATGAGATCATTTTGTAGACACTTTCTTTTTTGCACTAAGAAGTCAATATCACACTATCCTCCTCTCCATTCCTCCTCCCCCCATCTCCAACATTCTCAGTGATTTCTGGATTTGCTGTTCTTTAAAAAAAAATAACACAGATATTCGGGTGGTTTTGCCAATGACAGCATGTCTGACAAACTGAATTAGCATCCCTTCTCTGCGAGTTTCTCTCTCTCTCTCTCTCTTTCTTTGCAGAGTCTATGACAGCAGCTGTCATGTTGAGATTCGTAGCCACCATTCAAAAGAATGGCAGTAGACCACAGATGTAAGAAGAAGCTGCTCTCCTGCCATAAATCTTCCCTCTGGAAGGGTTGCCTCAAGAAGTGGAGGGAAGAGCTTGTTTTTCAAGCCTACGCCATCACATCTGAGGAAGGTGCAAATATGATTGGTTTAAATATCATTTTATGTATTCATGGGTTGGTTTTACCATCTGATCTTCAAGCTCCAATTTCCTAACAGCAATCACCTTTGTGAGCAAAATTTTAGCCAGGTTTTGACTACCTTCGAATGAAACCGCTGTAGAATTGGAAAGCAAAATGGAGATTCTTCAAATTAAATTTCTCGTCTGGGCAAAACCAAAGATTATCAAATTTTTAGATAAAGCCATTCAATCCACTCCATCTAGAGATTAGAATAGAATAACAGAGTTGGAAGGGACCTTGGAGGTCATCTAACCCAACCCCCAGCTCAAGCAGGAGCCCCCTACACCAGGGGTAGGCTCTTTTATGACTCGTGGACTTCAACTCCTGGAATTCCTGAGCCAGCTATAAAAAAGCCAAGGTTGCCTACCCCTGCCCTACACCATTTCTGACAAGTGGCTGTCCACTCTCCTCCTGAAAGGCTCCAGGGATGAATCTCCCACAACTTCTGAAGACCATTGGTTGAAGGTTCTCACTGTCCGAAGATTTCTCCTTATTTTAGGTTAAATCTCTCCTTGATGAGTTTCCAGTTGATTAAGGTTAATTACCAAGGGGGTGGATTTATTTAAACATGTGACTGCAACACCACCTCAACATATTGTTTCAGTTTCCCTATATTTTAGCATGCAGATGCCGCATCATGATTTAATGCAATCATTTGACTTAACAATCCACCCCAACTACTACAGCTTCCTGACCTAAGGGTATTCCTACCTAATTCTTTGGTATTTGACATTCTAAAGAGGGTGTTTGACATTTCCAGCAAGTGACAGCTTGGCATGGCCTAAAACCGAGCATTGTTAAAACCCTGCCTGGTGTGACAGAGAACTTCAAGACACTTTTGCACTTGACAGCTGATGCATGACAGCAGTTAATATTTGACAGGCCCTCATTCAGGGTTTCCGATGGAATTCTCTCCTTTCCATTCACGGATTCATTCATTAACTCCGTCACCGCGGGCTTAAGATTGAGCCAGATTTTAAACCAAAACTCGATCACCCGTTGAACAGTCCCACTTTTCGCGTCTTCTCCTTTGTTGCGTGAAACAATTACCCAGCCGCCCTTTCTGAAGGAACCTCTGCTCTCTAAAACTTACCATGTGTAGCCAAACGTTCGTGGTTAATACTTGATTCTTTTCATCCTGCCAAGCCAAAGAAAGAAGTAGACCAAGTCAGATATTTTTAGAAGGATAAATTTTAGATTGAAAACTTTTCCTGCTTTCCTTCCCATGTGATCTTTCCCCCTGCCCTCCCCCCCCCAAAAAGCCCACCTAAAAAATTAGGAGCTTCTTCAGGGAGGATGTAGAGAATCAACCTAACAGAATTACACAGTTGGAAAAGGACCTTGGAGGTCTTCTAGTCCAACCCCCTGCCCAAGCAGGAGAACCTATGCTAGGAGCAAATGTTGTGCTATCTAATGACCAGTTGGAGGCACTACATAAGCCTCATCCTTACTGGGTCTCCTTAGGCGTAGGCATCCTACCTGAGGGATGCTCTAAGTTCAACCCTTGAACAGGGTTTGAACCAACGGGGCAAGGACGAATAAGGATGAAACCGGTTGTTTAGTTAGTGCCTCCTTCTGCCTGTTTGTGTGCCTGTGCACGCACACCTTTGAGTTAGTGTTGACTCCTGGCAACTGCCTGGACTAGTCCCTACAGGTTTCTGGGCGAGATTTTCAGAACTGGTTTGCTATTTGTCTCCTTCCCAGGGCTGGGAGAGAGTGATCGTCCCAAGGTCACTCAGCTGATTTTGTGCCAAAGCTGGGACTAGAAGTCACGGTCCCCCGGTTTCCAGGCTGAGCCCTTAACCACTACCCCAAGGTGGGTCTCGGCAGAGGTGTTAGAAAGGGGAAAGGGTGCCGCTGCAAGTGGCTGTTGAGTTGGCTCTTCTTTAACCTGATTTATGGATTCCGTGCCTTCGCTCACCTCTTCCAGGGCTGTTATTAGAAAGGGGGAAACAGACTCGGTAAAATTGCCTTTCAGCCAAAATGGTTATTAAGGATAGAGATGGACATGTTTGGCCACCAACTTCCCCATCCATGCGAGGGAGATTTAATTGGTTGGTCATTACTGGCCCAGCTTCCTGGGAGTCTTTATTAATAATGGCTTCATAAGGTGTTGCTCGTTATCACAATGCTTCTGATGCCTCATCAGCGCTAATGGGCAACATATTTGCTTCCAAACTACACAAAGCTTTGGGAAACACATCGGACAAAGAATGGTCTATTAGAACCCCCAAAGCAGTGGAGATTCGGCTTTCTGTAGCCATGAATCCACAATTAAGCCTTACATTTAAGCGACAGCATTGCCCCGCTTTACGACCTTTCTTGCCACAGCTGTTAAGTGAAGCAGTGCAGATGTTAAATCAGTAACACGGTTGTTAAGCGAATCTGGCTTCCCTCACTGAGTTTGCTTGTCAAAAGGGGATCACGTGACCTGGGACACTGCAACAGTCATAAGTGCATGCCAGTTGCCAAGCGTCCGGCTTCTGGCCATGTGGCCATGGGAATAAAAATAGTCATAAGTCAGTTTTTCAGCGCCGTTCGAATGTCACTAAACAGGCTGTTGTGAATCAAGGACTGCCTGTATTTGAAGTCCTGTCAAAATATTATTTTTTGCGCTTCCCGCTTTGCCAGCATTAAGGATTTTCTTGATGCAAAGGCTTTGCTTTGTTTTTTAATCTCTCTCTTTCGCCCCCCCCCGCAGCCTCCAGGGTTGACGTCCTGTTTTTATGGAATTCGCTTCTCTTTTCCCAAAGGTCTCCCATGTTTCCATTTGTTTCAGGCATCTTAATCATCATCGTTTTAAGTAGAAGATTTGCAAGGGCCAGTCCATATTTTTACCATTCTTACAAGAGAGCTCCGGCTGAAAGCTGGGATACGAATCTAATTACTGACATAATTGAACGAGCAAATGAAGGCCCAAATGTCAAGATTATTGTTTTCTCTTCTCCCCCCCTCCTCCCCCCCCCACCCCCGGCAATTCAGCTCAGAGATGGATGCCTAAGTTTGCAGGGCTTTTAAGGGCCATTCTAATCAAATGTCAAGAGTTGTCCTTGTGGAAAAAAACAACAAGAAGTGAGGAACTGAAGAATCGCAGAGATGCTTTGCTAATTTGCAAAGTTTGGCAGAGCACTTAGTGCAGAGTTAGCAAAGAAAAAGCCAAGCTTTATGAAGAGTCCTTCCTGTGGAAAAGCCCTTGACTTTGAAAACTCAGAATGCACGGAGGAGCATTATTCAGATGGAATTGCTTCCTTTCTTGAGTATCACGTTGAAGATTTCTTCCTCTAAATTCCTTTTCCAGGACTGTTGACCAGTTATAAAAAATAAACTAGCATTATGAGGCTCATCCAGGAGTATTTCTGTAGAAAATTATTCCACAGGCTTTTTCAGCAGACATTTCGGCTGCTTGATTTCAGACCATTTTATTTGGAAACCAAAGGACAGGTGGCAAGCAGTCAACATCTCGGTGACAATGGAAAAGGCTGGCCTGCTTTGCAAAAGTCAACACATCAGATTTCATATAAATTTGATAGATAAATAAATAAATTGCATTTCCAACAGGCAATGCAATTTCTTAGCAAGTGAAGAGTTTGGAGAGTCATTCTCTAAATGTTAACTTACACATCGGATGAGGTTGTTTTCTGTTCTTATTTTTCTTATGCTCCATAAAAGTAGCTGCAGCTCTTTTGCCTCTGCGGACAAGCTTACTTCTTAAGTCTGGGCTATTCTTGCTCTTTGCAAAACTAAGTCCTTCATTTTATTAAGGGATCTGTTCCCCTTCAAAAGAAAAATCAGATTTTGCCAAGTCCCCTTGCAAGAGATTAAAATCAAAGAAACTCTTAACACGTTTAAGGCATGCAGCAAAAGACAATGATTATCATTCAAAATAACTATGCTGTACCCGCTCTGCATCTTATGCCATTGCTAAATTCACACTGCAGAGCAATAGCCTATAGTAAAAACACAGTCCCAGTTCCCCAAGCTGTAGTAAAAATTGTCATTCTGGGTTAGTTTACTATTCTACTGATGAAGCATAATTCAGAATTCCCTGCAGGCAAACAGTGTAATCTGGAAAGAAGGAAAGGAGGCTAAAATTTAAGAATCAATTGCTTTTTGTAAAAGTGCCTTCATTATACTAAATAACATACTGAACCAGCAACATTGGAAGCAAACCTGGCTTTTGGCAACCTCCCATAATCTCCAGTAGATCCCTCTCTAGCACAATCAGAAAATGGACGGGTTTCTTAAAATTTAAGAGGTTTTGGGGGCCACTGTGATTATGCCACATGCCGAGAAAATTCCATAAGGGATGGACCACATCAGCTTTCAATAATAATCTTCAGCACCATGAGCAAGTACCTTTAATAACTATTTCAGAAATTGTAAAATTACAGGCAGCTGTGCTCAACTATTAAAAATAGGTTGGGAAGGTGGCAATTGGTACCACCCAATTATAAATGGCCTTCTTAACCAGAGCAGACAACTGTCAAATTGGTGCAAAGAATCAGGGCCATTTGTAAGGTTGCAGCATAGAAGATTTATTCAATCTTATGGCCAAGAATCCGGTCAACTGAAGTTCAACACTAAATTGGAACCAGATAAGGGTCAAAGGACTTCAGGAGGGGTTGGACTTGAAGCGCTTGTAGAAACACAATGATTCTAAACTGATGGCGTGCTTAAGTCCGCCTCCCAGTTATGCCTGCTTTTCTCCTACATTAGAAGAGCAGAGGAACGGAATAAAATCCAAGAATTTTTGTTGGAGATTGTGAGTCTAGTCCCATCTTGGGCACAACTGGGTGGGTTTGCTGATTTGAGGTTGTGGTAGCCCTGAGTTGAGGGGGGGAACTCATTAGCTTTCATTTGCCAACAAAATTGCTTGGATTTATTCCATTCCTCTGGTCTTCTAATGTAGGGCAAAAGTAGGCAGGGCTGGGTGGATTTAAGCATGTCATCAGTTTAGAATTGTTGCATTCCCACAAGTTCGCCAAGTCAAATCCCTCCTGAAGTCTTTGACCCTTATCTGGCACCAATTTAGTGTTGAACTTTAGTGGACCAGATATTTGGGTACAAGCTTGAATAAATCTTCTGCACTGCAATCTTACAATTGTCCCTGATTCTTTGTGCCAATTTGGCAGTTGTCTGCTCTGGTCAAGAAAGCCCTTTATAATCATCCTGACCTTTATTATCATCATTACCATGATTATTATTATTAATGGTCATAGGGAACCTGTTGAGAAATTATTGGCTGACTGGGGCAGCTTTTAATTTATTCTATGGGTTGTTGTTGTTGTGTGTTTTTTTAAAAAAAAACTGCATTTCCCCAACATTAACTAGAGGTTTACCATTGCTTTCTCTTCCACCCACTGTTGACCTGCTAATGATTCTTCTACTACAGAGGTTATGTTGACGTTCATCTAATTGCAATAACAAGTTAAGTTCAAGTAATTAATGAAGAGATGAGGTCAAATGAGTATGCCAAGCTATAAATTTCTGTCTAATGGTGCAGAAGTGTCAACATTATTATCCTCTCTCCTTCAGACAATAAAAACGAACTTTCTTCACATCCTCTGGAGGGAACAAAGTCTTTAAACATTAAACAGAGAGGGCTCTTGCGAGGAGCTCTTATAACCTACTTTAATTTTGCCAACATTTTTAAAATGGTAGATACTTTCAGGAATTTACCATTTCTCTTCTTCAACCTCTAACCCTAAATAAAGTCATAACCATTACTCTCCCACTGAAAACGGATGGGGAAAAAATCCTCCAGGTTTCTCCGATTATCACAAAAGGACATTTTTAGGATGACTTAAAGGTATATTGAAAACAACGTCTTTCTACCATTATCAGAAACTGCAATGTTGAATATATTTAAAGCAAGAGGCTTACGAGCAAATAGAAAGATCTACAAAATAAGAAAACTGTAGGGAGATAACAGATGGGGTGATTGATGGGACCCCATCCAACAAAATGAATGTTTTCACTGGGACCCCCCCTCCCTCTGCTAGTTTTAAAGATGGTGGGGGTCTGGCGAGGTTTTCTATCACAGCTTCAACATTCAGCTCCTCCGTTGTTGGCGTCAACTGGCATCCGAAAACTTGGCTGCAGTTCTGCTACAATCTAAGTCATCTTCTTCCAGCAAAATCCTTTATTTCCACAGCAACAGCCCATAAGGAGAGCAAAGCCAATTGTCTTCTTTGAAAATTCAGAAAAGGACAAACTGTCCAAGCTGCCCCCACCCCCAACCCCCCCTCTCTCTCTCTCTCTCCCTCTCTCTCTCCCTCTCTCTCTCTCTCTCTCTCCCATGTCCCTTCCAAGATGCTGCAGGTATTTACATGCACATTTTCCTGTTTACAATCAGGAACACAATCAGAACATTTTCTATTAGCTGCAGTACATTGTACAACATGCTGGTTTGCTTTACGCCAGAGCTGCCCAAGCTTGGCAACTTTAAGACCTCGGGACTTCAATTCCCAGAATTCCCCATGTATTCTCACAAGTTTAACACATTACTACATCAGTTTTTAACCCAAACTATCAGCAATAACATCTAGATCCTAATTTACTAACTGCTTAAAAAAGGCTTTCAATACTTACTCCGTAGCTGATGCAGGCTAGCTGCTGGTATCCAAACTCACTTTCCAGATAGAGTCATTTACAATTAGAGGCTCCATTCAACCCTATCTGAATGTGCAACATTACTCTTAAGTATGAAACAGACCATTTCAGTTATTTCTAAGAGTTTTGAACACTTAGAACAACATTTCCAAGAGAGCTGCCTCTTCACACTCAAAATAACTGTTCTGACCTAGAAGTTGCCTGTTTTGAATTCAGAATGAAGTGTTTCCCATTCAGAGTGGCTTAATTCAAAACATTTTGCACCCTCCTAGTCAGCATGGAGATGATAAATGCAAATTTGGAAATGTCATTTTCAAAGTAATTGAAGCAAGAACAGCTTTTCCTCAAGTGGGCCAAAAGCATTTCTTATACTTGCTGTGTTAAGTTCCTTTTCAGTCTGAGAAATGATGACAGAATTTCAACATCAACTTGGACCTAAATATTCATAATTGTTGAAGGGGTTCCGCCTTATTTCTCCAATTCGCTGTTCACAAGATTACAAAGAAGTCTTTTCATAACCAATGATTGTGACTCCGTGGGTCCTCAGTATTTAACAACCTTCCCACACTCTGTTGGAGACCATAGTTTATACAACGTAATCAGATAAAAAGGTACTGCTGTGTCCACATCCTAATTGGATCTTTTTTTATTGATGCAAGACAAATTACTTTCCTTATTAAGTAATAAAAATCCTAATGCAGAACTGCATTCCCACTTCTCCTAAAATGAAATCTGAAGAAGCTATTAAATAGGCAGATGTATTTCTTCCATTTCAAATGGGGAAAAAATCCAATAATTACAAAATGGCATAGATACTGAAAGTGTTTAGAAACGATGCTGTTAGAAAACTTAGCAAAACTGAGACACAATACGTTCTTGAGCTGCGTTCGGAGTATACCGGTAGTCGCGTAGAACACTTCTCCTTTTAGATATACCAAGGCTGGTTGAACATTATTTTGATTTAATGGGATGGTCCATTAATAGAATACATGGAGCTAATTTGAGGGTCCCTACTTGGGATAATGGGAATGTAATGGAGCTTTACACATGCTAAGCTTTCAAATTAATTTCAGAATTGGGATGGAGTATGAAATGCCAAATACTTCCACAGCTTGGTACAAATAGGTGTTGACGTACTCACCCAGCATACTACTCCTTTTTGGGATAATAAATACGGTAGTATACAAAGCACAGAAAAAATATAACAAAGGGAGAAGAAAAGGAAATACAGCTAACACTACAAGAAGAGTCACATGGTTGAGTTAGGTGGCTACAGAAATTTGAATGATTGAATAATAATAATAATAATAATAATAATAATAATAATAATAATAATAATAATAATAATAATAATAATAATAATAATAATAATAATAATAATTTAATTTCTATACCATCCTTCTCCCGAAGGACTCAGGGCGGTGTACAGGGCAAATACAGTAAAAATACAATGTACAAAAGTTAAAAAAGAATTAAATAATACAGCCTGAATGAATGAAGCCCATTCACTATACCTCTTCATAGCTTTCTATTGTTAAGATAATTCTTGCTTCCATCACTTCGCTGTCACTGTTCTGTTGGCCTCTGTTTATTTCATCCCTTGACTATTTGCCTTGGTGGAGCAGTGGGCTAATGCCTCCTTAAGTAACACCAGCTGCCTGCAATTAGTGCAGGTTCGAGTCCCCCCAGGCTCAAGGTTGACTCAGCCTTCCATCCTTCCCAGGTAGGTAAAATGAGGACCCAGATTGTTGGGGGCAATTAAGCTGACTTTGTAATAATGCCGCTTGGGGGTGTGTGTGAAAGCCCTAATAAGCAGGCATATACATAGAATGAAGGCTATTGCTAAGCACATTGGTTTGTGCTTAAATTGTAAGCTGTCCTGAGTCTTCGGAGAAGGGCGGGATATAAATGGGATTAAAATTTTAAAAAAATTGGGCTACATTTAATTGGCCTCTTTTAATAGAGATTTCTTTTTGACTATCTGAACCACAGCGCTCTTTTCCAGATACAATGATGGAAGAAATTTGTGGGAATCTTCTAAGCTCTACAATGCTTAGAAACATTTTGACAATGAGAGCAAACCTATAAGAAGACAGTTAATCTGTCCTAGAGATAGACATGCGATTGTCCAGCGTGTTAAGAAAGCTGATCAATCAAGTTGTTGGATGGAGCACCCTTTAAAGCCAGGGTGAGGACACCACAAATGGAGCTTGAACCATAGGGGAAATGCCGTCTCGTAACCTTCCTCTGAAAGGGAAAACATCCTATCAGCGCAAGGGGTCCTTTCCAATTTCACATTTGCTCTCCTTCTGGGTAAGGGGAAAGGCTGGAGACACGGACCATTTAAGTGATAGAGTCAACATTTTGAAATAGGGGTGATGGCATCATGGATTGACAGACACAGACTAAAAGCTTGCAATATGATCAAGACATTCTGTAAGGGGCATCATTTTAGGACCCTGGATAGAGTCAAGAATAAAAGACTTGGGTCAACGAGCAAAGAGATGATCAGACATTATTAGCTTAGCAATCATCAGCTGGGCACAATATGTTCATCACATAGTAGGCAAAAGCTTGCTTGTTTGTGTGCAGGATGGAGTTAAATCTCTCTCTGCCTGTTCGGGAAGAGAAGGATGGGGGGGACAATGTTTCTCAGTTTGGGTCCATCCCTTTGGAACAAGCTACCATGGTGATCCAGATGTTGTTGTTTTTTTTATGGCATCTAGGAGGGCTGTAAAACAGAGAAATTTTGTTGACGCTTAAATCTGGAAAGTTGCTTGGATTTGGGCCCGGCTTGTTTTTCGTGGTTTTAATTGTTGGTTTTTATGGTTCAATATAGTGGCATCCATAGGGAACCACAATGTTGTCCAAATGCTGATGTGTGCTTGGTGGCATCATCTCATCCATACAGCATTTCTGTAGTTGCATTCTGACCTCTGATGCAAGTATGCCAGTTGACGTAATTGTGCAATGTTGTGTTGGTATTTTGCCTCCCACTCTTGAGTCACTGAGATTGATTGATTGATAATATGCTATGGTGTTGACTGTTAGCAAAGTCATACATTTTCTCCAGGGGGATTGTCTCCAACATGGTCCTTCACATTATATCTGTTACCACTATAATTGAATCCATCCACTTGATGTTGGTCATTCTTTTCTTCTGTTTCCTTTCCCAGCACTACAGATTTCTCAAGAGACGGGGTCACCATGGATACCCATAATTTTATATGAAGATATTGCAACAAAAAAAACCCTAGGAGGCCATATGGAGTTGAAAGCACATGAATATAATAATTAATATATATTCTTTGATTTGGGACTCTTCACCTCTCCAATTGACAAGAATCCCTCTGATACTATCTCTTCTCCACCATCTCTTTATTCATGGAAATGATGCACTATAAATTCATAAAAAAGGGAAGTCTGCTGCCAAACAACCTTCCGCTTAGGAAACCACTATGCAAATTTCTCTGCAACTGAAAGCATTTATTCTATCTAGCCCCTGCGCTTACATAAAATTCAAAACAACACAAGGCAAGGACACTTGAACCATGCACAGCTGAGGCATAAACATTACGAGCAGGGATGTAATTCTGTTGCATTAACTGCTTAATGGTGATCATAACTATCTCACGACATCTGGATATGCTGATCCTGTTGTTTTAGGAGCGAAAGGAAGCTTTATATTTCAACCCGTCATCCACAGCAATCTATCACATACCATCCATCCTCTAGGATTCTCGTCACTTTTCCCAGGCCTCCTTAATCACAGCTGACTCATTACTAAATGCTCCATTTACATGCATATAAAAATATCTTTGGGATTCATGATGCCTCCATACCTATTTCAGAATTGCAAACACCAGCAATTTAGTTTTCTGTTTTTGTCCAGACCCGATTATTTCTTTCATTTTATGCAAATTGCCCTTCTTTTGGCAGCAATTAGAATTAGCTTTTTCTCTTAGAAAGAAGGGAGAAAATAGATGTCACAGAGATGCGTGGAACTCTACACAGAAACGGGATCCTTCAAGAGGCTGAAAAGGTAGATTGGAGAACAAGTCAAACACTGCTGCGATGGTTACAGAAAGAAGAGAAGAGAAGAGAAGAGAAGAGAAGAGAAGAGAAGAGAAGAGAAGGGAAGGGAAGGGAAGGGAAGGGAAGGGAAGAGAAGAGAAGAGAAGAGAAGAGAAGAGAAGAGAAGAGAAGAGAAGAGAAGAGAAGAGAAGAGAAGAGAAGAGAAGAGAAGAGAAGAGAAGGGAAGGGAAGGGAAGGGAAGGGAAGAGAAGAGAAGGAAGGTAAGGGACAGATCTTCATGGAGAAACAATGAGTGGTTGCTAAGAGTCAACAATGACTTGTTGGCCCATCACCCACCAATTAGGGCTTTACATCGGTAGTCCTTGACTTACAAAAGTTTGTTTAGTGACTACTTGAAGGTACAAAAGCACTGAAAAAGTGACTTATGACCATTTTCCACACTTACGACTGTTGCGGCATCCCCATGGTCATGGGATCAAAATTCAGATGCTTGACAACTGACTCGTATTTATGACAGTTCCAGTATCCCGGGGTCACATGGTCCCCTTTTGCATCCTTCTGACAAGCAAAGTCAATGTGGCCATTGGTGAAGATCACAAGAAGGGATCCTGGCTCTCCTGACTGATTTCTGGATCTCCCCTTGGAATCTGGGAGGAAAAGGCTAGACTTTAGTCCGGCCCAAAATTGCTCATCTTACATTTTTCACTATGGATTAATTCCCTTCTTCACGCTAGTTGGGTAGCTGAAATATTCCACTAGTCAGCTACTGAAACTGCTTTTAATCTGTTTGAATAATATGATTACCTTAATGGCTCGGTGGCTGCTTTTCAAAATCTTTCCAAAAAAACCCCAGCCCCAAATGCTTTATTTTTTAAAAAATAAAACTTAGTCCAAAGCCTTGATTTTCACTCCACCCTTAATTACCTGATGGTGACTTTCAGTACTTAGCCAGATGGATAAATAAGTAACCCAGGTTGTAAAGGCTGGAGTGGCTTTGCTCCATTCCTACAATGGTTTTGTGGGTGGCTAATTAAGAAAGGTAACCCTAAAATTGAAGCAATGATTGGGGATCCTGAGGGCACATATTTGGCCTCACCTCAAAATTTGGGGCTTTGGATTCTGTCCACTGGGGGAGAATTTGACGGAGGATCTCTTTTTTATTTATCTGTATAAGAATTTTATTAAGAGTATCATAAGATAAAATACAGATGAATATAAAGAGAGGAAAATAGAAGGGGGGAAAGGTGTAGATAAAAAGGAAAGGAAAAAATGTATAACTTTCCAAGTTTTCTCTGCAGAATAAAGTACAAAATTCTTTAACTTCAAGTTTGTACTTTACCAGCTTAATGAATACTAGCCATTTCTGTAACAACAAATTATACTAATCTTAATTGCTGGTCTCTTAACTCCTCCAGTATCTATTTTCAGGTTGTCCTCGACTTACAATCACAACGGAGCCCCAGATTTTATGCTGTTAAGTGAGACAACTGTTAAGTGGGTTTTGCCCCATTTTACGAACTTCCTTGTCACAGCTGTTTGAATCACTGCAGCTGTTAAGCTAGTAACACGGTCGTTAAGTGAATGTGTCTTACCCCATTGAGTTGGCTTGTCAGAAGGTCACAAAAAGGGATCATGTGACCCCGGCGGGACACTGCGACCGTCATAAATAGAAGTCAGTTGCTAAGCGTCTGAATTTTGATCAAAGCACGTATTCTCCAATTTTCTTTCTTTCTTTCTTTCTTTCTTTCTTTCTTTCTTTCTTTCTTTCTTTCTTTCTTTCTCTTTTTTTTGCAGTGGCACCACTTCAGAGCAGGACGAGAGTTTGTCGCAGAACCGCACGATGGAAATTTTTCAAGGCCTTTGAAATCCTACAAGGCCTTTTCTTTGACTCCTGACTAGGAAGTGGAGCATGTCTGTAAAATGCTTTTTGATTGTTATGCCACCACCCCCTCCTTCCTCCCCTTCCCCGCAAAATAATAAAAGAACAAAGTATGATTATCTGGAACTTCTCTCCTAAGCACTCCAAAGCTTCCTATTCTATTTTCTTCACACGAAACGCCTAGGAGCAAATTCTAAACAGGCGAAAAGTAGAAAGCGGAGTTCCTACGAAGCCGCCTTCAAAAGGCGAACAATTAAAAACCCAAGACCGGCTGGATTAAAATCTCTAAGGATGAGTGCAGGTAACAGAACCGGCTGGGGTTTGGGAAACAGGTTGCCAGTCTTTCAGCTCTCACTTCGGAATGAGATTCCAAAGGTTGGCTTAGCAGCCTTGGGATCTGCTTCTGCGGGTTTAATTCTTTTCATCTTAATTTTTTTAAAAAAAATCTGATTTCTCTTTCATTCTTTTTAAAAGGGCCATTGTTTGCATCTGCAAAGATCTTTGCAATGATCTGCAAAGATAACCGGAAAATACATCCTGCTGCAACCAAAAAGATTAACTTGCATTTGTTTCCTGACCTGGCCTACCCCGAAGGGGTGTGTAGAGATCCACAGCCACAGAAGTCTCCTTGGACTTGAGAAACAGAGAAGGAAGCTCAGATTTTCTCCACCCCAATTTGTCAGGGTATAAGAGAGAACCAGTTTAGTGTAATGGTTAAGACATCAAGCTAGAAACCAGGTGATTTTGAGTTCTAGTCTTGCCTTGAGCAGAAATCAGGGTGACCTTGGTCCAGTCCCTCTCTCTCAGCCCCAGGAAGGAGGCAATGGCCAAGCACATAGGAAAAATCTTGCCGAGAAAAGTGCAGCGACTTATCTAAGCAGTTGGACATGATTCAATGGAAAGAAAACAAATAAAAGGGAAGGGAAGGGAAGGGAAGGGAAGGGAAGGGAAGGGAAGGGAAGGGAAGGGAAGGGAAGGGAAGGGAAGGGAAGGGAGGAAGGAAGGAAGGAAGGAAGGAAGGAAGGAAGGAAGGAAGGAAGGAAGGAAGGAAGGAAGGAAGGAAGGAAAACCCAACCAGGCTAACTGTACCTACCCCAATGAAATAGAATTCCAGTCAGTCCTCAAGGGTTTGTTTGCCAACTTCAAATAGCTGACGTGACCAAATTCAAAAGCTGTACTTGGCAACATCCAATGGCGTGCTAAATAAATGGATAACAATGCCCATCCATTGCCACCACTGCGTCACATTGCAAGTCACCCCAAAGCTGAACGGCCTTCTAGGCATCGTAGCTCAGCTCTGCTCTCAACCAGCTGTCAAGATGCCTAAAAATTTAACAATTCGCTCTCGCATTTAACAATCAGCTCTTGCAAACCAGACCCAATATGGACCGGCAATATTTGATTAGGACCCACCCAATTGGCATAGAAGAGGATACAGATCTGATGAGTTCTAGGTGCATCATGACTACTGCCAATTCTCTTAGCCCCAGACAGAGAAATTGGATGTTTGTCATGCTGCCTTTGTGGGTAGAGGAAGACAAGGCACTACACAAAGAAGGAAAGCTTACCACATCCATAATTTGTCGGAGACTAAGGCTGAAGGAGACGGTGAGCGGCTGAGAATCATTAGCCACTGGCCTTTCCAAGGGATTGTAATTCTTCAACAACTCTCGGTAAAGTTTTCGCTGGTACTCCCCTTGCAGGCTCACTGGAAGAGGAGAAAGGGAAATCGTCAAAGGGGTCAAAAGTCAGGATTGGCTGGAGCAACTCCTCAAACTGGCATCCCTCAACCAATTATTCTCAACTCTGGCAACATTAAGAGGGGTGGACTTCAACTCCCAGAATACCCCAGCCAGCACAGATGGAGTTCAACTTTGCAGACTGTGCAAACCTTTCAATTTGGGGAGAACCAACCTAGAACTAGGGAGAAATTTCCTGACAGTGAGAACAATTAACCAGTGGAACAGCTTGCCTCCAGAAGTTGTGAGTGCTCCAACACTGGAAGGTTTTAAGAAGAGACTAGACAGCCATTTCTCTGGGGTGGTATATGGTCTGCTGCTTCAGCAAGGGGTTGGACTAGAAGACCTCCAAGGTCCCTTCCAATTCTGTTCTTTTATTAATTAATCAGTGCAACGGCTTGCCTCCAGAAGTTGTGGGTGCTCCATCACTGGAGGTTTTTAAGAAGAGACTGGGCAGCCATTTGTCTGGAATGGCACTGAGTCTCCTGCTTGAGCAGGGGGTTGGACTAGAAGACCTCCAAGGTCCCTTCCAACACTGTCATTCTGTTATTCACTACCTAGCCAGCATCTTTAGCAAGGAGGTATATTTTTTCCCCTCAGCAGATACCAAACATCCTTCCTGGAGATCAGTCTATAAATCACACAAGGATGTATCTAACCTTGCCTTTACTGCCCTCCCTTAAGCAAGGGGAAATAAGGGATAAATCTACCCACATCCAAGTGTTTCTCCAGATTTTCACATTGTATGCAAAGTTTCTCAGCAGTTTGAAGGCACAGAGAGAGCCTTATTTCTCTTCCTCGGGGAAAAAGAGATGAGACATATGGCAGAACAAGAGAAACATCTGCAGGCGTGAACTGTTTGGGAAACCTGCTCTCGGCTCGTTTTCACACGTACAGTTTAGGGATAAATGCGCCAGTCTTATTGGATGGGTTCACAGGTTACAGCTTCAGACCTGCAGCTGGAGACAGATGCTGAGGCTTCTCTGCAAAGGAGATTCTCTTTGATGGATGGGCCCAAGGAGGTGAGACAGGAAGAGAAAAAGAAACTTGCTAATGCAATGTTTCTCAACCTTGATCTGTGAACTTTAACTCCCAGAATTCCCCAGCCAGCCAAGCAAAGCTGGCTGGGGAATTCTGGGAGTTGAAGTCCATGCATCTTAAAGATGACAAGGTCGAGGAACACTCTGTGTGTGTGTGTGTGTGTGTGTGTGTGTGTGTGTGTTTATGGGTAGGTGTATTTTTTAAAAATAAATAGACTTGCTCAGCACATAACTCTCTGCTCAATGAAATAGTCATTCTTCTCTCAAATTTTATCTCTTCCTTCATCTCTCCTGGTCTATACCATCTGCAGTATTTATTCTCCATCTTCTTTCCAGGCAACTTTAAAACTCGTATTGAACCAACACCAGGTACCAAATAAACCTCTGTTGAGTGAGTTCTCTTGTCATGCTAAACCATCATGGTTTACCCACCACCCTGCTTACATTCAGCAATTAATTGAAAGGATGAAATGGGTGAGGCTCATCCCATTCAAAACATTATTGGCCAGTATACAAGGTTAAAAAAAAAGTAATACAGGTATGCCTACACTTACAATAGTTCATTTAGCGACCGTTCAAAGTTACAACAGCACTGAAAACAGCAACTTAGGACTGTTTTTCATACTTAACAACCATTGCGGTATCCCATGATCCCATGATCAAAATTCAGATTCTTGACAACTGACTCATATTTATGACGGTTGCAGCATCTTGGGGGGGGCACGTGATCCCCTTTTGCGACCTTCTGACAAGCAAAGTCATTGGGGAAGCTAGATTCACTTAACAGCTGTGTCACTAACTGAACAACTGAGATGCTTCACTTAACAACTGTGGCAAGAAAGGATGAAAAATGGGGTGAAATTCACTGAAGAAATGTCTCACTTAGCAACATAAATCTGAGGCTCCATTAGGGTCGTAAGTCGGGACTATCATTAAAACAACAGCAACAACAGCCCAACAATAAAGTGACACAGTTGACTTGGCAGTGTGCTAAATTGAAGCCAAACAAGCTACATTGAAGCTAAAAGCAATCATTTAAAAGCCACTTAAGGAGCTGAGAAGTGCAGAGGGTTGTTTGAATCACCACAAACACGCTTCTCTCCCATCCTAAATGGGATGCCTTTTGTACATTTGAGTCAAAGAGAGTGAGAACCTGGGGAGAAGGCAAAATCCCCAACCAACACATCTATCTATCTATCTATCTATCTATCTATCTATCTATCTATCTCTATTATCTCTCTACTATTTATTTTATATGAGAGAGAGAGAGAGAGAGAGAGAGAGAGAGAGAGAGAGCGCACAAGCCAGTTGCCTTTTGAAAAAGCACCTTTGAGATACAGAAAGGAAAGATTATACATTAAACGTTTCTGAGGTGGTTTGGTGTGGTGGGGTCCATGCAATGGTGAAAGTTTACTTGTGTGATGTCATCTGAGCTGAAAAAGGTGGTGGTGTGGTCCTTCTAAAGAAGTGACCCTAAGACATCTTTAGGAAGATCTATAGTTCTTGAGATCCAATAATTCCAGACAACTATTGCTCACTCTTCTCTTTCTCAGCAAGGTTGTTGAGAGATTGGTCAAAGGGCAGTTGCAGAGAATCTTGGGTCAAGCAGATTATCTGGATCCCTTCCCTTTGGAGCCTCAGGTCATACTACACTTCTATGGCCTCTCTATGATGTTCCTGTTATATAGACAGAAATTGTATATATATAAAAATGCAGGGGTACTAAAAACAGCTGCCAAAATGGAGCCAGATTAGCAGAAATTTAAAAAGAACACAAAGTACTTTTTCCCATCATAAAAACTTACTTTTCTTTTTTTTTTTTTTAAATTCCATTTATATCCCGCCCTTCTCCGAAGACTCAGGGCGGCTTACAAGCTTAGCAGTAGCCTTCATTCTATGTATATGCCTGCTTATTAGGGCTTTCACCCCCCCCCCCCCAAGCGGCATTATAACAAAGTCAGCTTAATTGCCCCCAACAATCTGGGTCCTCATTTTACCTACCTGGGAAGGATGGAAGGCTGAGTCAACCTTGAGCCTGGTGGGACGCGAACCTGCACTAATTGCAGGCAGCTGGTGTTACTTAAGGAGGCATTAGCCCACTGCTCCACCAAGGCTCTCTTACTGGAAACTCTTTGCAAATCATTTCTGAAAATTGGCTTGATGGGGTACTTTAAAAAAAGCAATTCCTTTATTCTTTCTAATTAACTTAAGAGCCATAAGCCCAATGGTGTTTTTGTTGTTGTTTTTCTTTTTCTTTTTTGCAAGAGAACTCAGAAGCCCTGTGAGTTCAAAGCGACCTAGCATAAAACCACAGCAGCTGGACTCTTGCTAACCATTTCCCCACCACTCCACCCGCCCCAGCTTTGCCTGTGAGTGAATTACATTTAAGAATGTGGGGAGGAAAAGGGTTTAGCGAGCCTTCCAACACAGCCAGAGGGACTTGCCAAGTTTCACAGCACAGTTGCCTACCTCTTCCCCCCAGGCACTAGACCCACATTTTCCAGGCATGGTTACTTCCCCACTATTTTCAAATGGGGATGTCTGAGCATGTGGGTGCGATAGTATTAGGAAAACAACGCCTTTGAACGTTTGGAAGCTAGGCGTGTTTTCTTGAGATTATGCACACAGAAACTTCAAAAGCTAATCAACTCCAAGTTGAATTCAGTTTTCTGGATTTTGTACCCCTCTCGGCAGATCTCTGGAGTGTCTGTGTTAAACTGCTTGTTGAATCAACTGTAGGTCACTGGATTCACACAACTTCAAGCAAGGTTGGCAAACCCGAGTGGCTGAGTATGTGCAGCAGGCTAAGATGAGAACCAACCAACCAACCACATGATGGCAACGTGGAAACTCCGTTGGAGGGTCCCCCAATGCTCGGTGGGGGGGGGAGTTTGTGGGAAGGAAAGCCCTGCCGGAGAAAGTCGATTGGCACAAAACACTTTCTCTTGCGAGTTCCTTTCTTATCACCATGCCAATTTTAGGAGGTCGATCCTCACGAAGGGCTGGGCTACCCGCCTCCCGGGCAACCCTACCTGAATAATGCACTTTGAGGTCCGCCCGAAGACCCTCCCTCCACACGCTCAAGTCCTTAAACCGCCCCTTACAAAGATCAGGAAGGGGAAAGGGGGCACTCTGGACATGTCCAGAGGCTCTCTTTCCCCCTGCTCTGCCTCCTCCCTAGCCCTTGACGGGGGGGGGGGGGGGAAAGCGAGGCTGCGATCGCAGAGTCCCGGCGAGCGAGCCCCCGAAGCCCACCACTCACCGCGCACGAGTCCTCCGGCCAGGATCAGCACCACGGACAGCTCCCGGAGCCCCATCGCGCCGCTTGCTCGCCGGCTTTGCGCAAAGTTGGCGAGGCGCAAGGCCGGCGGGAGCGCTCGGGATGCCGCGCAACCGGGGAACACCCGCCCCCGCGCCGCGGGGTGGAGGGTCTCCTTCTTCTGCCGCCGCCGCCGCCGCCTCCTCCTCCTCCTCCTCCGGAGCCTGCCGGAGCCAGACGCCGCCTGGCCCGCCTCTCTGCCTGGCTCCCTCCCTCGTCCGTCCGTCCGTCCGTCCGCCCACCTGCCCGCCGCTCGCTCGCTCGCCGTCGCCGCCGCCGCCGCCGCTGCTCGGCTAGGCTCCGCTCTGCCGTTCCCACGTGACGGGCTTCCCTCCTTCCCCGCGTCAGGAGCCGAGCGGCAGCCGCTGCAACTGCTGTTGCTGCTGCTGCTGCCAGCGACTGCAGCTCCCGGACGGAGCCGGCTTTATGTATAGCGGCGGGACCCCCCTCTTCCTCCTCCTCCTCCTCCTCGCCCTCCTCCTCCTCCTCCTCGCCCTTCACCACCTCCTCCTCCTCCTCGCCCTCCTCCTCCTGCTCCTTCCCCTCCTCCTCCTCTTCCTCTTCCTCTTCCTCCTCGCCCTCCTCCTCCTCCACCACCACCACCTCCTCTTCCTCCTCCCCCTCTTCCTTCTCCTCCTCCTCCCCGCCCTCCTGGCTCAGCGGCGGGCCCAGCTTCTCTCCGTCCCGACCCGGAGAGCGCCAGCCAGGAGGCAGGAGGCGCCGATTTCCCCCCCCCCTCCGCCTCCCCCGCTCGGGAGAAAGCGCTTTGCAACGCATTCTGGCGACGGGAGAGCAGGAAGCTCAAGGGCCAGGCTCCCTTGTAAGGAAGAGCCACGGAGGATCGGCTCTGGGTCGTCGGGAGGGGTGGGCTACACCCCTAAGCTTGGCCCCCGTTTTTTTTTAAAAAACAACAAAACAAAACCAGGAAATCATGACAGCCTGATCCTCACTTTGCCCAAAGGGTTAATGTCTCACACACACCCTTCCCCCAACCAAGCATGGACTTGTCCATCCTAGGTCTCCCAGGGCTCTCATATGCTGAGAGGCATTCTTGGCAGTTGGCATCAGGTGTTTCCCTCTTGGAGACAGCCAACAATGCATTGTAAGGGTTAATGTTATGCTTGTCTGTTTAAGGACAGCCTCTGCCATCCAATAGCTCTGAAGGACATAGGAGAAGCCTGCTGGATCTGATCAAAGGCTTCCTGAATCAGAAACTGGGAACCTGGTTTGCACACTCACTCATTCACACAAACCCAGAGAGAAACAAAAAAGCTCTCAAAAAAGGCAAGAATGACTTGTAGCAATGGATGTTCTCTGAGTATATGCAAGATCAGCCCAATTTAATTCAGTTCATTTGATCCAATCTGGATTTGGGAACCGATTCCAAAAAAGCTTTTTTTGCATGAACTTTGTGAACCCAAGCCCAGCTCTCTTCTGGATTCTAATTCCATGACAGATGTTGATGGCTTCATTCTTCACACCCAACTTCCTCTGTCCATAATACCCAAACGCCAGCTGACATAGTTGCATTCTGTCTTTGCAGATTTAGGAGAATCCATTTAGACCTTCTGACAGATGTCTCATGATTTTGACCTTTGCCCTTTCAAAGCCATCCAAGTGTGTGTGTGTGTGTTTGTGTGTGTGTGTTATTTCTACTTCTGAAGGTGGCGAATGCTTCATAATGATCATGATGAATAATAAATGCAGGAAGAAGACCTTATTTTTCCTGGTCTGGTTTCGACTGTCAACCGGATGATCCCAACTCAGTTTGGTCCAGAGGTCAAAAGTGCTGGACTAAGAGCATGGAAAGCTGAGTTCTAGTCCTACCTTGAGCACCAAACCGGTTGGATGACTTTGGAACAGCCAGCCACTCTCTTTATCAGCCCTAGAAAATGTGTACTGGAAAACTCCTCAGAAAATGAAGCCAAAACACCAGAAGTTCTGAACGCTCCAACACTGGAGGTTTTTTAAGAAGAAATTGGACAATCCTTTGTCTGAAATGGTATAGGGTTTCCTGCCAGAGCAAGGGGTTGGACTAGATGACCTCCAAGGTTCCTTCCAATTCTGCTATTCTGTTATTTATTCTAATCACCAGGCATCAGGATGACTCACTAACACAATAACAACAAATGCAGGTGGAATTTTTAAAAAATGAACAGGACCTTCTCTTTCTCTCAAGATCATGAATGATTAACAACACTTCATCTCCCCTCCCCCCCCATTTTGGCCTTTATGTTTTGGGGCCCCCCACAAAGGACTAGTAACATTCTTAAGAGGGTCAGAACCATCAAAACACAGCTTTCTCTTGCCAACCCAAACACGTTTCTGCCCTTCATTTCTGTCCTTAACTATCAAAAAATGGTCATCGCCGTTTGGTGCTTCGAAAAGAACATCTCCATCTAAAGTCCTATTAGATAATCCAAAGAGATGGCTTCATTTATACTTAAAATGTAGTCAGGCTTCAAGACCTGATGATTTCGGGCGCCAGGAAGCGTGCCCACCGACCGATTCCGAGGCATAGATCTTGCTTAAAGCAACTGTCAAGGCCAGGTTTGGGAAGCAAGCGGAATCTTTTATTCATTCAAATTAGCATCTGTGGGATATTTTACAGTTCACTAAGCTGCAACATAGAGCCACATTTCCAGTGAAACAATTAGGCTGTCATCCTTAAATCATAAATTCCAAGTAATTAGTGCTCAAAAACCAAGGAGAAAAGTTGTGATTGTTGACCGAAGCTTTTCTTGAGGTGTTCGTTGATTTAGCTAGCAGATAAAAGTTAAATGGGAGGAGGGGGAATCAATGTGCTACCCACAGCTGGGTTTAGAAGCAATTTTGGGGCATTCTTAGTCTTCTGCTTTCAAGTTTCTCTGAATCTTTTAAGAAGAGACTGGACAGCCATTTGTCTGAAATGGCAGAGGGGGTTGGACTAGAAGACCTCCAAGGTCCCTTTCAACTCTGTTATTCTGTTCTACCTGATGGAAGAGAGCATCCCTGCAGTGAAGTGAATATATGCACTCTGGCTTTGAGACAGATTGGTTGAGGTGCTTTGCTATCAGATGTGATTGTCACAGTTCCTTTGGCTGCCATTGGCATAGTTCACCGCCCTGAGTCCTTCGGGAGAAGGGCGGTATACAAATTAAATTATTATTATTATTATTAGCTGCAATGATGTCATGGACAGAATTAAGTGCTGGGTGGAGCAACTGCTGAATTGGGATCAATGAAGCTCATTCATTAAAGCCAGGCTTACAAGGATGTATTTATGGGAGTGATCCCACTGAATATATTAAAACTTGCTTCTCAGTAGACCTATACACGATGACCTCCTAAATCTTGTCAGGATAACTTAGAACACTGGTAATTCAATGATGTTTCATGGATGCAAGTTGAGGGCATCCACACATCATCCAAACCCAAGCAGTTGGCTTAGTTTAAATTGAATATGTTATGTGAACGTGTGTCTCCTGATTCTAAGTCATGGTGGGCAAGTTAATGCAATGTGTGAACTACAGCTAAGGACAGGGGTAGGCAATACCAATCAACATCAAGATCTCTCAGAGAGCACATTGGCTCACATGGATAGGACGTGGGTTGGATGTTAGGAAGGCCGTGTTTGAGACCCAAGTGCTGCCATGGGATGGGGTGAGTTCCTGTCCTTCGCTCCAGCTCCTGCTGGGGACATAAAAAGACCCCCCCCAACTGGGCACCCCCTGGGCATCATTGATTTCGCCAGCTAATCCTTTCAACCTGGAAGCATCTGGGAGCTTTTGAAATAAGTATGATACAAGAGAATTACCTAGAATCTAGAATGTCTCTAGGTACTTTTTGGTTCAACCTCCGTATGGAGCAGCCTCCCTATTCTTGATGATCTTCATGATCTACCCCCTATGGTCTATCAAACTTAATTCTTTGGATCATGGAGATCTCCTTTCCCATCCCACAAAATAGGGATTATTTGTTCATATAGCTGTCTGCCTGACCAGGGTGACCCTTGGTGACCTTCAAAGGTTAACCCCCTGCAAAAAATAACACGAATCATGAAGTCAATATTCAAAAAAACATACTATACAAGAGATTGAAAACCCATACCACTTCCAAGCAGTAAGATAATAGCCTCCTAACCCAAATTCTATGGGAACTGTTCTGTACCAGCCTGCTACCGGCCTTGCAGAAAGGCAACCCCTGTACAAACGGAAGAGGCTGGAAAGCGTCTGAGGCTGGAAAACGTCTGCCAAGTTTAATACACAAACAAACAACAAAACATGAAACAAGATACCGGAGCTTTGATCCTCAAACGGAGCGGTTGCTTTCAGCAACCAGCCCTTCCCCAAACACTCCCTTTATTAGAGTTCAGGGCGTGGCCTCCCTGTGCCTCCTTCCGAGAAGTCCCACAGCCTTTCTCTGCTTGCTCCTGCTTGACTGCCTCCTGCGTCGGGCGTCCTTGAACAGGGCCAGCTGTGGGTCATCATCATCCGCACTGTCGGGCTCGCGCAGCTGAGTCTCCACCAAGTAAGAGGGCCCTGGCTGGGGGCTCTGCGAAGCCTCCAAGCCATCATCAGCAAGTTCGTCTTCAACACCCTCCTCCTCCCCCTTGTCTGAGTCATCCGAGTCATCCGACCCGGCTGCCGGACCCACAGGCTGACCCTGAATCACAACAGGAACTTCCAGGGTTTTAATGCCTTACGTAAGGCCCACCTAGCTGGCCAATCCAGCTCCCCAGGAGATGTTCAGCAGTAGAGAAATAGGCTCATCTCTCAAAGTGGTTGGTGATTCAGTTATTTCCAAGACTTCATGCACAAGAGGAACGGCTTCTCCCAGAGGCATGAAACCAGACCTTCAGAAAAATATCTGTCCCTCTCTTTTGTCCTGCCCAAGAGTGACTTAAATATTAATTTTACCTCTCACTGTTGCATTTTAGATTCTATTTCCTCCTTATTGAGCACTCCAAGAATCAGGAAAAGGCAGATAGTTAACCACTGTCTAAAAACCAAAAATTTATTATTCAACCAAATCCTTCAGCTGAGGAGAAATTGCTGCTTCAGCGACAGCTCCAACTCTTCAAGGGTTCCACGCTGACACTGGATTATTGGAAAAGTGCATCGTAATTATGGTGACCGTCAGACTGTGAGCAGGCGGTCCCTAAAATGGATAAATAAACAAAATAAATAAAATCTGCAGAATTTTCAGGATTTAGGGACCGCCTGTGTTTCTTCCTCCCTTTGGTAATATCTCAAGGTATGGTAGGGGGGAAAAAGTCTCTTTTTTCTTTTGAAATCTGACTTTAGGATTTGTGCATTTTGCACGAATAGGAAAGAGAGAGAAGAAAAAGCAGAGGAATGTGTACATTGGAGCGGCGGGAAGCAAACAGTGTTGTGTTGAATAATGCAGGAAATTAACTCTGACAATTTTTCCACTGTCATCCCAACTTTGAATAATAGAAAGGCACAATGTACCTTTTAAAGGGGCATAAATTTTATATGTGGGGCCTCGAAGACATTTTTTAAAAAAACAAAACAGAAATCTGGGAGTTTATTATATTGAAGACTCGAGATTTATTAATATCGTTCGACAATCCATCGTATCTTTTTTTTTTTCCTCTTTCGAAAACCTCCGCTGGTATTTCAACGGCGTAATTTTTTTTAAAAAATAATACTGCTTATTCACCCATTTGCAAACAAACATACATAAAATGAAAATGAACAATTCCCAACACACAAAGAAAAAAGGGGGAAAAACATAACGCAGCAGATGAAAACATTGAAAAGATGGGGAAAAAAGTCTGTTATTGCAAATATATTCCAAATTCACCTGGTTAGGTAAGTCTTTAAAAAGAGAAGATAAACTTTCAATTTCACCATCCTATCCAAGATTTGTTTTTCCAGAAATACTGTTGTACTTTCTGATTGACAAAATATATCATTTTTTCCTCAAAAATTGCTAAATCACACTTTTAGGAAATCTAATCATTTCTTTCTGGAATTACAGTATTATTTGATGTGCATCATAGCAGGTGAAGCTTCACCCTCACCATTGCAGCTGCCATCTTGATTTTTTTGACCCTTGCAGTCACTTCAGCTTCACATTAAACCCTCAGACAGGTATTTGCTTTTAGCTAAGCAAAGTTGTGAAAATCCAGCCCATGGTGATTCATAAAGGTTCATTTTGTGATTTTGCAAGATAGGTGATCCTAGTCCATGGTGGTTTAGACAACAATACATGGCTACAGCTAAATATGGATGACTTTAACTGCCTACTCATTCATTTTATTGATTATGAAATGAGTATGTCTCCTATGCAACTGTCCAAATGCAGCAGATCTCTAGATGGTTGTCGGTTTAGCTAGCATTCGGGGTCTTGTAGGGCAAACCCTGTAGCCCTCCAACCATGGCTTTGCTTTTCATTGGGGCTCTGGCATGGCTGGCTGCCTTGCTTCTGGCTCACATTGAGTGCAACTGGTCCCCATGACTTGCCAATGACTGTTTCTGATCCAGCTTATGCAGCGAACACATTCAGTTGCTGTTCCGTCAACAATGTTCAACACTAAGTCAACCGTGATTGAGTAAATAATGGATTACGGTGTTGTGTGAAGTCAATCCCTGAAGGTCACTTGTTCTTCAGGCTTCCTACCCTATTTGGCGGGGGGAAGACTGCCGTTCTTGCTTGCAAAGCACCCGGTTAAGCACGCTGAACCCAGTTCCCCCACCGTTTTAGTAGCTTGGCAACTGGTTTCATTATCCAGGTGCCTGGCTCTCTGCCCAGCTCTTTCCAGACCCCAAACGAGCTCATCTTTATGTGATTTCAATTAGGCTGTGTTAATTAACCCAAGTTTTTGCCTGCAATGGAGAGAACCCAATTCTGGCAGCTTTTATCCTCTCTGCTAATAGCCTCACCAGCTTGAACCCTTTAAATAGAAAGGAGAGAAAATGACCAAGCCGGGCAGTCTATGTGCCAAGACACAGCCCTAATGTGATGGGCTGCCAAAGTCCCTTTTTGTCACCCAGGATTGCTAAACCAGCACTAAAACTGGCACTTTCCCCCCCCCCCTTCGTTCTTAAATACAAGATGCCATCAAGCACACACACACACAGCCAGCCACACACACACCTTTGTTCAGCTGCACAAACATCTGCCAGGAAATGCATTAAACGTAAGCAGAGGGATGCTAAGAGGATCTGACAGATGAACCAACTCTGCTCGCAACGCAATTGTGTGAGCGGCAACAGAGTGTTGTAAAGGTAAATCAAGATGGCATGGTTCCTTTGCAAGGTAGCGAAGAGAAGGCAAGGCTCATGGTCCCCGGCCTTGAGCTCTTGAAAGGATGTGTGTGTGCGTGTTTGTGTGTAAGAGATGGAAAGGCTTAGTGGAAGGAACAGTTGCAGGCAATCCTGGATAGGTTGGAAAAATATCTAACCCCAGATCAAAACACTTTCAAATCTTTGGTGCCATCTCCAATCTGCCTTTTGAATGACTGTTTTAGAAAAGTTTCTCCTTCTTTACAGAATAACTAGGCTGTTCACAACACTGGCAGCCAAAAAAAACCAAGCCCACAGACCATCAAACAAATGAACTCAGAGTTCTCAATTGAAGCACAAATGGCCAGAGCCACATCATCCAACTTTGGACATGGTGTGTGAAGACCTAACTCTCTGGAGAAGGCTCTGATGTTGGGAAAGGTGGAAGGAAAGAGAAGAAGAAGACAAACAACAGCAAGGTGGAGGGACTGAATCAAGGTGGTGATGATGGCATCCTTGGAAGAGCTGAAGGACCAAGTTGGGAGCAGATCCTCCTGGGGAAGTTCTATCTGTGTGATGGCTAAGAGTCCACAATGACTTGGAAGCACATCATCGGTCAGCACAACGTTTGAAAAGAGAAACCTCATCAACAACATGATTGGAAAACTAAAATTGGAACATAGAACATAAAACATAACAGAGTTAGAAGGGACCTTGGGAGGTCTTCTAGTCCAACTCCCTGGTTGAGCAGGAGACCCTATATCATTCCATACAAATGGCTGTCCACTCTCTTCTTAAAAATCTCCAATGATGGAGTTCCTACCATTTCTGGAGGCAAGCCATGCCACTGGTTAATTGTTCTTGCCATTAGGAAATTTCTCCTTAGTTTTAGGTTGGAAAACATACGAGTATAGAAACATTGACTGTATGTATTCATAGCAAAGTCCAGCCAACTTCAAGCAGGAACAGTTCTAAATAAACAGTGTATGGCACAGCAAAGCATGCTAAGAGACTTAGAATAGGGTTTGTGAAGAAAAAGTGTTTTAAAAAATTAAAATAATCTCAATAGAAATGAGTTATAATTGTGGATGCCCAAAGCGTAGCATGAAAATATTTAAGTAGCAATTAGCAGTTGAAAGAGAAAAAGAAGAGAGGGGGGGGAAGAAAGAGGGGGGGGCTATAAGAGAATGTTTTTTTTCCCGTTATGTTCTTCCAGTGATTCTGGTTTTGCCTTTGTAAAAATACATTTTTCTACTCTATCCCCAGGGAGTTATCTTCATCTCGTCTCCAGCCCATAAAAGCGACAGGCCTATTTTGCCTTTTGCTGAAATGATACGAAATTATTATTTTCCCCTTATTCCAACCCAGTTCAAGGAGAGCCTCAACATTTGCAAAACTGGTTTGGCTTTGCAAGCTGGTTAGGTTGGAGGGAGATCAGGGAGTCAATGGCATGAGGGTGGAGTTCTTGGCCAACTCAAGGGCGAAGCCCCCAGACCCTTCGGTTCTGAGAAGATGTTTGAGCTACGGCTTGGTCAACGTGGCTCGTAAACCCTGGTGTGTGATTTACACTGTTGCACAAACACAGCCACAAAGTCTTCTCCATTCCTCTTTGAATACCAGGGACAGCTGCTTTATTTATAGTCCATTGTGAATTGTCTCGATACTATATAATTTTTCTTCGCTTATTGTAGGATGAGGAAGGGAAAGAGGGAGGGAGGGAGGGAGGGAGGGAGGGAGGGGAAGGAAGGAAGGAAGGAAGGAAGGAAGGAAGGAAGGAAGGAAGGAAGGAAGGCGCTTAGCTCTGATTTATTTTTCTTCTCCTAGTATCTTATATTGGGGGGGAGGGGAAGAAATATCCTTAAAATAAACATGGACAAGATTATGCTGTTTAATTCCTGCAAAGAATCCAGAAAGGATTCCTTAATTAAGTGCCGCATCTATTAAATATGCAGTTAAGACCCTACAGAAAAAGGAAGTCGCTGTTGGGGTGTTGAGCATAAAAATCATAGTGAGGAAAAGACGAAACATCTATCCTTACTCTGTCTCTCCTGCAGCCTGTTACAGATGGCTTTTAGAGATCTCCATTTTTAAAAAAAAAATAAAATAAAATTGAAGCCCTCTCTGCTTAGTTTGCATATCCTTTGCATGTATGCAGATCCTCTCCGGTGCCCCTGCAAGCAAACTGGGATCATGATCTCCAGAAATGTACAACGGCCTCCAAGTTCAGTTCTGCTACCTCTTAATTCCTTGTGCAAAGCTCAAAATAAATTAAATGAAAGGCCGATCCTACTTAAAATTCAGGCTTCCTCCAGGGCTGCCAATTTCCAAGTGAATCCAACAGTCGTTAAAACTCTAAGATAACAAATATTAAAAGGGAATTAACTAACGTCCTTCGCCGAGCACTTTTTTTAAAAAAAAAGTCATTGCTAACTCCTAACTGAAGAGTGTTTTATGCTGTTCCATATTTGTTCTTCTTTAAGTCCCAAAATCATAGGCTAAGGATGTTTAACTCCAAATGCAAACATTGTTTGTTTGGGGAACTGGGTATTTGCTGGCCATTTCCTCACCGGGCTGCCAAAGAAACAGGAATCGCTGAATAAGCAGAAATTTGAAGCAAAGAAATTCCATGTTTCAGAAAGCAGAACTACGGCCAACGTGAACTCTCCTCTCTTTTTCCTCAACCAGCAAGTTATTTTTATGGCCGATGCCTGAAAATTGCTTTCACACTAGAGTTTTGCAGAGCTGTACTTTATTGGAAAGAAGTTTCCAACTGTCAGATTTTGAGTTCAGGAACGCTTGGGCCTTTTCACCCAACATTTCAATTGAAAAAAAGGTGCTACCAGATGCTTGATTTTTGACTAGAAACGAGGCAACTCAAACTAGATGGTCTTCAGTTCTTGTTACTACTCTGGGTCGGGGAGCAAACAGATAATATTTTCACATGCCGATCGAAGGATTCTACAAGCAAGCCTGTTTCAATATTAGAGGGCTGCATTCTTGCACATCAGCAAGCTACATTTTCAGCTTTGCAAAATGTCTACATTTTTGCAAAGGAGAGACTTTTGGGGGTAGCTCCTGTTTTCATGGAGATGGCGGGGCAATCACTGTTGCAATTTTCCACATAACAGGCTTAGCAAACTCCCGTAAAGGTGGAAATTGCGGGAGATGTTTCCATGCCCCATGGAAACCTTAAGAGGGGATTAATTAAGGAGGAGGCTCAGCATATCATTCAAATTCAGCTTTTAGTAAGGAAATGCACACAGCAAACCGTAAGCAACATGTTATTCAGGATCTCAGCTAGTTCAGGAGATGATCAGAAGAAAGGTCCTCCTGATTCCTGAGAAATGATGATGCATACATTTGAAATTACGCTCAGAATAACAGAGTTGGAAGGACCCTAGAGGTCTTCTAGTCCAATCCCCTGCTCAACCACCCTCTCAACAAATTGGCTGTAGATACTTGGCAACTTTGCTAGCAAATCCATTGAATGAGACCCAATCTGATTTACCTAGTAATCTATCCCATTTTGTGTTGTCTACTTGGACTGCATAACTTCTCCAGAAGAAATCTGGTAGCACCTGTTCTCGCTAACCAGGTTTACCCAGAGGTTGCAGGAGTTGAAGCTGTCTTGCACTGACATAGGATTTACCCTGGGATGAGTTGCTAAGTTAGGCAAGTTCTGGATTGAATCTGGATACGGCTGCATTTCAAGCACCTAACCTTAAATATACAGGCACAACGATTTGGACACAAAATTTGAGATGTCAGCTCTCCAACAATCAACATCCCTCTTTTCTCCCACTCCAGCTCAATCCCAAACCTAACTCTTAGGATTTAAAGGAAATTATGGAAAGAGAATCTCTCCAAGAGATCTTTTTCCAGTCAGAAAATGAGGACAGCCAATAAAAACCTCATCGTATGTATGGAGCATTGGGACTCATCCTTGGGTGTGACCACAAACACGTTTGACGTGCAAAACAGATCTTCCTTGCCGTTCAAAAAGTGAACTTGGCACCTGTAATAAACCTCCTTTTATTCTTATTTAAGAATGATCATTTTTTTCGGAGACCTTTCTCTAGCTGGTTACAACTTCTCACCTACCCAACCTTCATACTCTGAGAACTGTCTCCATTAGAGCTTCTGCAGATGAAGACCAGCAGTGGTCATTTCAGATCTTCCTGCCTTCTGGCTGAAAGAAACTTCCATTGTAAGAGACAAGGCTGCCATCTAATGGACCATAAATGGAAAAAAAAATCCAATCAGCTTGCAAAGGTGCCACACGTGGCTTGGCTGCTTCAAAGAAGGATGAGCTTGAAGATCTTAAGGAGTTGTCTTTGCAGGGCATCACAACCCACGTTAACCTATACACCACCTATGGGAGAAGCTTCCTTAAAGGATCCTTTCTTCCGTGCAACAGTTCTACAACTTGGTACATGAAAGAGAATTTTACCCAGGATTTAAAAACAACAGACGCTTAAAACAGAAAAAGAGAAAAGAAAAAGAAAGGAAAGAATAAAAGAAAATGACAAAAAGTAAAAAAAAATATCTAAAGAGACTTCCAATCTACTTTGCAGGAGTTGCAGATATAAGGATCGCTATCTCCGCCTTCCAGATGACATATCCTGGTTGCCTTCTTCCCTTAAACAACTTCTTTTGAACCAACGATTCTTGAAATCACCCATTCATTTTTTTCCATTTTCGGCAAAAAGTCCATAAAGGGTTTCCAATCATTCCATTGTGTTTAGGACAAGGCATGAGGACCACTGCCAGCCAATGCCACAAGCAGCAGGGCTCCCAAGGCTGCTTTTTCCCAAAAGGCAACCGGCCTGTCTTGTTTGCTTGCTTGAAAACGTTTCGCTTCTCATCCAAGAGGCTCCTTCAGTTCATGTCTTCAATGAGAAGCGAAACGTTTTCAAAGAAAAAAAAACCCCACCAAGAAAGTCCAGTTGCCTTTTGGGGGAAAACTGTGACCTGGATGATGGAGAATCTCCATAGACAAACAGCGGGTGGTATTTTTAGCAATGGCACAGGTGTAAAAATGAAAATAAAATAAAACGTGTCAGCTCACCTGGAAAATAAAAATAATAAAATAAAATAATAAAATAAAATAATAAAATAAAATAAAATAAATAATAAAATAATAAAATAAAATAAAATAAAATAAATAAAATAAAATAAAATAAATAATAAAATAATAAAATAAAATAAAATAAAATAAATAAAATAAAATAAAATAAATAATAAAATAATAAAATAAAATAAAATAAAATAAAATAAATAAAATAAAATAAAATAAATAATAAAATAATAAAATAAAATAAAATAAAATAAATAAAATAAAATAAATAATAAAATAATAAAATAAAATAAAATAAAATAAAATAAAAAAAAATAAAATAAAATAAATAATAAAATAATAAAATAAAATAAAATAAAATAAAATAAAATAAAATAAAATAATAAAATAATAAAATAAAATATGGCAGCGCACATGGAAAATGAAATGAAATGAAAATAAAACAAAACATGGCAGCTCTCACGGAATTTGGAGGGAGGAGAAAAGAGATGGGCAGATGTCCAGGAACCAGCTAATTCAAAAGTTTTCTGGCCGAAGTTTCCTCTGAAGACATTTCCACCCACTCAGACCCAGAAGGGTGACATAAACTCTGCAATCCTTCCAAGAATTCTACTTGACTCCAGTTCCTGTTTTGGAGAATTGTCCTTTCCCTCTACTCAATAAACGCACCTTCCAGAAAATCAGGCGCTTCACATGCTGGACTCAGAGGCCAAGGAGGGACCTCTTTTATCCTTCAAAACTTTTGAATAGAGAGCCTGCACACTTCCTCCGGAGTTGCCCTGTGGGAAGGGACAGGCTGCAGACGGGGCTTCTCCGGGATTCGTGACTAGAGAATAAACCATTTCACCGGCAGCCAAGTCGTTGGAAACGGCATACAGAGAACCTGGAAGTCAGAAAAAGGGCAGATAATTTTCATTCTTCATTTAAAGTGAATTTGAAAATTCACTAAGAGGCCCGCTTAGGCGAATGGAAGGCTTAGCCGGTAAACATGCACAACAGGCTAAGATCGATTAGTTTCGAATTTGTTATTTTTAAAAAAAAACCTTTTGATGGGCTTTGCCTGTGTGGTATTAGCTGACGCTTGAGTGCATTGTCAGGAAAGATAAATGCGCTTTGCGAGAATGTATTGAACTCAATGCTGATTATATCCCTTAAGATCCCAAATATTGGGGATGTGATATTAATTTCAAAGCCACCATTTGAAATTAAATGTAATGAAAAGAAGAGTTGACTTACAATCTTCTGCAGCATCTGTAGTCTGGTCCCTAAATAAAAGAGATTATTTTAAAAGCATTTCAGGGTAAGGGGAAAAAATACCATTTCCATTCAATGGTGCAGAAGGCGGTACCTTTGCTGACCTTCCAGTGGCTTTCCTGAAACAAAATACAAAATATACATATTGAATTTTGTTAGATTTCAAATGCTTTTTCCTCTCCCAAAATTGCCAGGTTTCCTTCGATGCCGCGCCTGGTCAGATCACTCCTTCTTACCTTTCGCTTTTTCCTTGCAGCACAGGAACAAAACGATCCCACCCATCAGGAGTGTGGCTGCCGCGATTGCTGCTAGGGAGATCTTGAGTTCGAGTTTTGAGCTTCGTGGCGATGCTTAAAAAAAGAGAAAGGAAAAAAAATCATACTAGAGTAGTCAGAAAGGGGAAAGGGTCACGTCAGGGAAGCTTTTCAGGAAGCATCTTTTCAAATTGCTGACGTGGGAAAGTATCTTAAGCAGAACGCTGCCAAAGAAAACATTTCTAACTCAGGGCTGATCAGGTGGGGTCCTTGGTGCTCTCTGAGCATGGTTGTTTTCTTGCAGACATTTCACGACCCAATTAGGTAACATGATCAGTGCTAGGAGGGAGTGTAGCTTGGGAGGACGAGGAGGAGGAGGAGGACTGTGGGGTCTTTAGTGTTCTCTGAGCTTGGTTTTTTTTTCTTCCAGACATTTCATTACCCAAGTAGGCAACATCATCAGGGCTAGAACAGAGTGCAGTTTACTTTCACCAATGCAAAACCAAAACACCTCCTTGCCCGCAATCAACAGGTAAGCAGGGATTGACATCAAGGTTAACACTGGACCATCAATCAAGGAGTCAACAGCACCCCAGTGAAGGAACTACCAACTCAGACAAACTAGCTAACAGTAAAGAACAGCGTAAACAAGGAACCACAAAGAAGACTCTCACCAGCACTGACAGGACAAGACACTGTATATAAACAGAAAGCAAACCCCACTCCCTCCTAGCACTGATGATGTTCCCTAGTTGGGTCATGAAACGTCTGCAAGAAAACAGCCAAGCTCAGAGAGCACCAAGGACCACTAAGGGATCTTCCTCCTCCTCCTCCTCCTCCTCCTCCTCCTCCTCCTCCTCTGCAAACCCCATTCCCTTCTAGCACTGATGATGTTGTCTAGTTGGGCCATGAAACGTCTGCAAGAAAACACCCAAGCTCAGAGAGCAACGAAGAGCCCTCATAATCAGAATCCACGGGACACGTTTTAATGTTCAGTTCTCACCATCGGAAACTCACCTTTCCTCACGCTCACAGATGTCCTGTGTTGTATTGTCCACGTGTATTTTCTATTATAAGCGGCCACCACACAAACGTAGCTCCCACTGTCGGCCCCGGTGCTGTTGGTGATTATCACGATGTGCGTCTGCTTTTTACGTTGCGCACCTGACGCTTTGGAGGAATCGATTCGTCGGACTCTGAATGCCTCATCAATGCAACAGTTGACATCGTAGGAGAAGTTAAAGTGATTGGCATAGTCTTCATTTGAAGCCGAAAAGAGGCAGGGGCTTGGCTCAGTTTCCTTGAACCAATACACGGCAAATGTGGTTGTGTTCTTTGTCAGTTCAAACTCACAGGAAAGAGTAAAGTTTTCTCTTTCCTCAATGGACACGTTTTCTTCTGATTTCCTACTAATGTTTTCAGAACTCTGTTCTGCCGTGAAAAATGGAAGAAAGGGTTGAGATTAGAGGCGTATTTTTGTCAAGTTGTGAACCCACAACGTTCTTCTCTTTCAGCTGTGGTGCTTTGCACCTTACGGGAAAACAGCACCCCGTTGCTTGGATGCGTTTCCTTCAGTCCCAGGGTCCAATTTTTTGAAAGAAGGAAAGCCCACCGCTGCCTCGCAGGTTTGTGTGATGCCCTGTCTTCTAGCAACCTTAGCAACTTGATATTTGTGGACTTCAGCTCCCAGAATGCTGGCTGAAGAATTCTGCGAATTGAAGTCCACAAGTCATATAGTTGCCAAGATGGAAGACCCCTGTCTTATAGGATATCATTCTTTCTCTGTGGATGGCCTGCGTGTGCAAGTCTGATTTAACTTGAATTTTTTTCATAGCACCCACCAGCAAACTTTCTAGCTCTGGGGTCCTTGGTGATTTTCTTGCAGACGTTTCATTACCCAACTAGGGAACATCAGCGGCAGTAAAGATGGTCACCATCAAGCCACTTGTACATAAACAGAGGTCAAACCCCTCTCCCTTCTAGCACTGATGAGGTTACCTAGTTGGGTCATGAAATGTCTGCAAGAAAATCGCCAGGCTCAGAGAGCACCAAGGACCACACAGTCTTTCTCCTCCTCCACCTCCTCCTCCTCCTCCTCCTCCATACAAACCCCATCCCTTCTAGCACTGATGATGTTACCTAGTTGGGTAATGAAGTGTCTGCAAGAAAATCACCAAGCTTAGAGAGCACCAAGGACCCACAATTGAATTCTGAGCTACAATATTCACTTCTATTCAAGTTCTCTAGTTGGTTCACAAAATGCACCCAACCAAACCTGAATCTCTCAACCAGGTCTGCAGAGTCAAATAAATCAATATTTTTAAATTTTCTCAGCTTTTAATTTCTATTACAGTGAACATCAACCGATATAGCTCGCCTCAGCCATAGCTTTTCAGTCATTTCTAAGAATGCAACCCGGTTCTGAGACCAAAACATTTGAGAATTGCTGATCTAAGCTATCAGAATGACTTTGATTCCAGATAAATACCAAAAAAAAACCACCCCAAAACCTTCTCACCTGCTCGGCTGTTTATTATTGCTATAATAAAGAAATTGAAATTCGTGCAGTTGTCTTTCGAAGTAAATACAGGGATTTCGTTTTCCAGGATCGGGCACCCCATCAGGCTTCTGCAGGCAAAAATTCCCCCAGAGGAGAAATTGCCCAGGTGAAGCCCGTTGTGGCAGTTTTCACACTGCGCCTTATTTTGATTGCAGAACCCCTGCTGAAATATTTGCAGGGAACTTTTCTGCTCTCCAAACCACCAAGCAGTATTGTTTGCCCCCAAGGATTTGTTGCAGTTTTGAGTCACATTTTCAGTTTTATATTGGTAAAAGAAGGTGGCACCTGGGGGAGGAAAAACAGAGATGGATAGAGACGACAACAATAATCAGAATAATAATCAGAATAATAGTTGGAAGGGACCTTGGAGGTTAACCCTGAACTCCTGGCAGTCTCCAGCATATTCCTCCTCCCTCTCCCATAGATGGGTTCAATCAATCAGAATAGAGCTGGAAGGGACCTTGGAGGTCATCTAGTCCAACCCCCTGCTCAGGCAGGAAGCCCTCTACCATTTCAGACAAGTGGCTGTCCAGTCTCCTCTTTAAAACTTCCAGTGTTGGAGCATTCACAGTTTCTGGAGGGAGGTTGTTCCACTGATTAATTGTCCTCACTGCCAGGAAATTCCTCCTTAATTCCAGGTTGCTTCTCTCCTTGACTCCATCCATTGCTTCTTGTTCTGCCTTCTGGTGCTTTGGAAAATAAATTGATGCCCTCCTCAATGGGGCAGCCCCTCAAATACTGGAAGGCTGCTATCATGTCCCCCCTTGTCCTTCTTTTCTCTAGACAGGCCATAGCCAGTCCCTGCCACCTTTCTTTCGTTTCCAGGCCTTGAATCATCTCAGTTGCTCTTCTGTACACTTTTTCCAATAGGGAAATAGGGGCGCGGTGGCTTAGTGGGTTAGGACGCTGAGCTTGTCGATCAGAAGGTTGGCAGTTTGGCGGGTCAAATCCTGAGTGCCGCATAGCAGAGTGAGCGCCTGTTACTCGTCCCAGCTTCTGCCCACCTAGCAGTTCGAGAGCACGGGGGGAGGCTCAGCTAATCTCAATGTACACATGTTGTACTTTGACAATAAAGGTTTATTATTTATTAAAAAAAATGCAAGTAGAAAAATAGGGACCACTACGGTGGGAAGGTAACAGCGTTCCGTGCGTCTTTGGCGTCTAGTCATGCCGGCCTCATGACCACGGAGACGTCCTCGGACAAGCGCCGGCTCTTTGGCTTTGAAACGGAGATGGGCACCGGCCCCTGGAGCGGAAACGACTAGCACGCATGTGCAGGGGAACCTTTACCTTTACACTTTTTCCAAAGTCTCAACATCTTTTTGGGAAATGTGGTGACCAAAACTGGATGCAGGATTCCAGTTAGTGTGGCCTTACTAAGGCTTTACAAAGCAGTTCAAAGGTCAGCTGTGAGTCCAGGAAAACTCCCAATCTGTACCCCACTCCTGAATAAAGAACTGCTACCCCATTGGGAAGTAAAGACAATAAATGCAGGTCGTTCTTGACTTACCACAGTTGGGTTGACTGACCGTTCAAAGTTACAACAGCACCGAAAGAAAGGGACTTATGACGGTTTTTCACACCTACAACCCGTGGCAGCATCCCCAGGGACAATAGACTGAAATTCACACAGACTTGGCAACTGATGAATGTGATGGCTGCAGGGTGGGGGGGAAGGGGGGTCACGTGATCCTCCTTTGCAACCTTCTCACAAGCAAAGTCAAGGGGGGGGAAGGTTGCTAACGTAAGACCTGCACTGATTCACTTCACAATTCTGTGCAAGAAAGGTCACAAAATCAGGCAAAGTTCACTTAACAACTGTCTCGCCGAGCGACAGAAGTTTTGGATTCAATTGTGGTGGTAGGTTGAGGACAACCCTAACTAAATCCAAGCCAGGACCAAACCCCCAAAACTTATCTCCAAAGTAAAGCAAATCTGATAAAACGCAGCCAAGACGCAGGTGGAGAGGCTGCGTCTTCCTCTTGGGCTCGGCTCCCAGCGTTTCCTGTCGATCCCACATCCTGAATTCCACCCCCTGACAAGTTCCCAGCGGGAAAAAGAGGCGCCTTCCAAGGAAACCAAACCAGGAGGCGTGATGAGAGCCATACCTGCGGCTTCTCTGAGCCACAGGAGAGTCAGGAGGCAGCACGGGATCCACACCGCTAAGCGAAACATGTCTTCGTTTCTCATCTTCTTCGTTCGGTTCCCAAAAGTGAGTTGAGCAAAGGAAGAAAGAGGAAGTCCTGCTTTCACTGAAGAGCCAAAAATAGCAGCAAAAGGAAATGCATGAGAGTGCATGAAGCCTACATTCGAGAGTGTTCCACTTTCAAAACCACTGATGGGCTGCAATCGTTACCACACCCAAGTTCTTTAGAAGGCTAGGCCAAGGCTAAGGCTAAGGCTAAGGCTAAGGCTAAGGCTAAGGCTAAGGCTAAGGCTAAGGCTAAGGCTAAAGCTAAGAATAAGAATAAGAATAAGAATAAGAATAAGAATTAGAATAAGAATAAGAATAAGAATTAGAGTAGAGTAAGAATAAGAATAACAGAGTTGGAAGGGACCTTGGAGGTCATCTAGTCCAACCCCCTGCTCAGGCAGGAAACCCTATACCATTTCAGACAAATGGCTATCCAATCTCTTCTTAAAAACTTCCAGTGTTGGAGCACCCACAACTTCTGGAGGCAAGCAGTTCCACTGGTTAATTGGTCTCACTGTCAGGAAATGTCTCCTTCGTTCTAGGTTGCTTTTTCTCCTGGATGAGTTTCCATCCGTTGCTTCTTGTCTTGCCTTCAGGTGCTTTGGAAAAATAGGTTGTCCCCCTCTTCTCTGTGGCAGCCTCTCAAATATTGGAAGACTGCTATCATGTCACCCCTAGTCTTCTTTTCATTAGAATGGAAGTCAGAGCCATTGTTTACTATGATGATGATGTGGAGGAGGAGGAGGAGGAGGAGGAGAAGGACTGTGGGATCCTTAGTGCCCTCTAAGCTTGGTTGTTTCTTTGCAGACGTTTCATTATCCAATTAGGTAACATCATCGATGCCAGAAGGGAGGGGGGGGTTACTCTCTGTCATTGGAGGTACCTTCCTGTTAACACATAACATTTACTTTGCGTTGTTTAAAATCGAAATGCACCTTCTGGTGACTCTAGTGCCAAGGACATTACTCATATGAGCCACTAGAGGGCGCAGCAACATTTCTGCCCTTCCTCTTGTAAAAGGATTTGGAGAATTAAAGTCAGCCTTGCAATTAGATTAGGGAAATACGAAATATTGTGTGCAGAAAACAAGCCTGCTGGGATGGCTAAATTGACTTCCTTGGTCAACAAAAAGAAAATATCTACTTTTTTATTGGGACTGGAAACCGCTTCAGGACTTTTTTCTTCTTGTTTTCTTTTGACAAAATTGAACTTATTATTTATGGTTTTTAAATAAAAACGTTATTACATTTCAAAAAAAATATAAAACACAAAAAGCAAAGGAAAAAAAGAGAAAAGGTAACAAATGAATTAGGGAACACAAGTGACAACAGAAAGAGCTACAAAGGAAAAGGAACTTTGAATTTTCTTTGATGATTAGGAACAAAAACAGTGGTTAAAACATGAGTTATGTTGTAATCATAGAGTAAGAGACAAATTTACGATTGTACTTATAACTTGTAAAAAAGAATGGAAGCCACTTCTTGGTGTGTGTGTGCGTGTGTGTGTGTGTGTTCTTATCTGTTTCTTTTCCCTTTTTCCCTTTGTTGCATTGTTAGCTTTCTCTTCGATGTCTTTTCCTTATTTTAAATTAGTTTGTATCATGTATCTTTCATTTTAAAAACTACTTAATAAAAATTATAACCTCTCACACACACACACACACACACACACACACAAACACAAAAAGCAGAAAACAAACCTGTGCATTTCCCAGCATCTTAGGAATTTTTTGGGGTGTCAGCTTTGATGGTTGATCAGCTCATTGTGGCTGATAAAAAAAAAGACTTTATGGCTTAGTGCAGGGATAGGCAACCTCAGCTCTTTTATGATTCATGGACTTCAATTCCCAGAATTCCTGAGCCAGCTATGCTGGCTCAGGAATTCTGGGAGTTGAAGTCCATGAGTCATAAAAGAGCCGAGGTTGCCTACCCCTGGCTTAGTGCATTCCTGAATTTAACCCAGTGTTTTTCAAACTTGGCAACCTGAAGAGGTTGTGGACTTCAACTCCCAGAATTCCCCAGCCAGTCGAGAAGCTGAAATCCTCACCTCTTCAAGTTGCCAGGCTGAAGAAACATTGCTCTAGACCAGGGGTAGGCAACCTTGTCTCTTTTATGATGCCATGGACTTCAACTCCCAGAATTCCTGAGTCAGCTGTTCTGGCTCAGGAATTCTGGGAGTTGAAGTCCACGAGCCACAAAAGAGCCAAGGTTGCCTACCCCTGCTCTAGACTGTCCTAGAACTAAAAACATTCAATTTGAAAGCAAGTTCAGCTGATTCCATCTAGGAACTGGGCAGAAGTCTGCAGCATTTACATATTTTCCACCTTCTTTTGTTTGAGGTTCGGCTGGCTTTGAATGTAAAATGATGCTGTTCAACTCACAGGCCCACATTTGCATTTTCCCCTGCAATTCACGCAGGAAGGGCTGGGGTGATTTGCATGGTTTTCCGCTGCCCTTGCCGGGCGAGGGAGGGAACAGGGCGAAGTGAGCGAGGGGGTTGCAGACCCCTTCAGGGTTGCCATTAATGAGAATTGGGGTGGGTTTGATGGTATGTATGTGAGAATGACCTTGGGTGACAGGAGGAAGAGCTGCAGAGGAGGCAATGGACAGAGAAGAGGCGGCTAAGCCCCCCACCCCAAGAGAAAGGAGCGTGGGAAGCATCTTAGAAGGGACCCCCACACACACTAGTTTTCCACAGAGTAAAAGGAAAGGGAGAGGGACATACTTGCAGATTTACAAGATTCTGTTAATGTGACTGGACAAGTAGGATAATTGGGCTTGGCCAGAGATTGTCAAGCATCCACTGTTGGTTCTCTTTAGTTTCCTGGTACAACAGGAGAGGGTCCAAGCCAAGATCAAAGTGGCAATATAGTGTTCAGATGCCATACACACCCCTGGAGATGACCAGGTACATCTAGAAGATATGGCCCAAAAACGGAAGATGGCGAGAAGGAAGGACTGCTTAGTACAGTATTTTTCAACCTTGGTAACTTGAAGAAGTGTGGACTTCAGCTCCCAGAATTCCCCACCTACCATCCATCCTTCCTTCCTTCCTTTCCTCCCTCCTTCCCCTTCCTTTCTTCCTTCCTTCCTCCCTCCCTCCCTTCCTTCCTCCCTCCTTCCCCTTCCTTCCTTCCTTCCTCCCTCCCTCCCTTCTCTCCCTTCTTTTCTTTTTTCTTTTCTTCTATTTCCCTCCTCCCTCTCCTTCTTTCCCTCCTCCCTTCCCTTCTCTTCTTTTTCCAATTTCGACCTGATGAACAGGACAAACCCATCCCATGACTACAAGCCCAGGTTCTAACCAGGTTAAAGCCTGTTAATGGCCATAGCCGTACAGCCAAAGTAGAATTGGTCTCTGAGGGGGGAAAGAGACTTCCTATCCTTAGGATCTGAGCTGGGGGCCGGCCAGGTCCTCCAGCCTGGTCACAAGCCAAATTGTCAACTCTGCAAATGAGGACATTTGATCTGATGAATGGCTTCAGCCATCCAGCAAGGCCAGCAAAGTACAGTAAGCAAATGAGTGTGCTGGGAAGCTGTAAAAAAAAAGAATATATATATATATTCGGTTCCCTGGGATATTTTGCATCTCTTCTGGAAGGCAGGATGCAGAACCAGCCTGGGGGACCCCCGTCCTCAGGGAAACCGTCTCTCCTAGAAAGGGAGAGGCAGCCATCGGCGATGCTTAAAGACCTGATCTTAAGATGGTTCCTGGAAACCCAGATTGATCTCCTGTTGCAAGGTGGCAGCTTACCAGACTGGTTCCATGGATTCCTGTCTAGACAGTAAGCAAACAAACCCTTTTCTATTCGAGAGGAAGCAGAATTTCAGTCCTTTGCATCTCTCTTCTGAAGCAGGCGACGTGGCTTGGAAGCCACACGTCCTGTACTTTCAGATTATGTGAACGGCCACCAGCATTCTCTTTTGCTTAATGTTTTCTCCATGTTTACCTTCAAAGCCTCTTTTATGTTTTAAAAAAATGACTCTTTGCCAAAATTCTTCTCTTGTATCAGGGAAACCGAGTCGCTGCTGGAAAACAGAAAGTTTGGCTGCTTCCTGATCAGGCTGAACGAAAGAGCCTTCGGCTACATCCTTTCCTACCGGTAGGTCCCTGCCGTTTCCCTTCTCTCAGGGGCGGGAAAAGTCACCGTTCCTGGTGCGGATCTCCCTCTTCCCAAATCCCCGTTGGCCTTGGTCTCTTTCTTCACGCTTTGCGACCCTGAACTCAGTCCCCGAGTGGCCGTGAAGACGGACTGTTGGGCTCTCTCTAGGTCCGTGTTTAGCTCTGTGGCAGGAATGCAGGCAGGATCCCAGGCAGAGGAATCTGGGATTAGACATCCCGGGGTCGAAGAAAGTAACCGGGGCCAGGCAGATTCTAGGGGATCCTTTCTGGGCTGAAAGCCACTAAGCCACGTGGGAAGGAGGCTTTGCATTACACGCTGTGGGAAGGGATGGAGGGAGGAAAAAGGGAAGGAAAGGAAAAGAGAGAAAAAGATAAGAGAGAAAGCACCTGGGCAGGCAAGAGAGAGAGGCAAATGAAAGGCGGAGCCCAAATGGGCCACGGAAGGAACGATGGCATCAACTGGATGACCTGGAATTAGCTGGAAATTCAACTCGGCTTCCCTGGGAAATCTACACGACTCTTTTCTTTGGAAAGTGAGACTGGAGAGTGAAGAAGAGACGTGGGAGAGCTGTCATCCTCAGATGGCCTTCTTTTTGACTTGCAGAGGGAAGGATCGGTGCCGCCATTTTGTCATCAGCTGCCACTGCAGTGGCCAATACGTCGTAACCGGAGACACTCGGACGCATCCGAATTTGGCTGAACTGATCAGCTATTACCAGAGGTCTGAAATTCAGCCTTTTGGAGAGAGCCTCACATCGGCCTGTCCCAAGGTGGGTTGCGCTGCTGAGCCACAGAGATTATGTCAGTTATCATCCGCCTGTTCTGCTGCACGTAGCTAAGCATTCCTGTCCTCCCACTCAACCTGTTCTAAAGGCTTGCAATCCGCCTTCCTTGAGGCCTCCTCAGATAGTCAGGGACAAGAATTTCAGCATCATTTTAGCATCAAGGAGCTAAACGTGGACCTTTGGAACGGCCACTGATGTACAATCGCTGTGGCCTTCAAGAGTTTTATTTTTAAAGTTTGGGATGACATTTTGGGTCCAGGGTCTCCGGGCTGCCCAAAGAACATGAACTAGGAAGTGATCTAGAACCTTACATGCATTTCTAAATGAACGGTTAATTGCCCAGCATGCTGTATCTTCTCCATGTTCTTCCATTTTCATAGCTGGAGGAGAAAAGCATATATGATGAAATATCTTCAGATCGAAGTCGCTGGGCAGATGCTCCAGCGCTGAGCAGGAGCCGATCTGCCGATCTGCCAGTTACCTGGAGTAAATCCACCAATCAGCCGGGACATCCAAGGATTCCACCTCAAGAAGAGCAGAAGTCTTGTTGCAAAGAACGTCAAAATTCAAAGGTAGGTTTTGGAGAGCGATCTAAACCGTCTTCCTCCAAACTCATGTCCTTCAGACTGTGGGGAGCGGGTGAATCCCTGCTTTGCATGCATGGAAACAGAAAGGCAGAGGAACCCAAAGTTTGGGTCATAGGCAAGGATCTTCATGGACGGCTCACTTTTCGATCAGGGTTACCCTCACCATGCCGATGTAATTCCTGGTGAGATCTTCAGAAGAAGCCAAGTTCAATCATGGCGTTTATCATTCAGTGATGTCCTTTACTGTCACAGGATGCAATATTTGGGGGCACTGGGTTAAAATATCCTCAACCTGCTCCCTCTCCTGAGGCAATTGCAATCCATAGATCATTCTCAACATTCTGACAGGGTGAGAAGCTGCCAAGGGGTAAATGAGATCATTTTCTGAAGGGGAAGGGTAGTAATTAATTATGACCCCTCTGAGGTATGACTTCCAGGGTTGGTTACTGGGACTCTGCAACAGGGAAGGTTTATATTCTGGGTTTTATTTTCCTTGTTAGACTGTGATGGCAAGAAAGAATCCCTAGTCAGAACCTTTTGAGAACTCCATCCAAGAAGATTCTCCTTTGCAATTGTCTTTTTCCTTCTTTGCCTTCCACCAACACAGGAAGATCCAGATGCCGTCCCACCTATACCAGACAGGTCCCATTTGCTGGAGTCCCTGTCTCTGGAGGAAGAGATTGTAGATGAAGGAACCACGTATTCGGCTGTGAAGAAGCCTCCTTTAGACAACAGGAGCTTGGGAAAGTCAAAAGAGGGTTGCAGAAATTTTGGGGACACTAAGGCAAAGGAACCCGAAGGACCGGGCCACGGTCATTCCTCTCCTTGCCGAAGGAAGACAGGAACCATGTTTGGATTGACCAAGCAGTCAGACACACCATTCACCATGAAAGTGAATCCTGCAGAGACAGCTCAGGCAGAACCGATTTATTCTAGGATTACCCTTGACCAACCCAAAAGTTTTTGGATATCTGCTGGGCCCCAGAGTCATCGGTCCGCCTTTCCATCCTCCAAGGAATCAGCTGTCTCTAATTATCCGCCTTCAAAATTATCTTCTACGCTGCTGAAGAAATCCAAACATTTAATGGAGTTCCACGAATCTCCTCTTGGGATCAATCTGAGGTCTACGAGCAGCAGAGAACACGGACAACTCAACCAGCCCAATTCCTGCTTTGAACCCCCAAAGGAACCCACGGAGGAGAAGGTCTTTCAGCTGAAAAACCAGACTTGTACCTTACGGGCGGACAATACATCTAGTACTCAGGAATCTTTCAGGTGGGCCAAAGGTGTCTTCCTTGGTTCAGAAAAGCTTCCTAAGGCTTCTCTGGCCAGGCCCAAAGGGTCTTATGATCAGATCTCCACAAAGTTTGGTCCGTCCTCCAAGATTCACATCAACCCCGAGAGTCCATATGAAAAAATACCTGATCCTTACGCCCAGGGTTCCTCAGCCACAAGCCAAGCCGCAGCTCTGGAGGACCCCTACGAGCAGATCCCCTGCCTGCCTGGGAAAAGAATAGAAGGAAAGGTCCCCCCAAAGGTACTGTAACCTTGAATAGCCCCTCTGCCCCCCCCCAAGTTAAGGGGAAGTGGCTCATAGACAGGAGATTCCTTTCCAAGGGGCAGATAATAGGGGCCAACCCCGAGGATGAGTCTGCTTTGGTTTCAGAGAACTCAGTGAGCAAAGTAGGGGGTGATGGGTACAGTCGATTAAAAGAAAGGGTTACCTAGATTTAATACCCAAAATGCAGGGAGGGGAGGGGAAGGGAGGGAGGGGAGGAGATGGTAGGGCAGGGCAGAAGGAAGGAAGGAAGGAAGGAAGGAAGGAAGGAAGGAAGGAAGGAAGGAAGGAAGGAAGGAAGGAAGGAAGGAAGGAAGGAAGGAAGGAAGGAGAGAAGGAGAGAAGGGAGAAGAGGAGATGGTAGGGTGGGGTGGGGTGGGGTGGAAGGAAGGAAGGGAGGGAGGGGAAGGAAGGAGGAGAGGAGAGGGAGAGAAAAACGAAGGGAAGGGAAGGGGAGATGGATGTATCAGTAGGTGGATGGATGGATGGATGGATGGATGGATAGAATCTCCTGAATTCAACTGAATTTGAACAAAAAAACAAACCCAATACAGCAGGGGTCCTCAACCCCCGGTCCGTGGACCAGTACCGGTCCGTGGCATGCCAGCAACCGGTCCGCACAAACAGGCAGCACACAAAAGCACACACCCTCCGGTCCGCGGAAAAACCTCTCTCCACGGAACCGGTGGTCCCTGGTGCCCAAAAGGTTGGGGGCCTCTGCAGTGCAGCACCCAAGCAAACGGAGAGCCACCTCCAGCCACCGACGTTCCCCGTTTCCAGCTAACAAGGCGTGTGCGGAGCTGCGTCTCCCGGGAAGGGTCTTTCTGACCAGCGCCCCTCTCTTTCCCCGGCAGAGCGAGAAGCCCAGAAGGTTCCTCTTTGCGGAGAAGAAGGCCAAACCCTGAGGGCGCCGATTCGGACGGGGCTCTCCCCAAGGCCGCCACTCAAGAACCAGAGGCAAAGTTGCTACGGAAAACAACCCGCCAGGGATGCCGCAGGCCCCTCCCTACGTTGGACCAAAGCCCCGCCCAGCCTTTGGGTCCCTTCTCCTGCCGGCCTGCGCCCACTCAGCTGCACAGCCCCTTTCAGAGAGCTTGGGGGCTGGACCTTAGGTCAGCTAGAGGGGCAAGGCTGCGAAGAGCGGTGTGGATGGGATGAGGTCGCCAAGGATTGGATGGGTACCGTAGTCCTCGGCTTACGACCACAATTGGCTAAGCGAGACAGTGGTTAACTGAGCTTGGCTCCATTTGATGACCTTTTTTTGCCACGGTTGTTAAGTGAAACATTGCAATTGTTAAGTTAGTATCCCGGTCGTTAAGTGAATCCAGCTTCCCCATTGATTTTGCCAGTCAGAAGGTCCAAAAGGGGGATCACGTGACCCCAAGGGACACTGCGATCCTCATAAACGTGAGTCAGTTGCCATGTGTCCCAATTCTGACCACTTGACTGCAATGGTGATGCTGCAGTGGTCACTAAAGTGTAGGGGAAAAGGCCCTAATTCACTTTCTCCAGTGCCAGTGTAACGTCAGCCACTAAACGAGCAGTTTCAAGTCAAGGACGGCTTGTATGGGTGGGTGAAGTCCCCAAGGATTGTGCAGATGGTCCTTGACCATTCATTGCAATTGCCACAGTGACCTACGATTCGCACTTATGACCTTTGCAAGCGTTCCCACGGTCCCCTGTCCGAATGTGGGTGCTTGGAAAACCAGCATAGATTTTAATGTTGGGTTGCAGCATCAAAATGTGTGACTTTCCCAGCCAGCTTCTGACACGCGAAGTCAATGGGAGGAGCCGGATTCGCTTAGTGACCGTGTGATTCACTTAACAACTGTGGCCACCAAGATCATGAAGTTGAGCAACCGCCTTGCTTAGCAATGGAAATTCTGATCCCCCTCCCCAACTGTGGTCATAAACCAAGGACTATCCTTAAGTGACAAGTCGGGAGGGGAGAAGATTTAGTGGTGAATTTTCCAGGAATTAGGACTCCCATGGTCAGCAGAGTTTCCCCACTGCTCCTTCCCTTAGGATGACTTTTAGACACGGTAAAAGAGGAATTCTCAATTGGCGGTTCTTCTCAGAAGCCAAAATAAACCTTTTTGGATAGCAATTTGTCCTCCGCTCCCCTCCGTTTGCCCCAGTTTACCCCACACTCTTTGCCACGACACTAAACGGAGGTTAATTGGCAGGAAAAGCAGAAAGCAAAAAGAAAGAACCGCTTGCTTTAATAAATAAATCAATAAATCCCTAATGACTTGATTCGTTTCCATCACTGCAGGGTGAACAAAGGGTTATCCAGAAGTCTGATTTCCCCCCCCCCACCGCTTTCATTAGGAAATTGGCTTCCCTGTCCTGTTTTAAGGCTTTGCAAGCAAATTTAATCATCTCGCTTTTGCTGTTATTTACTTCCAACTAAACGGATGCAGGTTTTGGCTGCCAGTTAGCACGTGGGTCCTGTCTGGGGGAAGCGATACTGGCTAAATCGGAGTTTGTCGGCTGGGCCCTTGCATAAAACATGGGAACAGCCACTGTTGTTAGTGCAGGTGGTCCTTGCCTTATGTCCCCAATTGGGACCTGAATTTCACGCTGCTAGCAAGTAAGGCATGTTATGATTTTTTTTTGCCACTTTTTGTTAATAGCAATAGCACTTAAGACTTATATACCGCTTCACAGTGCTTTTACAGCCCTCTCTGGGCGGTTTACAATTGTCAGCATCTTGCGCCCTCCAACAATCTAGGTCCTCATTTACCGACCTCAGAAGGACGGAAGGCTGAGTCGACCTTGAGCCGGTCAGGATCGAACTCCTGGCTGTGGGCAGAGTCAGCCTGCAATCGTGCACTCTAACCACTGGGCCCCCACAGCTTCTAAACAAACCACTGCAGTCGTTAAGTGAATCTTTGCGGTCATTAAGCAAACCTGCCTTCCCCCACTGATTTATCAGAAGCCAGCTGAGAAGGACACAAATCTTTACTTCTCTTCATTTAAGTTTAATTATCCTTAACTTGGGATAAACTAAATTATTGTAACACAGTAGACTGTTCCATTGTCATTTATTGCCTAATCCCATAAATGGCACTACCCTGGAAATTGGGGAGACCGCTGACACACACACCCCTTTTTTTTTTTAAGCCACAGTGACTAAACAGATTTGGCAAATTTGGGGGGAAAAATATGTGAATCTGAACAGCTCTTCTCCCTCAAAAAAACCAACCAACCAATCCCTATCGTCTCTTTGCACGGCTTCTTCTGGGCTAAAAATCAGTGAATAATAATAATAATAACGATAATCGCCACAAGCAACACGTTGGTGTGTTTTTTTTTCTTAGCGCTGCTTCTAATAATTCCTAACCCTTTGTAACAACTGCTGTGTCACCACTGCCTTATTTCTGTCCTGTTTTGACTGGGTTGCCGCACAACGCCCAGAGCCGCTTTCCCTGACACGGGCAGCCAAAATACATCGGATCGACAAAAGCAAAACCAAACGAGCAGAACCTTTTCTTTCAAAAGGCGAACTCGACAAGAAAACTGCCCGAGGTCAGTAAAACCGGCCGAGGTTTTAATTCTGGATCGTTTACAGAAGCCACACGATAGGTAGCCCTTCCAGGAGACTCTGTGGAAACAGCGGTCAGAGAAGATTGTCATCGTGCCCAGTTGGTTAGCCAAGAACCCAAACCGAAAAGAAAATACGAAATGCAGCTGGTTTCGGAGAGAAATCGGGGGCGGCCAACGCTCCCAACCAGGAAGGCCGCCTCGCTGGCTTGCCGGGCTGTGCGTTGGCCAAGGTACAGGTTGTGTTTGTGTTCCCCCACGTTTTCATCCTTGGTGTCCTTTCTTCCGTTTCGTTTCCTTATTGTGTTTGGGTTTTTGGTTTTTTTTGCAATCGGTCAGCCTAATGCAATCAGGATATGAGGAGGCCTGAATGCCGCCGATGATGTTCGTGTGCTGCCGTCTCCGTGATTGGAGAGGCATTGATTTGCTAATGCAGCAACGGGAGGCGGAGGGAGGGAAAAGGGAATATTTCAAGTTTCATTAAGGAGAGAAGCCTGAGCCCAACCTCGGCTGACGAAGCACCTCGTTCCGGGCACCGGAGGCCTCCTTCCGCCGCACGAATCCAGCTGGGAGGGGTCGCCTGGTTTAAAAATCAGGGAACCTCCTTCCTTTGGGAGTTCCAGCGCTTCGGTTTGATCAAGTCATTTCGGGGAGATTCGCATCCCTTTCAAGTTGCCCTTGGGATTTTGTCTGATTTTTGCACAGAGGGCTAGTATTAGACAGGTATAAAAATGACAAGAGAATCACACAGGCGACTCACTGGTCCAGTTTAAAAAATAACAGTCTGGCAATGGTCGTCCCACAAGGTGATTGGCCCATTGTGGGGTTGGTTTTTTTTGTTTGTTTTCGTTTTTTTAAAAAACCAAGTTAGTAGTAATAACCCAGGGATATTCCGAAGATCTTGGAAAATAGTCCTTCATCTGCTGGGCCAGTTGAGTCCTTTGCTGCAGCATCCAGGAAGAGAGGAGAAAGCCAAGAACACGTCAGCCAGCCTGGCTTCCAGTGGCTCAGCCCCATGGATTTCAGATTCGTATGTGGAAGGTGCTGCAAAGGAAAGAGGGAAGGAAAAAGAAAGGATGATGAGGGAGGGAGGGAGGGAGGGAGAGGGGGAGAAGCAACAAAACAATATGAGAGTAGCTAAGTTGAGATCCACAAATCTTAAAAGTTGCTAAGGTTAAGAAATCCTGGTCTAGACTGACAAAATGCATTAAACCACAAAATTTCATAGGAAGCAAAGTTGGCATTTTGCCCAAACGCCACTTCTTCAACCAACATGATTAAAGACGTTGAGTGGACTTACCTCCTTAGATGTTCCCCTATCCTACAGATGTGTGTGTGTGTGTGTGTGTGTGAAAGTTTCAGCTTCCACAATGATTTATAAAACAATTTCCTGAGAAAAAAAACATAGCCAGTCTTGTAGAACAGAACACCGGAGCGACTGCCAGCTGGCAGTGCTAATGGGGCCATTAAAATACCCAGGGCCTCAAAATGATCACATTTTTTAAAAAGTGAAACAGTCCCGCAGGGATCACATTGTCAGAATCAGTAAGTGCTTCTGCCATTGCCGGGAAGTTTGGGCCTCTGGGATTTTGACTGGTGGAAGCCATTCCTGGGGCCCGAACCGAGCCAATCAGGGAGATGCCGGTGGCTCTCGGGAAAAAAAACCCCTTTCCAACACCTATTTCCTTTCAAACTAAGAGACAAGCATCCCCGACTGTTCAAAGTCACGATGGCATTGGGAAAAGTGACTTATAACCAGTCCTCGCTTTTATGACCAACATGGCATTCCCCACAGAGACGTGAGCAAAACACAGCAACTTATTTGTAATGCTCACAGCCCGAATTATGACCACGTATCCTGTGGGGATGCTCTGAGGGTCGTGAATGCGAGGACCGGCCACAAATCGCTTTTTTTAGAGCCATTGTAATGGTCACTAAGCGAAGGTAGTCCTCAACGTACGACCACGATGGAGCCCAACACTTTTGTGGCTAAGTGAGAAATTGGTTAAGCGAATTTTTATCCCCATTTTACGACTTTTCTTGCCACGTTTGTTAAGCGAATCACTGCGGTTGTTAAATTAGTGGCACAGTCATTAAGTGAATCCGGATTCCCACGCTGATTTTGCTGGCTGGAAGGTCACAAAGGGGCATCACGTGACTCCCTGGGACCCTGCAGCCATCATAAACACGAGTCATTCGTCAAGCAATCCGAATGCAAAGCAAGCTGGGGATTCCGCAACGGTCGTTAAGTGTGAAAATTCATCGTAAGGCACTTTTTTCCAGCGCCGTTGCAACTTTGAATGGTCACTAAGCAACCTGTTGTGAAGTCAAGGACTACTTGTATCTATGAAAAATGTGGAATGACTTAGATCATTTTAATCACATCTATCTATCTATCTATCTATCTATCTATCTATCTATCTATCTATCTATCTATCTACCTATCTGTGATGGCAACTGGAAGGATGGGCTGCAACTTTGCGCCTTCTCCTGCGTTCCATCGATGAAAGAAAAGTCGAGGAGGAAAGGGCACCAATTAGGGATCCTTGCTCTCCCATGATGACTCAAGAAAATGCTAGCCTGAATTCCCACCGGAGGGAAATGATCTCCTGGATGGACGCGGGTTTTCCAAGCCTGCCAAACTTTCTTCGGCTGACCTCTAACTTACTTCAATCTGACTGCAGTGTCCTTCAACCTCAGCAACTTTCAGATGTGTGGATTTCAATTTCCAGAATTCCCCCAGCCAACAATACTGGCCCGGGGAATTCTGGGAGTTGAGGTCCACCCACTTTAAAGCTGCCACGGTTGAGGGACCTTGACAGCTGGTGGGCATGCTTCTTCTACCTGAGGAAGTCTGGAGCTTTGGAAATCATGTTTTCGAAATCCGAGAATCCAAGCTTCCCGTCTCCATCCATGTCCGCTTCTTCGATGACCTTCTCGCACACCAGGCTGACCTCCTCCTCAGTCAGCTCTTCTTTGGTCAACTTGTTCAGAGTTTGCTCCAGGTCAGATTTGCAAATGAAGTTGTCGGTGTTAAAATCTAGGCAGGCAAAGGCAGAGAAGAAAGGGGTTGTCACTATGGCTCCCAGCCCGCACCCTGGTCAGTCGGATATGGAGTCCCCCCTTTTTAAGGGTTTCCTATATATCAGCACAGAAATAAGTAGATGGGGTGGAATTTTGCTACCGTGCCAAATATCCAATATCTCAGGGGCTGCCACGAAAAAGAGGGAGTCAAGCTATTCTCCAAAGCACCTGAAGGCAGGACAAGAAACAACGGATGGAAACTGATCAAGGAGAGAAGCAACCTGGAACTAAGGAGAAACTTCCTGACAGTGAGAACAATTAACCAGGGGAACTCCTTGCCTCCGGAAGCTGTGAGTGCTTCATCAGTGGAAGTTTTTAAGAAGAGATTGGACAGCCATTTGACTGAAACGGTATAGGGTCTCTTGCTTGAGCAGGGGGTTGGACTAGATGACCTCCAAGGTCCCTTCCAACTCTCTTATTCTGTGATTGATGGAAGTTTTCCAAACGTCTGATAAATCTGATCATTGGGAAAATATGTATTGATTTATTTCACGTGGCTTGGGTGTCTAAACGTCAACCAGCCCCGCCAACCCTCCATCCCATTTCTCCTGGTTGGAATCCACCAAACACCTGGAGCAGGTGTGCTTCTTCCTCTGCTCAGTCACGGATCTACCAAGTGAACAGTAAGCTGGTGATTAAAAGGCCAGGGCTGATCACTTCTTTTTATTGTGCTTCGCTCAATAAGCAGAATTACCATCGGCTCTATTTAATTAGAAACCGGCAGAATGACATTTAGCAGGTCATGCATGGACGGTAAATCTGTCAAGGCAGATTTATTGGGAAAAGGCCTGGCATCTGACAGGTCTTTCCTGCAATGAAGGAAATAAATCACATCCTTCCTTTTTTTTCTTTTCTAAAGGTTTGGGACCTCGTAGCCCTCCAGAAACGGTGCGGTGAAAAGCAGGCATTAAAAATTGAAAGATGGCTTTGTGGAAGGAGGTTGGGGGAGAGGGTGAGTTGGTTGGGCCAGCAGCTACCAAGACAAAAAGATTTCCACTTGCTCTGTAAAATCCAAAATACCGGAGGGAGAGATTGACAAGAGTCACCACACCTCCGACAGAAAGACATGCTCTGTGGCTGAGAATATTTAGCTGCTTCTCATAAGGATGCTAGGCTGGGGCTGGGGGATTCTGGGAGTTGAGGTCCAGCCCTCTGGAAGTTGCCAAGGTTGAGAAAGACTGTTCTAACCTGTAATTATTCCATCCCTTGGCATAAATCTTAAAAGGATTTTAAAGACCTCGATGGGAATTTTCAGCTGCTTCTCACAAGGATACTGGGACAGTGTTCTAGCCCAGAGTTTCTCAACCTTGGCAACTTTAAGACCCGTGGACTTCAACTCCCAGAATTCCCCAGCCAGCATGCTTTCAGAGGGGTGGACTTCAACCCCCAGAATTCCCCAGCCAGATGTTTCTCCCATCCTGTTATTATTCTTACCGTAAATCTTAAAGGCATAAATTGCTTTCAGCTCCCGGGGAGCCATTTCACTAAGTACAGAAAACATGTCGACAAAGTTGTTAAAGCTGAGGCTTCCTTCCGGGTCCTCTGAGAAAGAGTGGACAATTCTCTGCCTGAAGGGATTTTCCTGCAAAAAGAGGCATAAGGTTAGCTCCATTTTATTTTATTTTATTTTATTATTTTATTTTATTTTATTTTATTTATTTTATTTTATTATATTTTATTTTTTATTTTATTTTATTTAAAAAACCTAGCATACTAGAAATCAGGGCTGTACATGCTTCAAATATTATTCAGAAGGTAAAGCAGCACGAGCCTTTTGAAAGCAGCTGTGTCTTTTCCTCTTTTTGTCAGGCTGCTGCATGACTCTGAAGAAGTGATGGGGCTGCTTCAATGAGTCCATTCGAGAGAGCAAATGTGTCCTTAGTGCGACTTATTAAAAGCCACCTCTTTTCGTACCGACATCCCTTCCTTTTCAGATTTTGTAAACAAGCACACGCGTTCTTTTTTTAAAAAAAGTGCACCAAACACATTGTACGAGTGAAAACTGTGGGGCTAAAAACACAAGCACTTGAGAAAGCCATGGCAAAAACGGTCCCTTAGAAGGCCCTATCCAAAAACAAGCGGGGTGAATTTTATTTTATTTTTTTTTTAAAAAAAGCCCCGTGTCAGTGGGATAACATCAGTTTAAATTAACACCAACAAGAAGCAGGGTTAAACTTGAGAAATTCACACAGTGCCTCAGACAGGAGCAAAGTGCCGTGGTTCCATGTCTGCAGCATTGACACAAAGCACGTGAATGGCTTTCTACAGACAGTGCGTCTTCTCTCCCGTCCTTCTCAAAGGAGAACGCGAGAGGAAGCGAAAGATATATCCGCCCAAAGATATAACATCTCAGGAGCCGAAACAGTCTCTCCCATTTCTGGACTTCTCCAGTACTACCCATCGGTGTCTCTTACAACAGACTGCATTACCACTGGATCCAGTTACTCAGATGGCAGTCTGCAGACAGATCCACTCAACACCTTCGGAAGCAGGGGGGAAAATCCCTGTGCATTTCTGCTGGGAAGGCAGACCCCCGCAGGCGTAAGCCACATTTGGACCCCTTTCACTGATTCTAAGAGACCCTCTTCCTTTTCAATCCAGGGGCACTGGTGGAAATTAACTGTCCCACCATGTCATCAGGAAGAGACCTGGAATGCTTTCCCCCAAAGCTTTAAAAGTTGAAGATCTTCAGATCCTTTCGGGGGGGGGGTGTTGCGATTGTGCTGCACGGAGGGCTGGGTTTTTGCAAAACATTCTAGGAATCTGCCATGAATTCATCTTTGTCTCTCAAAGATTGATGGGGCCAAGAATTGTTAAAATAGGCAAGGCGCCTTTAGAGAAGAACCATCTATGGGCCCAATATGGGGTTGACCACTCCTGTTGGAGCAGCTGTCCATGGTCCTACTTGAAGTCTCCCGGGGCTTCCCCAGAGTGGTGACCAAGCAGAGAAGGTGCTTCTGTCTTTCCTAGAATTGCTGGGCTGGCAACTATGGCCCCTTTACGACCTGTAGACATGGCTGGCTCAGGAATTCTGGGAGTTGAAGTCCACAGGTCGTAAAGGGGCCATAGCTGCTCACTCCTTGATCCTGAGGATAAAATCCAGTTTCTCCACTAATATGTGGTGGTTACGGTCTCAACGCTATTTTCCAACCGGTTAAAATAATGGCATGAAGTTGAACTTTCAGGGGTATCTTCAAGGTATGGTCAAAACATCAAGGTATACATGACAGAGCACTCAAAACCCTGTTTTTGCATGCACTGCTTCAATGACATGCTTAGGTCATTGAAGCAATGACGTCCTTTTTTCTGATCATAGCCTGGAGACCCACCTCTTTCCATTCCTACCAGTACAGTGAGCCCAGTAGCAAAACCCAGCTCGTTTCAAGACCTCCTACAACCACCGCATTCTTTACGTCCCATCTCAGGGTTTTTCTCAGCCTTGGCAGCTTTAATATGTATGGAGGTCAACTCTGATGCTGCCTGGAGAATTCTGTTTTCCCTCCCGCACGTTGACTAGAAGACACGTAGCAATTACATTAGTTCTCCTGCTTTTTAGGGCAACTCAATCCCAAGAACTGGCCTTCTGGTCTCTTGTTCCCTGTTGTTGATCTCTCTCGGAATATATGAAGTTACAAGGCTATAGATATAGTGTAAACCAATCCCCTTTTAGGGTTGAGAACAGGTCAAAGTCACGAAGAAGCATGGCTGGACAGAAGCTAGGCCAAGGGTGGTCTTGCGCAAGTGTGGACAGTGTGGAGGAAAAGAGAAAGTAAAGAAGGAGTAGCCCCAAACCATAATAATTAATAAAGACCACCACCACCAACAACAACAACAAAAGAATTCCAATAATGGAGACTTTGGTGCGTCCTGATCTTGGCTGTTTTCTTTCAGACATTTCATGACCCAACTAGGTAACTTCTTCAATGCTAATGAATGTGAGCTTTGCTCCCTGTTTGTATATAGTAGACCTGCCTTGTCCATATTGCTGGGGTTAGGGTTTTTCCCCTTGGTAATTGATTAGGGTATTGTTTTCTGATCAATTGTTTGTCTGGTGTTAATTCCTGTCTATCTGGGAGACGGTTAATGCAGAGAATGTGTTCTGGCTTTTTTGTTGCTGTTGTTGTCTCCTTCTTAGCTGTTTTATTAGCTCTTTTCAATGGCATTTAAATGTGATTTATCTCTATGTGTTGATGGCTGATGGATTTTCTTCTATTGGGAGAATTCAATTAGCAAGCAAAAAAAAATCAATACTCTACTGAAAAACAGACATGCAACATTCTTGCCGGGCAATAAAAAATACAACAGTTTAGGGCAAATGGTTCAGCGTGAAATCTATTCATGCTCATTGTTATGGTCTGTTCCCATCAAGATATGCTTTGCAAAGACAGGGAAAGGAAGAATTTGAGCTTATTGGCACCACAACCACTCGGGCAGAATGCTATCCACCCAGATGTTTAAGAGCCCATCGTCTCAATGCAGAAGCCCTAATGGGAGGATTTTAAATCTTTAGAACACGAAGCTAGACTTTTGCAACCAAATCCATAAAAGCTGCACATTTTACAGTCTTCTCTACCTACCCCCCACCCCCGCCCCAAAGATTTTTATAGGCTGTGGGAAATACCAACAAAGATAAAACTGATCTCGCTGTGCCATACCTTTAGTTCTGGCATGTTCTCTATGAGCTGCAGAGGGAGTTTAACATCTGGATTCTTGGTGTAATCCATGGGAACCATGTTTGGTGCCAGTTCGTGATAGCGGCCGTGCAACCTGTGAGGGAACAGACACAGCTACGGACCAAGCAGATGGTTCTTAGATAAGATCTGCTTCCCAGCTTCAAGCAGAGTCATCAGACCCCCTTGAGTTCATTTTTTTTTCTCCTTCTGCCCCCCCCCCCCCCGTGGCAAAATGTTTTGAGAACTGCTGTGATTTCCCACCAGGTTAATGGAACGCTTGGGCCTCCATGAAACTTAAGTCTTGGATTCTCCCTTTTCGAAGGAGAGAAGAACTTTTCTTGGAAACCAAGAAAATGAGCTTTGCTGGCACAGAAGTCGCAACTCTTGCCACCCCACCACGTGACGTGGGAGACCCCCTGTGGCCTGGGAGGCCAGAGAAAATAGCCCCCAACCCCCACTTTGGGGGAATTGCTCAGGATGGGACTGAAGTCCAAGGCATAAGAACCACCAGGTTGCTGGCAGATCAACTCTCCCGTGGTGCTGACAGTTCTACGCCTTGTCCAGTCTGAAGTTTTACCCAGGAGACATGATAAACACGCAAATTTGTGAAGAGTTCCATATATGTATATGTATATGTATACGTATATGTATAAAAAGCTGCTTTGATGCGAAAAACCCAGGAGAGCATCGGCCTGCATTTTCCCATTCCACCTCCCGTGGACACATTTTGTTCTCTTAGAAGTAACCCCTCTTTGAAAGAACTCTGAGTCCTGCAGCCTTGGCTGGTCCCAGGATAAATTACGATCCTTTCCGATTTTACCTTTCAGGTACATTGCACACAACAGCGACATCTCTGCTATGGGGGGGGAAAGAAAGCATCAGATTCCTAAGCAGAGGCTGCTTTGGACAACATGTTAGCAGAGCCTCGTCCCATGAACTCAAATAAACACGAATGGATTATTGGCTTTGAGCTGAGATTTATGTTTTTTGAGGAGGATAACGACCTTCTCCACAGAAATGCAAGGAGTAGCTTTAGTTCATTAAGTCTAAAAAGTATAGTTTTCTATCGAGTCAGAACACAGACACACACACACACACACACACACACACACACACGGCTTTGGTCTAGGAAGCAGCGTTAATTTTCACAGCTGAATTGTAATTAGTAAATCCCCTACGTGGGATTTACCAGAGGCATAAAGAGGATGGGAAAGTAACAGCAGGTTGAAAGATCAGCCCGTTTCTCGTTCTTGTAGACACTGTTTCTTTTCCTCCACTGTACGAAATCTGCACTTTCAACGTGCCCAGATGAGTGTTCGGAATGAGCTGATCACATAACAAGAACCAACTGTGACTGGTTGAGGAAATTGTAAAATAAAATAAAAATTAACCGATTGCAGAGCAAAAAACTGGCCTCGTTGGAAACAAATGTTGGTCCCTGCACCGAATACAACTCAGTAGCCCCACATTTGAGCAGAGAAAACGCATGTATTGAATCTGCTCCTTTCCTAAAATCCTGTCTCTTTTCCTAACAGGAATAACTCGGGTAAAATAAGCCAGGGTTTGAATAAATGACCTGTCTAAATTTAGTTGGAAGAACCATCAGGAAGTTTGCATAAAGCATAGAAGTTTGCTTCAGCTGAATTCAATGGAATGAAATAATAATAATAGTAATAGTAATAATAATAATGATGATGATGATGATGCAATTTCTTGATGTAAAAACTTCGCAAAACACATCAAGAAATTGCCGCTTCCTGCAATAACTCCAGCAAAGCTACAAAAAACCGCGCTACTTGGAACATCTTACATTTTAAGGAGAGACCTGGTCGATACCTAGGATGCTGGCAGCAACCCACGTCAACCATCAGTGCCAGTCAATTTGAGCGTTCAGTTGACTGAGGTTCATGTTTTATGAATAAAAGTTTTATAATAATAATAATAATGGATTGTGGTGACATCATCTGCTTTGTTTTTATCAATGGGCTTGTCCCAGATGGTTTGCTGATGCTGCCAACAACTCAAAGAGTGTGACTTTCTCAGAACGTGGAGGAGAAGCAGAGCAGGGCTCCTTCCATTTGCGGTTCCCCTCTGGAAGAGTCCACCTGTGACCTTTCCAGTCAAGGGCTGTGAGCTGCTCTATTTCCTCCCCGGGAACGGCTTGAGCAACATCTGGCGCTTCTTCCTGGACCAACCTGAAGGATGGAACAAGGTGCATAATCTGCTTACCTGAGGATCTCCTTTCGTGTGAAGAAGGTGCAATCCTGCATGAGAACAGAAAGAAAAAGGGAAATGAGGTTTCCCCATTGCAGAGGACCCTCAGAGGAGAAGACTTGGTCATTTTCTGCAGAGAAGACCCCTGGCATAAAAGTCTCCTGCTTGAGCAAGAAGTTGGGACTAGAAGACCTCCAAGCTCTTTTCCAACTGTGTTATTCTGATATTCTCCTTTTTTCTGCAAAGAAGACTTGGTCAGTTTCTGCAGAGGAGAAGTCCTCCCTTCTTTCTTTGCAGAGAAGACTTCTTCTTTTTCGGACCACCTTAGTTAGAAGTTCATGTTGGAAGGTCTTTCTCCCCCCCCCCCCAAGGTAGAACCAAATCCATAGAAATGGGAGAAATCAGAGGCGAATTCTGTCCTTTGCCTCGAAAAGTATTAATTTGCAGCCTTTTTGAACAGCGTGTGTTAGCTTTATAAAAAGGGGGGGGAAAAGACTGCCCTACTGTGAAATTTGAAATAATTTAAATATTCAAAGGCTAGAGTAATACTTATCTGTATTTCTGTATTCACAGATAAAGAGGCAAGCAAATACACATTACACACATACACATATATTCATTCATTCTTAGAGACGAGAAACAAAACTTTACTAGCTTCAGGCAAGGTTCCAAAATAAGTATATCATCACAAAAACATCCCAGCAGGTTGTCATCTGTCTCACGATGACAATTCCAATCCATGTGACCAGCTGACACCAGGAGCAGATCTTCCTAATAAGCCATGTTCTGAATTAAACTATCATCCTCATCCCTGCCTGGTGCCCTCTGTAAACCAAGGCCTCTGGAAGAAACCTCTTGGAAAAGCTGTTGTGACTGCATGTTGGTCCTTTAAAAAAAAATATCAAGTTGGCCTTAGGCCTTATTTAGCTCTGATATTCCAGATTCAGGAAAGATTTTAAAGCCTTCTTGAGCGTCGCTTATTAAGATGGGTTCCTTCCCTGCCTACGGAGTGGCTCATGGGCTCAACACTCCCTCCAGGCGAGATGGAGTGGCTTAATGAAGTTACAGAGATGCAGGAAGATGGTTTAACTCATTCTTCGGGGGGGGCACAAAGAATAACAGAATAACAGAGTAGGAAGGGACCTCGGAGGTCTTCTAGTCCAACCCCCTGCTCAAGCATATCATTTCAGACAAGTGGCTGTCCAGTCTCTTCTTAAAGGCCTCCACTGACGGAGCACCCACAACTTCTGGTGGCAGGCTGTTCCACTGGCTAATTGTTCTAGCTGTCAGGAAATTTCTCCTTTGTTCTCCTCCATCTGCTGTTTCTTGTCCTGCCTTCTGGTGCTTTGGAGAACAGGTTGACCCCCCCTCCCCCCGCTCTTCTTTCTGGCAGCCCCTCAAATGTTGGGACCCTGCTAGAGAACACCGCCAGAGAAACAAGCCAGGATCCCTCCCTGAATGTGCACATTCTTTACGGCTTGGGCAGGAGGGTGTCGGTGGCCCTTTGCAAAAGGCTGGCATAGGAAACAAAGAAATGCTGGTTAAACACCCCACACACACACACACACCTCACCACCACCAGGAGCTTTCTTTTTTCTCATGTAATTATATCAGCCAGGATCGGCAGCCAAGGTCGTTACTTAACGAGAAACTAGGTCTGAGGCCGTGCAGGGTAACCCAAACTTCCAAGGGAGAAGCAAAACCCAGCCCTGCCACTCCAGCGTCCTGTTTCCAAGCTCCATTAGCTGAAAGCCTTTGCAGCCTTCCGGAGCCAAAGCTGGAGGCCAACACTGTATTCATCATCCTCCGCTGTGCCTGTACATGGAGGCTCTACTTTTTAGCCTTGGTTCGAAGCGTCACGTTATTGCAGGCTAATGGCTTCGGATCGACCAGCCTTAGATTTCAGTTCTGCTTTCAAGCCAAATGAGGAGCATTGCCCAGAGGGAGAGAGAGAAAGTGACAGAGAAAGAATAAAATAATAAACTAAACTAAACTAAACAACTAGACAAATCAAGTAAAATAAAAATAAAAGCAGAAAAGCTCCTTCGGAATTAAAATGAGCCACATTTTCTCCGATACGCAAATGCTTCTCTTCAGCCTCTATCCAACTAAGTTATGTATTATCTGGAATAGGGCCCTGGTTTTGTACTGTTACAAATAAAACAATCAGCCAGAAATGCCAAATCTGAGAAAAAGGTGATTTATCCTCTCTAAGAAACGTTGAGAGTCTGGCGAAACGGAAAGGATGCTTCTGAAAAAACCTGCTTTTCCGCAGAAGTGTTCCTCCCAAGACAGATTAGGGTGGTGTGGTTTTTTTTTGTTTCAACCACGAGAATCTATTCCACTTGATCAAAATATCCATTAAGAAAGATCCAATTTTGATTCTTATATTGCACCCCCCTTTTTTCTTTATCTATCTTTGTGTGAAGTTTTACTGAGTCTGACAGGGTGCCCTTGATAATAAAATAATTCCGATGAGATCATGCAGGTTAAATGCTATAAATCAAAAATAATTCTGCCGACCTTTTGGTCTCACTGAATTTGCAAAAATAAAGCATTCTATTTAGAGTTTTGAAAGGTGGAATTAGCTCCCTATTTTATAATATGTATATACAACATATTATTTTCTGCCTTAGAATAAAAACCATCTCCGAGCGGAAGGCTTCTGTGAGGTCATCTAATCTGACCCCTCCCGGATTAGATTTCCTGTAAAATATTCACACAGCACCCAAGTAAAAAGGTGAGTTTGCATAAGACATACAAGTCACAAGCTAGCTTCGCCAAGGCTCATGCAAACCAATCTTGGCAAATTGTACAAATGCACCAGCTTGCTAGATTTTTCCCATAGTTCAGCGTGTTGTGAGAATGCATTAAAGAAATCCGAAACCTCATGTGTATAATCAAGAGCTGCAACAAAACGTCCCAGCGTAGAGAGGCTTGCTCACCAGCCCTAGCCAGGATTATGGGAATTGTGCTCCAAAATTTCTGAAGGGCACCAACTCAACCATGCAACTTTTCCCTAAACCGACGTAGCTGTAAAGGCTGTTTTTACTTTAAAATTGTGAGGTTGAACCTCAGCACTGAATTCTCCAACTTGCACAGATGTTGCTCACTCTCCTGCTGAACCTCCCAGACAGAATGGAATCAGGGCCGGTTTCTCCTCTCTTGGGAAGTCTTCTGAACGCAAAAGGAAAGCAGGGAAGGCAATGAGGCAACTCCCACTTTCGTTTTTTTAATTGACTGGCTGGAAGGGTAGAACGAAACGGTCCAAAAACCCCCCAGAACTTCCAATGCTTCTTCCCAGTCCAGACCATCTAATCCGGGCCAGCCTGGGTCTTTGTGTTGGAAAATAAGCTCCCGTTTCACATTGGCCAATAGACCAGGTGATGGGAGAGGAGATCCACTTTCCACTGGATCTCTCACGATGGGAACGGGCAGATCCTGAGACTCGGATGCTCCTGAGGATCAACAGAGTAAGGCATGGGCCATTCTGATGCCCAGCAGGGCCGGTCAGCAGCCTGATTCATTTGAGGCATGTACAAAAGGATCCTGCTGGATCCTGCTCTTGCAGGTTAGCGTATCAGTTTGGAAAAAAAAAACAAAGGGCCTTCCGATGCCACGAAACCCATCAACGTGGCGTGTGGGCAACAGTTTCTGTGGCACAGAGAGGAGGGGTCTTCATGGCAGGATTGCAAAGTTGAGGAATTCTGGGCACTCGCTTGGTCAGTACCCTCCTCTCAGCTAGAGCAGGCGTGTCCAAGCTTGGCAGCTTGGAAGGCTTATGGGCTCCCAGAATTCCCCAGCCAGCATAGCTTGAAGACTTACGGGCTTCAACTCCCAGAATTTGCTGGGGAATTCTGGGAGTTGAAGTCCACAAGTCTTCAAGTTGCCCAGGTTAGACACCCTGATCTAAAGGCTTCAGGATTCAACCCAACAGACCTTGGGCTTTCCAAGCAGGACCACCCGCCCCAACGCTCTCCCTCCCTGACTTTCTCTTTTTCTTCTCCCTCTTTCTCCCTCCCTCCCTCCTCTTTCTCTCCCTCCCTCTTCCTCCCTCCCTGCCTTTTTCCCTCCCTCCCTTTCTCTTTTTCTCTCCCTCCCTCTCTCCCTCCCTCTTTTTCCCTCCCTCCCCTTTCTCTCTCCCTCCCTCCCTCCCTCCTCTGTTTCTCTCTTTTCCTCCCTCCCTCCCTCCCTCTCTCTCCCTCTCTCTCTCTCTCTTCTCCCATTCTGGGAAACTGCCTCTAAGCCCATCCTGACCCTAAGGCCAGATTGAAGGAAAGGCCCCATCGCAGGCAAGTCTATTCAAGCACACAGAAACGGGGCTTCACCCAGAAAAGAGACAACGCTGTTCTGGAAGTTTGGGGAGACCCACCAGCCTTCAACCCCACCAGCTGAAGCCCGACGCAAGAACGCATCATGCTTCCCCCCCACCCACCCAGAGCATCCCCATTCTTGCCAAACCCAGCCCAGCCCAGCTCACCTGATAGGCGTCTAATTGTTCATCTGTAAAGATGGTTTGCTTGTTCCCCATTTTCAAAGGAGGCGCCTTCCCGCGTCCAGATGCATCCCATGCCAAGATTTAGGGCCCGGGGTCTTGCTGGCATCGAGACCAAGCACGCAACGTGGCCGGATCGAGGAGAAAAAGGGGAAAAAAAACAAAATCTCACACCTGCATGAAAAGATTTGCAGTGCCCGCTCTTCCTCTGAGAGAGGGAAGGGGTTAAAATCCCCCGTGAAGATCAGACCCGGAGGAGGCTATCTGGGCTCCCTGTTTTGTCCCTGGGGGGCAGCAGGAGGGCTTTTCTGGCGGGAGAAGATCGGAGGAGACGCCTCCCAGGTCTGGAGAAAGCATGTCGGCTGCCTCAGATCTCAAAGGCACGGAGGGAAATAAAGCGAAGGCGATCCTCCTTCGTGTGCTGCGCGTCTTCAACCGCAGGGGGGCAGCACCTCATCTCGTTTTTAACCGCAGAAGCCGGGCAGAGGGATAATGCCCTGCCACCCATCATCCAGTTTCTGTTTATGTTTATTGGACTTATATACCGCCCTTCTCCCGTAGGACTCAGGGCGGTTCACAAGGTATTTAAAATAACAAAACACATATTACAAAAGTTAAGAACAATTAAAATAATTAAATTTAGTCCTTGAATAAAAATAAAACCCCTGTTAAACTCCAGTTAAAACCCAATTAAATAAATAAATAAAAAGCGCCCACAACTTCTGGAGGCAACGTCTGTTCCACTGGTTGATTGTTCTCACTGTCAGAAATTCCTCCTTAATTCCAGATTGCTTCTCTCCTTAGTTAAATTTGAACTAGTTAAATTTGAGGAAGGCAATAGAAACACCACTCGGGGATTTGTTTACTTGGGGGATAATAAGCGTTTCCTTTCAAAAGGCAAATCTATGTTTTAAATCAGCGGATGTTTAACTCCTATGGAAGCATGAAATTATTTCTGTTACGCTTTTGATGTAAATCACACTAAGCCTGGTGCCAGAGCAGCAAGCCAGGTTTTGGGATTTAAAAAAATAGACAGCATGCCAATACATTTGCAACATTTTGTTTTATTTTTGTAACATGGATAAGGGCTCCCTCTATTTCACTCTGTGCGTTGATTGATCAAAGAGTCCTTTGGCGTGTTAAATACCTGGCTAAACTTTAAACGTTTACACTCACATTTATTTTAATATTTTTAAATATGTATTACGTTTATATGCTGCCCAGCTCACTCTGAAAAGCAACTTTTCCTTATGGACAAGGGTAATAATAAGAATAAAAATAAATTGGAAGGGACCTTGGAGGTCTTCTGGTCCAACCCCTGCTCAGGCAGGAAACTCCACACCTTGAATTGCACATTTGTGGAAGTGTGTATGCACACACATATGTGTAAAATAGGAGCACAGGTGTATGCAATTAAGAACTGGGTGACAGGATAGCAGCCTTCCAATATATGAGGGGCTGTCACAGAGAAGAGGGGGACAACCTCCTTCTTCCAAAGCACCCGAAGGCCAAAGAACAACGGATGGAAACTAATCAAGGAGAGAAGCAACCTGGAATTAAGGATAAATTTCCTGATAGAGCAATCAATCCGTGGGACAACCTGCCTCCAGAAGCTCTGGCTGCTCCATCACTGGAGGTGTTCAAGAAGAGACTGGACAGCCATTTGTCTGAAATGGTACAGGGCTCCTGCTTGACGGGGTTGGTCTAGATGACCTCCGGACCCCCTTCCAGCTCTGTTGCTCCATTCTAAGGCTTTTCTCCTTATTCTCCTTATTCTCCTCCTTATTCTCCTCCTCAATGTACACATGTTGTACTTTGACAATAAAGGTTTATTTATGTATTTATTTATTATTTATTATCCGCACGTGGAGAACATGAATGCAGGTGCGGTCACGTGGCGAGCTCTAGTCCTTTGCATAGTCCCGCCCCCGACCAATCAGGAGAGGCACCTCCCCGGTCTCTGCGGAGGTGGGACGGGGCGTAGTCCTCCGCGCTTCCCACCAATCCGCTGCCAGCCCGGGGTAATCGGCGAGCGCCGATTGGCCGGTGCATCCCTAGCGCAGCGCCGGCGAGGAGGCCGCGGTCGATTCCTTCCCTTCCGATCAGCGGCGTGAGCGTCAAGCCGGGCCGAGCCGGCGAGGAGGTGGAAGGGTCGCCGCCGCCGCTGCTGCCGCCGCTCCCATCGCCATGGCTACGTCCTCCTGGGTTCCGAAGGTGAGGCGGGCCTGAGGTGACCTTGGCTTCTCCCTCAGGGGGACCCCCGGGTGGACCGGTGGGAAGTCTCGCGAGATTTCGGCTGCTCTGCCCTTTTCGGCGTGGGGGGGGCATTCCGTGACTCCCGCTCGGGCGCCCTTTGACGGGGACGCCCTTGGCGCCTCGCGGGGCCCGGAACCACAACTCCCGGCAGGCCTTTCCCTTGTTGGACGCGCGGGGGTTGCTGGGACCTGTAGTCCGGCAGGGCGTTGAGTCGAGCGCGGTCTTCGGTGCTATGGCTGGGATCGAAACACAACTCCCATCAGCCTCCGCGGCAGGCCGAGAGGTTGCTGGGAGTTGTAGGCCTGTAACTGCAGCCCTTCCTGCATGCCTGTTAGTTAGGCTAATCCCCGCAGGCTGCGTCCTCAGAACAACCCCGCGGGGTAGGCCTGGAGGAAGAGGTGGAGGACTGCTTGCAAGGTTCCCCCCTGGCTGCATTGGGGTCGAGGGGCTGCTGGGACACCCCCAGTCTTTGGGGAAAGGATGGCCGATATCTCCAGGCTGATCATTCTGCTGGATGTTATTTATTATTGTTATTAAGCCTGTCTTTTAGATATATAAAATCACAGATCAGTGTATTTGTACGATATCCACGTTATGTTATCTATCACCCCTATATAAGTAACATTAGGGCCACTCCTTTGGTGAAATGGGCAGCATATAAAATAAAATTATTGCCATTTTCAATGATCATCTGCCTTGTTTAATCTCTGCATTTGAAAAAGCTGGATCAAATTCCTTTGGTGTAAAGAATAAGCACAGTCCTTGCCATGTGTAAATTTACCTTCCTGCTCCTTTGCTCAGGGACTGTAATCTAGTAGACACAAAGCACATGCATGCACAGAAACAAACAAAATTGGGACTTAGCCCTATCTAACTGCTTTAAAATTCAGTGCTCATTTGCTTTCTGTTAGTCGCTGCTAAAATTAACTATATTCTTATTTTCGTTGCTATAGGTCCTTCGTTTTCTTGAGGGGTTCAGAATTCAGAAACAGGTGACCAGAAATTTTGCTAGTACTGTAAGTATACTAGTATAGTTTTTTCCCCCTATTCTTTTAAAGATACTTTACAAGAGGTTTATAGAATACCACACATCTATAGTTCCTAGCAGGTCAGGGAAGCCCAAGAAAATAAAAACTGAGTAATTGAGTAGTGCAGAGTAAAAAAAATGCATAGAAATCACATGGCATCCTTTAAAGTCCAAATAATCTCCAGGATTATTTTTTAAAAAAATCAGTTTTAAGCATCCAGTGGATGAGGATATGTTTTTATTTTATTTTTCTTCTAGCCTCAGACGGTAACATTGATCCCAGGAGATGGTATTGGGCCTGAAATTTCTGCTGCTGTGGTGGAGATTTTTGAAGCTGCAAAGGTAAACCTAGCCATGGATAGCTTCCTGGGTTGGTTATTCCTTCTGAATAAGCAGTGGCTTTATTCTTTGATAGCACTTTCCTGCTTGATGCTCTGCAGATGTTATCAGAGTGGTTGATAATGCCAAAAAAAATGTGTTTAGGTCCCTGTTCAGTTTGAAGAAAGAATCGTGACTGCCATCCAAGGGCCGGGAGGGAAGTGGATGATACCACAAGATGCCAAAGAATCTATGGACAAGAACAAAATAGGATTAAAAGGTACTTGGATAGAAAGAAAGAACAATTACGTTTTCCTGCAGTTCTGGAAATAACCCCATCCTTGAATTCCTCTATATAAAGTTTTGATATATGCTGACAAGCTCCCGTTTCTTGTTTCTTTTTTAAACCACATTTTAGCGTGGCTGTAAAAAAAATAAATTGTCGCTTGGTTCACTGCCAGTTTCTAAATGTTGGGTTGCCAGTGAGCACTTTCCCACATCTCTTGTGCTTCTGCTTGTTTTCCAGGTCCTCTGAAAACACCCATAGCTGCTGGCCACCCGTCCATGAATTTACTGCTCCGTAAAACATTTGACTTATATGCAAATATCCGCCCTTGTGTGTCCATTGAGGGCTACAAGACCCCTTACGCAGATGTGGACATCGTCACCATACGAGAGAACACGGAAGGTGAATACAGCGGCATTGAGCACGAGGTATGTGAAACAAGTGGACAGTCATGCTCGCCGTCCCACACGCACAGATCATGCAGGTTGCTTGAATTTAACAAATGCTTAAACGAAATTAACTTTTAACCCCATTTAATTTTCTTTCACAGTGAAGATGTTTTTTCCAAGTTTTTCATAACCCCCTTTTTTGCTACTTGCTTATAACCTTTGTGTGTTTTTCAGATTGTTGATGGTGTTGTGCAGAGCATTAAACTCATCACTGAGGACGCAAGCAAACGGATTGCTGACTTTGCTTTTGAATATGCCAGGAATAATCAGAGGAGCAAAGTTACTGCTGTGCATAAAGCTAATATTATGTAGGTGGCGATAAAATAACTCCAGGCCTTTCCAACCCTTAATTCCAATTTTCAGAATACTAACTGCTTTCCCGCCCCCCTTATTTTTTTTAATCAAGTCAAGTTTTCTGCTGCAAAACATTGTCAGAGATGTTGTGTATTGGAGGCTTATTTTTGGCAGACAGATACTATTCAATTTAGATTCGATCCCTGTTCTCTTTTCCAAATTAACTCACTAAAAGAAAGCTTTTATAATTGATTAGCTACAGGTAAATAAAAAAAACGTGTTTGCATGCCTGGACCTTTAACCTCTAAAGCTTTTCTTTATTTGCAGGCGGATGTCTGATGGTCTGTTTCTGAGAAAATGTAGAGAAGCAGCAGAAAGCTGTAAAGATATTAAATTTAATGAAATGTACCTCGACACTGTGTGTCTGAATGTGAGTATGTAATGTATGATCAGCCATTTAAGCCAGCGGCCCCCAACCTTTTGGGACCGGTTCCGTGGAGAGAGGTTTTTCCGCGGACCGGAGGGAGGGTGGCTTCCCCTGCTGCCTGCATCCCACGGAGGGGGCTTTGCTTGTGTCTGCGGCCCCGTTTCTGGCATGCTGCAGGTCGGTGCCAGTCTGTGGAATAATTGGGCACCCCTGATTTAAGCAACCACTGTTCTGGCTGTGTTAAAAAAGAACAATTAACTTGTCTTTTTTTTTTCTTCAGATGGTGCAGGATCCATCTCAGTTTGATGTCCTGGTTATGCCAAATTTGTATGGGGACATACTTAGGCAAGTGGCTTCGGAGTCGATTGTCCACAACTTCCCCTTCCAAACATTCTGCTCTGGTGCAACCTGACTTTACTTCCCTGCTGCAGAGCTTGGGACTCTCCAATGGGGGTTACCAAATACCTTCCACTGCAAAGGCTAATTGTCCTTTCTCCCATCTCTTCTTTGTGCTTGTGTGTTTTTCTTCCAGTGATCTGTGTGCGGGCTTAATTGGGGGTCTTGGTGTGACTCCTAGTGGGAATATTGGTGCTAACGGAGTGGCAATCTTTGAGTCGGTAAGGTCTTACCTTGTTAGACTTGCCTTTGGGGACGGGGGGGGAGCGATCGGTCAGAGGGGATGAGAACACCTTCTCTTCGCAGGTACACGGAACAGCTCCAGATATTGCCGGAAAAGACTTGGCCAACCCAACCGCGCTTCTCTTGAGTGCTGTCATGATGTTGCGTCACATGGAAATGCAAGACTTTGCCATGAAAATAGAAACGGCTTGCTTTGAGACCATCAAAGACCAGAAGGTAGATTTTGCTCAGGTTCACCAAACTGAGGTGACTTTGGGATTCAGCTGTTCTGGGATTGGATGCCTTTTTATTTAAGTTCAGGCCTTCCAAATCTGAAATCACAGCACTTTTTCCAAAATTAGTTAGGCATTTGACTAGGTCAGGAGTGGGCAACTACGTAGCAACTTTACGACTAGTGGACTTCAACTCCCAGAATTTCTGAGCAAGCATCAGGGGTGCACAACTGTACAACTTTACGACCGGTGGACTTCAACTCCCAGGATTCTGGCTGGCTCAGGAATTCTGGGAGTTGAAGTCCACTGGTCGTAAAGTCACCATAATTGCCCACCCCTGGACTAGGTGGTTTTATCATCCTTTGCTATTTCTACTGTATAAATGATGAGCATCAGGTGACAAGATGCCAAAAGTTACATTTCATACCAGGGACTCAAAAGCAGGAACTGGGAATTTATTATAAATACTATAAAACAGAATCTTTATTTCTTGGTGCCCTATAAATCTGGCAGTAGAAAAATTAGATCTGGCAGTCTAGCCTTCTTTCCTGTTCATAAATGATCTTAAGTTCCATGCACATTAGCAAAATTTCATTTCCCTTTCCCAATTTTAGGTCTTGACCAAAGATTTGGGAGGCAACGCCAAATGTTCGGAGTTCACCGCAGAGATCTGCCGCAGAGTCAGAGCCATGGAATAGAAGTCTCCTCCGTGTCTTCCTGGTTTCAATCCCGCCTAAAGGATGCTGTTATTTATTACATGTCAGATCCATTTCTCTTCTTTTTCTAGAAATAAACTCCTTTCCATTTCCACTGCTTGAAACAATGAAATTGTTAGCTACCCCTGCATTTCAGACCCTTCCACTTTCCAGCAATGCTCCAAAACGTGAAGTTTATATTTTTTTTTTCTCACCCTAACAGTAGAAGACACTCCTCAAGCTGTCCTTAAGCAGCTTCCTGGCCTTAAAATAGCACAAAATATTTTTTTTCCTTTGGAAATAGTTTTCTTTTTTTTCGTTACTGACACCTGGAACTTGCCCTTCCAAAGCTTAAAGACTTGAAACTGTGGGCATTTCAACTATTGCACATAAAATGTCGTATCCAGATTTTAAGGGCAGAAGGAATATCGTTCAGCGGTAAAACTTAACCATGTTAACCTGTTTCAGCTTCATTATTATTTTTTATACATCTCTTGCTTGCTCTGCCATTTTCCAGCACTGGTCTGTTCTATCAATTGCCTTTGTCTGCTGCTGATTATGAAGAGAACGCTAACGCTTTATTTTTTAAATCTTTATTTATCTTGAATATCAAATGTATATTTTGGGGTTGCTATGCATCTGCAGGCCGTTTGTATCGTGCTTGGAGTTTATAGAGCTTTAGGTTATATTTCAGTGCATTACTCTGCAATGAACTGGGTTTCAAGGCACTACAGTAAAAAAGAAATCAGAAGTGTGTTTGGTGTGAGGTGGAACCACATGGGAAGACGCTGACGGTTGCTTGATTCATTTTTGTTCCAGGTAATGTGAGCCAGTGCAAAATGAATGCTAAGCTGGGAGTTTTCTCCTGTTGCACAGGGATCATCGAATGCAATGTCCTTGAAGGGGAATCTGACTTTGTCTTGTGGGAACAGATGTTGGTGGAAGAGAGGAATTGCAGAGATGCTGGGTATGAAAGCATCAATATTTCTGCTGCCAAGCTGATTTCCAATCCTTCCTAAAGGAAAGGTGGAATCTTTCTTCCTTGGAAATTCTTGGAAGTGCTGTTGGCCTTTCCTTAAGTAGTACACTGGTGCACTGGAGTGTCCCACCTTGGCACCTTTTAAGACGTGCGGACTTCATGTGCCTGACAGCCATGCTGGCTGGAGAATTCTGGAAATTGAAGTCTGCAAGTCTTAAAAAGTGCCAAGGTGGGACACCCCTGTTTTAAGAATGTCTTGCATTGATTCCCTGCCCGGCTTCTGTCACTTGTGGCACATTCCCATTTAGTTTCCAAATTGGAGCTACAAGCTACAGCAGCACCACCAATCTAACCAGGATTGCCAACCTCCAGTTTGGGGGAGGGGGGTATTTATTTGCATTGAAGTCAGACCAGCAGAACTACTTGCGTTGCTACCAAGAATTCCTGCTAAGTGTTCTCACCAATCAGAAAAGTAGCCATGAGGCAGCCAGCTTTATCCTGTGTGCAATTCTGCACGGTGTTTAATGCAGTCATATATCAGTATGGGCTCAAAATCTGGGGAAAATTACCTTTTACTGGTTAAGAATGTGTGCTTTTGCGTCTGTACCGCGTGAGGTGTGGGCCTGCCATTTTATGCATAACGAGAGGAAAATAAAAGACTACAAAGACATTTCTTGCTTTTTGTTTGTTTGTTCTTTTAATGAGAACGGAAGGTTTAAAATGCTCTGACAATCTATTTTGCATCTCCCTCTTATCTCTGCAAGATCCCAGTCTGATTCCAGGAAGGACATTAAGTCTAAGCAAGGTATTGGGGTAAAAAGCTTTGTCATGAATCATGGAAAGTCTTCAAATTTCTCAATGAAAACTACTAAGGCTGGAGGAAAAAAATCATCTGGAATCGTGGAAAAGTCTTGCTGAATAAAATAATCTACGTAGAGCCACGTGGAACATGGCAGTAAAAACAACAGCAGTGTCTGAAACAATTATGGCTCATTGCAGAGAGTTTCATGGGTACGTTTGAGGGTGCCCCTAAAGATTTTTAGCCAGTTTTTGTTTTACAAAATGCTTTTATCATTTGACGTGTTTTTCCCCCCCAGATCTGGCTTAAAAATTACTTTTCTCCATGCAATTGAATATTTCCTGGGGGAATTCTGAATAAATCAAGATACAGTTTGATTTAAAAGCATTTTCGAGGGACAGCTTAATTGGAATGTATTTGGGAGTGCTGACTAGGTCTTTCTGGATGCTAAAGTGAAAGTAGCACTTGAGTAGATGCTTTCCACCCCAACTGCAAAAACTCCCTACATTTCCAGTGTAATGTTTGCATAGGAACAGTTAATTCTCTACAAGGGAAGCTGGCGAGATTTCTTGTCCTGACAGAGCTTAGGCAAGTCAACTTCAATCTTTGTAAAAAGCTTCAATATCCTTTTGGTACTTCTCAATCACGGTTTGCCGCTTTAATTTCATTGATGGACCTAAAAGGGAACGGAATTGGTCATTAGGAGTATGCTTGGGGAAAGAATGAAAAATGATAGATCTTAATTCAGGTTGTGTATCACTTAAGTCAGGGGTCCTCAAACTCAGCCATGGCTGGCTAGGGAATTCTGGGAGTTGAAGTCCACAAGTCTTAAAGTGGCCAAGTTTGAGGACCCAAGATTTAAGAGGTTCCACACCCAGGAGAAAGAGCTTGAATTTAATTTTCTGCAATTTGTGGGAGTTTATTCTCTGCTTCAGAAAGCAGTCGCCTTCCCTACAATCTACATCTCCAGCTCAGAATGGGATATAGCCCCATACATACACACACACACACACACACACACAAAATATTCACCGTAAACTCACCAAATTCTCCCCCGGAAATGGAAAAATCTTTTCCTAAAATGGCCCACTTCTGAATGCGCTGAGGGTTGCTGAGGGCGCGCCCGTTGATGCGGTCAATGCCATCTTGCACAGCCCGGTAAACAGCGTGGTCTCTCGTCTGCACAATTTCAGACACCCGTGTGGCTTTGCTTCCAGCTTTTTGGCAGAAGTCTCTGGCTTCCTGGGTCAGGTAGTCAGTGGGTTCCGATGTATCAGGATCCACTGTACACTGACGACAACAAATTACACGCCACACCTTTAACCGTGACAAACCAAAACTGAGTGGTCGCACATTTAACAAAACCTAAGCTTCGGTGGGTTGAGTGTTGGGTGACCCTAGTCCAGTTGGCTGGACTTTAGTCCAAGACGTCGTGTGAATCCAAAACGGGGTGAGATTGCTCATCTCATCAAGGCAGCCACGAAAGAGGAAAAGGCCCACGTTTCAAATACGCATCCGAGGATCAACCAGCCTCAAACCTATTTTCATCATGTACCTTTAAGGTCAGCAGCATGGACAAGAACTTCTTCCGATCGCCAATCAATACAGCGTTGCTAACAAGTGGCAGCTCCTTCTTGACAGCTTCTTCCAGCGGGATTGGGGGGATATTCTCACCCCCAGCTGTAATAATCAGCTCTAAGAATACAGAACACCAACGCTCAGCTCAAAAATACATCTCATTGTTAGCCTAGGCTTCCATCTGGGGAAGATGGACTAGCCTCCTTGCAAATACTTCTCTATGACCCCTTTGGCATTTTCAGTGAAAGCTCAATTTAATGAACTAGTGCAGGGGGTATCCTTTCCACCCCCCTCCTCGCCAAATGTCCATTCAAATAGCAAACACTGTCAACTGAATCATGATATCATTTGCATCAATCAGCGTGCTAGGCAAATGGCGTGAATGAGCACAGATTTCGTCCAGATCGAGAGATAAACACGTAAAGCAGTAAAAAAGTGTGTAAAATTAAATGTGAATGCTTCAGCCTGGTGACTTTGCATACAGCAGACTTGTATCCAGATGGAAAATCGATCAGTTGCATGCAAAATTTAACCCGTCTGTTAAACTGAAGGCTTGCTATGCTCTCATGAAAGAATCTCTTGGCCGTCCTATGTACAAGAAACTGCCCAATCCACCTCAACCAACATTATCTACTTCAGCAAAGACTATCCTGAATTTTAGGAAGTACAATGTAGCTCTTGCTGCTAGTTGTCCGATTTAGTTGAAACCTAAGCACTTCCATCAAGCAAGAATCCCTCCACAACAAGGAATGTTGGCCTCAAGGAATGCCAAGAGATTCTTTGGAAACTTCTGCAAGATGGCCGAAAGAGGGCAGCCTCCATCAATGATGGAGCTTGAAATTTGGTACTAAAGTATTGGGGAGAAGCACCTGAGTATTTAACAACCCAGACAGCTGAAAGGAAATGAAGTTGGGCAAGGCACTCTCCAGATGTTTGAGACCAAAGCTTCATCCAGTCTGGCCCATGGGAAAGAAGTATGGAAATTGCCATCTAAAACATCTGGAGAACTTCAGGCTCTACAAAATACACCAAAGAAGGCACCACCTTTAATTCTTCCGGTGACATAAACAAATCCATCCTTATCCATCTTTCCAAGATCTCCAGAGTGCAACCAGCCATCTTGGTCAATCACTTCCCTGGTCTTGTCCTCCATGTTCAAATAGCCCATGAAGACGGTCCGTCCCCAAAAGCAAATCTCCCCGTTGCCGTGCTCGTCTTTGTTCACTATCTTAACAAGGCAGCCTGGGACAACCTTGCCACAGCTGCAAGGAAAGGATGTACAGAAGAAACAAGAGTTTCAACACCACGCTCAGAAGGTGTGAGCATTGCCTTTTTCTGCAGCGGCCTGGAGTTGCCATAAGGATGGCTAGAAAAGACCAGACCAGACCCACAGTTTTTTTATTTAAATTGCAATTGTACATTTGCTTGATTTTTTAAATATTGCTGCTTTGGCACTCAACAGCTTCCAGATACATTATGAAATTGTCCCCAATACCTCCAAGGAAAAATGGTCTTAGATATATGGGAAAGCAGGACTGCCTTTTCTCCAATCTTGCTTCAGAGCAACGTTTCTCAACCGTGGCCACTTGAAGAGGTGTGGACTTCAATGCCCCAGGTGTGGCTGCGGAATTCTGGGAGTTGAAGCCCACACCTCTTCAAGTTGCCAAGGTTGAGAAAGACTGCTCGAGTCTCCAAGGAATTCCAAATAAAGCCTGGGATTTCAGTGGGCTTAACAGAGTTACTAAATCATACCAATGCTTTTATTTGCCAGTATGCTAAGCACAAATAAGCTCAGGCATAAGGAAAACTAAGCTTCACACATTGTAAAAATGCAGCTGCGCAGTCTTTAACTGCAGAGGGTAGCCCAGTAGTCGGATGTAAAGGACCGAACTCTCACAATTTTGTGTGAAGCTACATTTCACACACACACACAGAGTGTAGATGCCAGTGATGGCAGGGAAATCATCCCAAATACCTTTTCCCATGCTTATCTTTGGAGATGCCCCCAACCCAGTCTCTTGCCACTTGCAGCCTAAATTTCAAGGTTTCTTTGGTGGGGGTTCTTAAGGAGAATAGGCCGGACTTTACCTGTTGGGACGATAAACGTGTGGCCCAGATAAGCAAAAGGGACCGGAGGTTTCGCTCATCCCGTACCCTTCATAAATGGGGATGTTCAGGCCAAGGAAGAAGTGGGAGACTTCCACAGGGAGAGGGGCACCCCCGGAGAAATGCTTCTGGCACTGGGAAAGGCCCAGTGCCCAGCGGATCTTCGCCAGGAGCAGAGAGTCCACCAACCTCATCCAGAAGGGCTTTGAGTCCCTACAAAGATACAAAAGGTCCAAGGTGAGACGGGGAGGAGCCGAGTGACCCTTGTCGCCATGCAGAAAAAAAGAGACTCAAGGCGATGCGACGTGGACGGAGAGGAGGACAAACAGCGATCCCAAACAAACCCATTCGTGCCAACTTGGTGTTGTTTCAGGAACACGTTCACAAATGACCACTGCGTTTTGCCTGTCTGGTCCTCCAAGGAAAGGACGTCAGATGTGCCCGAGAAAACAAAGTGGTTTGCAGGAGGCCATTTACGCCACGAAGCTTTGCAAGTTATCCTGCACAAAACTGAAGCCTTTTTGGAGCTGCCAAGATCTGCAGCTAGACTGGAACATCGAATGCAAGGCACGGCTTCAGTGAAGGCAGTGTTTTCTAACCTTGACTGCTTTAAGATGAGTGGACCTGGCTGGGGAAGCCAGCTGGGGAATTCTGGGAGATAAAGTCCACTCATCTTGAAGCAGCTAAGATTAGGAAACACAAGACGAGGGGTGTATTTTTCCTTGCTGTTTGTGCTTTGTAATAGTTAATCCTTTCCCCCAAAACAGGTCCCTAGGCTACCCACCTATTTGAGCAGCTTAGGTTTTGTTCCAAAGTGGCTGACATGGCCCAAGATAGTGCCTTCCTCTTCAGCAATCCAGTCTGAGAAGACACCTCTTTGATCTTCTCCATCATCTTCTCCCACACGCGGGGTACTCCCATTTGAGAAGTGGGCAATGCTTCTCTGAGGACCTCAACCAAGCTTCCCTGTGAAGGCCAAAGAGGGGAGATTGGGAGGGAAGGCTAAGTTTCAAGAGACCAGGGATGCCCACTCCATGCCAACTCCCTAGTCAACAGGTCAGATTAGAGAGAAAATCTCACGCCCTTCAAGCAATGAATATGGGTAACGAAATGTTTGCAAGGAAACAACCAAGCTCAGAGAGCACCGAGGACTCCTCCTCCTCCTCCTCCTCCTCCTCCTCCTCCTCCTCCTCCTCCTCCTCCTCCTCCTCCTCCCACTGATGTTGTTACCTAGTTGGATTATGAAAGAAGAAAACCACTAAGCTCAGTGAGCACTAAGGACCCCACACTTCAACCCTGAGCTACAAATGCTCTATTGGTAACGAATCTTCCCATGATTGGGACTGATTAATTAAAACTGCTGATGAGATAAATCAGATTGTCACCTATCATGTATACCCACCCTACTTTTCCCTTATTATTTCTCTAAGGGAGTCCCCAAAGGATCTCTCGCCCTATCCTGCTGAAAAGTACAGAATGCATCTTATGGAAGATGGAGAACTATGTGGAAAATAAAGTTGTGGCCCCCAAGCCCCGCGGAAAGACCTTCAAGGCATCCGGTTGTGCGAAATAAACCTCTTCGCCCCACTTGATCCCAGTCCAGAGATCATACATCTGCCCAGCAACGTGGCTCAGTGGCAGATAACTGACAATCTTTTCCTGCTGGATTTCAGCTGGTTGCATGTCTCCTGCTCGACTGGCGTGGGCAGATGTCCAGGTAACCTGTCCAGATGTTTAAAAAAGAAATTGCAAAGAATTAATGCCCTGAACCAAGGGTCTTGGTTTTGTTTGTTTTTTAATTCCCCTGGTCACGTCAGCTCCCTTCAGCATTTTTCCTTCCAAAGAATTTTGTAAGTCACTTGGAACCACCCTATGTGTCTGTTGGGCGGTTACATACATTTGTTTAATGAACAAAATAAGTAAAACTCTCCTAGATGGTAGCTGCTGTTTCATAATAGCATGAAGCTCATCTTCCCTTCTGCCTCTCCGTACTTTTTTTACATCCTGTCTGCTGCAAACCCACTGAGCGCAAATGAGCTGTGCAGAATCCGTCCTACGTAAAGGCTTTGCCTAAGCTTTCCTCCATGAATTTATCCTCAACTTTATACTAACTTTTTGGATTTCTGACTGCAGATCTCTCCAGCTGACTGGGCTGTAGAATAGAATTTGCTCTATGTTGGTAGAAACATCCCTCCTGGAATTATAGGGTTGGAAAGGACCTTGGAGGTCATCTAGTCCAACCCCCTTATCCTATTCTGGACAAATGGTTGTCCAATGTCTTCTGGAAAACCTCCATGCTGGCCGGGGAATTCTGGGAGTTGAAGTCCATACTTCTTCAAGTGGTTGAGAATCATGGCCTTAAGAGCTTCAGACATCATCAACCGTGGTAATTCACTGGACTCCTGCAAAGGTTGAGAATTAGGGGCACCCTTCTGCAGTAAAAAGTTTCAGCCTCCCCCCAGGATCTGACTAGCCCCCTCCTGGTAGCTGTTAGGAAACCATTAAACCCAGAACTGTACAGGAAGTCCTCGACTTACAACAGAGATCAACAAGAACAGGGACAGACATCAAATCAGTAAATAATACTGTCTCCTCCACATCCAAATATGCCGTTCTGCGTCATCAAAGCAGCGCCAAGGTGGCCAAATTCTTGGGCAGAATTTGATCACCCTTTAAAGTGGATCATCTTTTAATAAAAGGGACAACAACAGATGCCTTCCACAGTGAGGGAGATAATAAAAATAGACTTCTTACATATGGAAATCAGGAACAGCCAGCTGACAAGCTCGAACTTACACAGAGAAGAAGTCATTACTGGTCACCAACTTCAACTCTTATCCATGAATAGTTTTGTTTTGTTCTATTTGGACAAGACCAACTCAACAAGGAGAGAACACAAATATTCTCTTCTGTCAATAAGATCATCTCTACTGGGCTTTGAACCATCTCCAAAAGTGGTGGGTGCTGCCTCACTGGAGGTTTTTAAGAAGGGATGAACAGCCATTTGCCAGGAATGGTATAGGGTTTCCTGCTCAAGGAGAGGTTGGACTGGAAGACCTCCAAAGTCCCTTTCAACCCATCCTGGCTGGGGAATTCTGGGAATTGAAGTCCACAAGTCTTAAAGCTGCCAAGGTTGGAGACCCCAGCTGCAAAAGACCTTTCTTCCACCGGACGTGACTAAGGAATGTCCCTCCACTGTCAACCTGAAGTGCTCTCCAGCCTTCTGTGAGACAGCCAAAATCTCTGGCGGGGTTTTCTCCGTTTCCAGGGCCAATCTCTCTCCTGCTACAGCTGTCTCGCTTCCCAGTCCCCTGACCTCTCTCCAGCGTGATGAGATGCCTTTGCAGCATTGGAATAAAAGAGAAAACATGATTTATACCAGTTCAGCCAAGGACAGAGGAATCTCTTTCACTCCCGAGCTGGCAAAAAGACGAGGCTGTTGGCAGGGCACATTTAGGCCCTGGCTAGGGAGAAGTAGAAATATGGCCCTTTGTTGTATTACAATCTCTCTGTTGTACTAAAAATGCACTTTTCTGTGTTATCCCGACACTAAATCAATGGCCAGCATTTATTTCACTACATCCATTGCATGGAAAAACCAAGCCAAAAATGCCTCTTTCGTTTCTCTACTACCTTTTGACTTCCAGAAGAAATATGAACTTTGTTCTAGTGCCGTTTTTTTAGGCATGTCAGCATTTAGATCTTTTTCTTAATTGTAGATTACTTTCTGTATATTTTAATCCCCATATTTCAAACCTTAATAAAACCTCCATGCAAAATTGATCACATACAGGAATTATCATTGTACTCTTGCATTAATTTTGCTACGAGGGTTTAGTTTTAGTTTCTAATTTGCTGTCGTTAACATTTATGGATGCGGACACAGCTAGAATACCTACATTGTCATGGCTCAGCATGACCCCTTTGGGCTTCCCTGTCGTTCCAGAGGTGTAGATCAGGACACAACATTGGTTTGCCTCTTGGGAATTGATGATAGCGTCAAGTTGTCCATCTGGAATTTCGTTTCCCAACTCCATGAATTCATCCATCTACAGGACAGAGAGGAAGGTCCCTATGATGCCCAAGTCTTCATCACAATACAGCTTTTAATCTTCCTGTGTTTATTTTCACCAGGCATGCTTATCTTTCTATAGCGCATTAAAGGCTTTTGCAATACACTATTGATACGGCCGTGCCACGCATAGGCTTGCTCTGAAGTAAGTCCATTTAATTTCCATTGGGTACCCCAGTTGGGCTCAGGAGTCTAAACCCCTGCTTATGTTACGCAGGACGCATATAATTTGTCAAATAGGCTGCTAAAGTAATAACACTTGGAGGGAAAGTTGGAATAGATTTTTGTAGGGATGGATTGTAAGTTCAATTATTGTCCACCCACCTTTCTAATTTTGCATCCTGCTCTACTAAGTGGATTTTTTGATTCTAGATTTATTTATTTATTTTTAAAAACAGTATTCCAGTGCATAAACTTCCCTCCCTTTGCACCCAAGGACATTAAAGGTACTAGAAATCGTGAAAATTAGAGATATGACAGGGAAGAACTACAAGGCTTCTTGATGGATCTTCAAAGGACTTGTTCTCTCCTTGAACGAGCAATCTAAGGAAGCTTTTACTGGGTAAATGCACCAAACGAGCAGCTACAGGACACATCACACATGCCATTTGAACCATTTGAGGAAGGCTACTGTGAGTTTCCTCCTATTGTTTTTTTGGGTCCTACCCCAGAGTTTTAGAACAGAAACATCTACAGAACTGGAAACCTGACACTGAGGCAAGAGCTGGCCAAGAAACAGCACCCCGGCAACTGGGAGCACACCCATTAACACTTCGAAGGACAGTGGCAGTCAGGATGACAAAGTGTGAAGTGTCAGCATGAAGTGTCAACATGTCTGGGAAGAAATCCTTTCTCCATTACTAGGATACTGTCCCTCTGGTGAATGCAAAGGGCAGGGAAGGACAGCCTTACATGTTGGGGACAGAGACCATGATTTCTTAGCCAATAAAATGTGTTTAAGCATCTCCATGTTTCATAATTCATAAGAGAATCTTTTGATGTTTAAGCACTATGCATACGCTCAACCAGGTATTGCAGACATTTTCGCCTTTTCTGTCTTGTTCTAGTATTAATATTTCCTCTTGCAACTGTTTTTCACCATCTACAGAAATCCCAGCAATGGGGAGGGAGAATGGAATTAAAACTAACAAGGCAACTAAAATGGATGAATTACTTGATTTATCATGATTTTACATACCGTATACAAATTGGGATGTTTCTCAGACACACAATCTTTATACATCACAACAGCTTTTAAGTATGGTAGACGATCCCAGATCTGTATAAAGTTTAAGATTTTTTTTAAAGTCTTACTTGTATTATGGATAATGCTATACTGGAACAAAAAATGTAACATTCCAACTGGACTTAAAAGAAATCAGACGGATGAATATTACCATATAAGCCAAAAAGATTAAAATGATAAAAGCTTCATTTCTGCATTATATTTATAAGCTTAGAGAATATTGTCCAGTGTGTTTTACACATTGCAGAAAAGGAATTGTGGAACGAGTTCTAAAGCTTGCTCTATATTTAACATTTAAGTTATAAATGGCAGTTAACTAACCACAATGCCTGAGTTCACTTGACACCGTAAGCCAAAAGTAAAGAAACCATCTTCCAGTTTAGTAATGTACAAACCTGGGTTTGTTTCACAACTGAGTACAGTCCAGGTTAACCCTTTACAGCCAATTTTATTGAGTCTTGAAGTAAGTTTCAAATCTGTAATATGAACTGCTCTAAGCTGACATTGATTGGAGCAGCAAAATGTGGGACGTAAATCTAACAAATCAACAAATGTAAGCCCAGCAAATAAATTCACAAACAAATAGATATAAATAAAGTCAAGCTGACATTCTCAAACAGGTTGAATTCTAGCAGCAAGTTCCTTACCTGTATTATCTTGTCCAACTGCTTCTGGTTTTCCACCACTACAATATTAGCTCTGCAGTCATGAGCAATATAATGACAAGCCTCTGGAGAACTGGTGGTGTAGATCCCGGTCACAATGCCACTGTTGTGGAAGGTGAGTGGAAATAAAATTTTCCTTTTAATGACAAGCACGTCAAATCACACAAGTGAGTTAATATTTCCCAGCTTGAAAACCAAGGTCTTATGACAATTATAGGAGTTCACGGAATTTTTTTAAAATTCTGCTGAAAAGCAGGACTGAAACTGGGTGTTTGGATGGGAAACTAGCTAGAAATCCCAGACTATAATCTAAACCAGTGTTTCTCAACTTTGGCTGCTTGAAGATGTATGAACTTCAACTCTCAAAATTCCCCAGACAGCCAGCTAGGGAATTCTGGGAGTTGAAGTCCACACATCTTCAAGTAGTCAAGGCTGAGAAACACTGATCTAGACTGAGAGAAGTCAGTGGCAATTCACTTACGAAAACTTGATGGACATTTCCATACAATCATCAAGACTTGTGGACAACTTGCAGACTTAACTTTTCAACAATCCCTTGCATTTAATGCATCTTGCTTGTGAGAAACACCCAATAACTTGTAACTTGTTGACCTCTGGACCTGCTGACACCTCTCCAGCTCTCCTCACCTGCAGTGAACCTGGCCAAGAGGGGAGCCCCAACTAAACCAGTAGTTACCTCAGCCCATCTTCTCTCAGCTTATTTGTGTCAATCTTCCTAAGAAGGACATTTCCAATCTTACCCGGCAAAAACAGCTCCTACGGCCGAAATGAACCACTCTGTAGAATTAAAACCCAGAATCGCAACACTGTGGAATCGTTCAAGGCCAAGCTTGGGGAAAAAAGGAACAATACAGTCAACATTTTTAGAAAGAAAGAGAAAGTGCTTTTTCCCCCACTGAGATGTGAACTTTGCTAATTTCTCCTTCCCCCCCCCCTTTTCTCATTTAGCTTGGCAGGCATAATTTCTAGGCCATTTAGCACAGAATTGTTACCCATGCCAACTTTCATGTTGGGTCTCTGATTTTAGCTGCTTGTTGTCGCTTTTCTAAAGACCATGTAATTTCTTGCTGTTTAAAGATTATTTGCCTTACTTAGTCAAAATAAAAAGAAGAGCATTGGCTGCTGTCTTCACTTATCAAAACAGCTGTGGCTTCATGAGGAAGGGAAGGGCCAAATTATCAGGGCTTGAATATCTTTGCAATTGCTGAAAAGGAGGAGGAGGAGGAAAACCAGGAAGGGACTTGTTGTTGTTGTTAGCTGTGAAGTCATGTCCGACCCATCGCAACCCTATGGACAACGTTCCTCCAGGCCTTCCTGTCCTCTACCAAGGAAGGGGCTATATGCCCAGAATTGGTTAAGTGAAAGGCCGCCACAAGATCCTGCTGAAATATTCTTTATAAAACACTTGCAAAAATACCTGTATAGTTTATTCTTAATGTAAAGATAAAATTGAACAGGTATTTGCACATCATTAAATAAGTCTCAGTCATCCCAAAGACCACAGTCTAGGTATTTGATATAAAAATCCAAAATTTACCTTCAGGAAGCTCTTGGCTGCTTTCCGAGAAAGGTGGTAATACTCAGAAAAAGTAATTTTTTCCCATTTCCCCTCCTTTTTGCTGGCTAATGCATTGAGAGACTTGTATTTCTCTAGAGATTCTAGGAACATCTGGTGAACTGTCATCGGTGCTTGTGAGCAGGTGGGGTCTTTTCGCAGCTTCACCTGCCCGTCTACTCTTGTGATCCAGAGAGGAGCTAGGAAACAAGAGCAGATGATGCTGACATTTGGAGATGAAAAACCCTCCCAAGTTCCATCTGTATTAGCTCCACTTTTTTCATTGGGACCAAATAGGTATTTGCAAGGAGGCTAAAACAGACAACTTTCCTCTTTCCTCTAAAACTTGTTTTTGTCCATAAACAATCTTTCTGTATCGTAATCCTGATTCTGATTTTACTGATTTATAGAACAGAACAGGAGTCAATAAAGGAGAATATTCATAGCTCAGGGTTGAAGCGTGGGGCCCTTGGGGCTCTCTGAGCTTGGTTGTTTTCTGGTAGACATTTCATTACCCAAGTAAGTAACATCATCAGTGCTAGAAGGAAACGCAAGAACCCCATTCACTTCTGACACTGACGATATTACCTAGCTTGGCAATGAAACATCTGCAAGGAAAACAATCATGTTCAGACTCCTCGGGGTGGGAGCAATATGCAAGATAGAAAGAAATTCATGCATCATTGTCCCAAAAGGAGATTTAGTTCCATCTTCAATCTACTTCAATGTATCATAAATAAACCAATTAAAATTCATCCCGATATTCATTTACCTGAATCTTTTTCCAGACTCATTCCAGACTCTTTTCCGATGCTCTAGGCTTCTGAGAAATTTCTGTGAAAGGAAGGAAAATTTAAAACTCCCTTTAAACCCTGGTGGTTAGTAGTTTGCAGAAGCTCAAAGTTCTGAAAAGACAAATCGCAGCAGGCAGTATTTTTTATCTAAAAGCAGGGTAGAAACATAGAGCGATATTCTCCCAAGCAAGTTCTATAGATAAATGAGTTTAGCACATCAGCATTTACTCTTTTTTTCACAAGGGAAATTATTCTTTGCAAACAAAAGAATACAGAAAAATCTTTATTTTTCCCAATAGCAAGTTTTGCAACTCTGTATCTTTTTTGGAATGTCATTTTCCTTTCGTACAAAAAGCTGCACTTATTCTCTATTTCAAAATTTGGCTTACCCTCCCCATTCTGTTTCAGCCCAATCTTTACTGGTGTTATAGAAAACACATTCATGCATTCCTATATTTTAGCCCATTGAATTATTTTATCTTCAATTTGTCAAAAGATAACTCAAAAAAAGTTGCCAAGAAGTTGCCATTCCAGAAGGACAAAACCTTCTTGCTATGCCCGAGTGCAACTCAAACAAACAAGATGTGGGTCAAAACTTTTTCCCTAGTCTTTTGAATTTTTTCTTTTAAAAAAAAGGTATTATCTGTTTGATGTGTTACAGTCCTGACATCCTTATTTCTAAACAAGCACCTATACAACGCAGCTTCCATCTTTTAAGGAAAAAAAAAACAATTTCTCCAGGCATTATTTTACCTGATTCCTTTATTTCTGGCCTCTTTTGTCCTGCTACAGTTCTTTCTTCAGAGACCCAATCAAACTGACCCAATTCTTTGCAGACAAGCAGAGTGGCATCAATTCTACTAAACTCCAGAGGCAAACTGCAGATTTTAGTTAAGAATCCAGTGGACATCAACTTGGCCCAGACGTGCAGCGAGAAAGATTGAGGGTCTCCAAAGCTCTTCCTGGTCAACTTGCTGGGAAACTCCTTCGTGTTCAGCGGGGACAAACTTTCCTTTCATTCAGTGTTTTTTCCCTTGTCCGTGAGAAGAATCTCAATGACGTTTGTGGCCAGACATCCCTTGGCACAAAGGAGAAATTGGAAGTGGCAGAGTCACCGATGGACACCCTGGAAGAAGTTAAATTTCTGGAAAGGAGGGACGATGCGGCCAGAAAAGCATTTCGGCCACTGCGGTGTATGCAGTTTATTGGGAAATCAAGATTCGGCTTTTGGAATTTTTAATTCCCCCTTGCAGTGATAACTATTTCATTCATTCATTCATTCAAACTTTAAACCACCCCAACTTGGAAGCTCTCGGGTTAGTTTGCAATAAAACACCATAAGCAAAACAGTGGGAATGAAAACCTAGGCAGAAAAAATGAAGAATACACTACAGGTTCAGCAATGACAAGGCAATACAAATAAAAAGCCAATTGAATAAAGGGGAAAATAAAGGGGCCTTTATCTGGGACCAAAATGCTGCTAGGTGAGCCTTTCTGGGGAAGAGTTTCTATCAACAAGGGGGCCACCACAGAAAAAGCTCTTCCTCTTCTACATCTGAACTTGCCTTCCTTGGTTGGGGGGACCTGGAAGAGGGTCTCACTGCAAGTTCTTAAGGCACAGGTAGATATAGAAATAAAATTAAATCAAATTAAGTAGAATGCTGGTAACCTGATCCTGTACCTTCCATTCTGGTTTCCTGCTGTTTGCTGCTAATCGTGTGAAAATCTCATTAAATCGGTGTTGATTCTTAGTGACCACATATCTAGATTTTTCTGATGATGATCTACTCCAACTGGGTACTTCCGATCTTCCAAGGGTGCCCGCATCACCCTTACAACTGAGTCCCACCACCCTGCTTCTGGTTGCCTTCTTTTTCACTTTCCTTCCATCTTCCCCAGCATCAGAGCCTTTTCCAGAGAGCTGTCATATGTTAAACTTGTGTATTGCTTTAAAAGATTTAGTTTAAGGTTGGGAGGGGGAATGAGTAGGATTGCACCTTCAAGGCCATCTCTCTAACTAGAGATGATAAGGCCTTGGCGGGTTTCCTAACAGAAGGGAAACTGATTCTTTAAATTAATTGGAGAACACGATTAATGACAAAATTAGAAAGGTGGAGAATTGTGTTTTAATATATTGTGCAAGGGGCGGAAATTTCAGATTCCAGATTCCTTCGAGCAAGCATTTGCTGGTGTATTAGGCTAATAAAGGACTTTTAAGGTCAACAATGCCTCAGAGTCACTTGAAAAGCCCATACGTCGGAAACTTAACATTCAAAACAGGACAATTTGAACCTGGTCATTTGATCCTTGAGTAAGAATTCTGGGTTGATTGATTCAGTGATCCATCCATTTGTTTCTTGGTTGTCCATGGTATTCCCAAAAGTCAAAGGAGAATCTCAGTTATCCTGGTCACGGTTGTCCCAAGCGTGCTTTTTCAAGAAGCATCTGGACTTTCTTGGTTTTTCCTTGAAGACGTTTCATTTCTCAACCAAGAAGCTTTTTCAGAACTGAAGCAGCTTCTTGGATGAGAAGTGAAATATCTTCAAGGAAAAACCAAGAAAGTCCAGTCACCTCTTGAAAAAGCACTTTGGGATATTCTCAGAAGTCTTCCCTAGCTCCAAAGTTCAAAGTATCAATACTCTATTCTTCTCCATTTTAGAAACTAATAAATTGTAATAATGTACAAAAATACAGTTCACTCTTCCAAAAAGTGTTTATCTATGCCCTTCAGCCAATGTACAAATTAAGATCTGATAAAACAAAAATGACCTGCTTTTTTAAAGACTGGAAGTCACATCTAATTTGGGGTTGAGATTGACAAGGAGTTTGGGTGAGCCTAGATTAGAATGTAAAAAAGGCAGCTTTTTATTAAGCAGAAGAATAGGGGGTTTTTTAATTTTATTTTTCCTAGGTTTTAAATAAACTCTGCAGAAATGCTCCCTGATGACATTATACTGGGATGATCGTTGTGGTAAAATTACTTGACAGTGGCACGAATTAAAAATAGATATTAAATTATTTTTGTGATTGTGCTAAGCCTCTTTTGAGGTGTACATTCCCGGTTCTGGATTTTCCCAAAACTGGAATAAAGCATCAGGTTATTTCTGGATCTCAGAAAAGTTTGTGGACCATCTGAAGCTTGGAGCCCTCCTGAATTGTCCAATACTATGACGGAAGAAAGAGGAACATGAGACCTGCAGAAAAAATTTAAGTGTTCCTAAGCAACGATAAAGACTAAGGATAGCAACATTCCATGGGTTCCGTTTGACAGTTGGCTAGAGGAAAAAATAGATGGAAAATTCTCTGGTGGTGAAAGGATGAAACTTCTCAGCTTCTTTTCTCTTTTAAAATTCAGCAGCCTCTCCTAAATGATCACCACTGTTCCATCTTCTGCTTCCCAAGTTGGTCAAAATGTCTTCCAGCTTTTCACTCATTAGATGAATTGTCACAGTCAATGTAGGTAAGTTCCTTGCCAAAATGATAGGATTGCTGGGGTTGCTGCTCTATAAACACTTAAGTAAAATGGGTTTAATTAAAAATAAATTAACGGATATCCATTGGGTATAGTAAAAAAAAAAGTCAAGATGCAGCTTCAAGCTTTTGCATTGCACATAAAAACAGATTTTCACACACACCTAGGTGGCCAGCATCTTGAGATCTTTGACCTTCCTTTGTGAACACCCCTGAATCAACCAAACCTTTTGCTTTGCTTTGTTTGTGATAATATCTATGTCTTTTTCCCACTTTTATGCATAAACAAAAGTCATGGAGTCCAAAGACGATGAAAAAAATTCTGGGCAATCATCATCAGAAGATAAAAAATCCAAAGATCAGTCCAATGAAGAGAAAAAAAGTAAGGAGTCCAATGCAGAGGACAAAAAGCCTAGTGAGAATCCCACAGAGAACGAGGAAGCCAAAGAAGCTGATGGCCACTCAGTAAGGCAAAATTATCATTTGTTTCATGCACTTTCCCTTTTAATTCTAGAGACTCTGGTTCCTTCCAGGGCTATTTTTATAATTATCCCGTTTTTCATAAAGCAATTGCAGATTAATTATAGAATAAAAGCTTGGAGGCCATGCAAATTTTCTCCCAATAGGAGAGAATATTGGTAGCTCAAGGTTGAACTGTGGCGTTCTTGACAGCGCTGAGGTTGGTGGTTATAGGCATCTCATTACCCAACTTGGCACCATCATCAGTGACAGTAGATGTGAGGTTGGCTGCTAGGTTTATTTGGAGCAGCTTGCCCTGCCAGTATTCGTGGGTGTGCAGTTTGTACCCTGAAGGAGAAAACTAGATTCCCAAACTAGATCTGTCCTGGATGATGTTGATCTAATAATATACAAGTAGGCCTCCGTTATCCATTCAGTCATCATTCAAACAGCACTGAATTAGGTCTTAGTTGGATCCTTGGATTCTGGCCACTGCAGTGTCGTTGAATTGCACTGGTCCTGCCGTCACATAGTGATTTTCCAAATTCTTACAAGCAAAGTCAATGGGGAAGCCAGCAGGAAGTCACAAATCTTGGTTACAGGAAGTCCTCACTTAAGAACGGCAACCAGACTGCCGGAATTGCCTTTGCACTTGATGTTGCACTTTATGGCCACATCCCTTAAGAACGCCGGTTCCAATTTCTGTCAAAGGTTATATATTTAGAATTGATTGTATGTTACTCCGGGCAATCCAGTGTATGTAGCAACAGAAGAACCCCATGCAATTGGATCCAATTCCTTTAAAAATGTCTCTTTCTTGGGGAAAAGTTCCATGTCACTGTTCTTATTATTTGGAGCTCTGTTTGCATTGCATTGAAGCACTCCAAGCAGACCGCTACTTTTGTTCAAGACAACCCTGCGAGGTAGGCCAGGCTGAGCAAATTGGAATCACCCGAGACCCTCTTTCAGCCTTCCTGAAGCCCTGGACCTCCTCAGGATCACTCACAGGGGTCAGCACCTGCCGGGACTGCCTGAAAAAAAACCAAAAACCTGAAATTTAAAACAAAACTTGAGGAAAAGTCTTCCCACAGAAACCTGAATTTTAAAACAAAACTTGAGGAAAAGTCTTCCCACAGGAGACCTGAGGCGTCGCTACGCCACTAGCTCAGGCGGGCTTTTCCTCGCGGCGGGCGGGAGAAGACCGCCGAGGAGGGCGTGGCCGCGTTTGCTCTCGCCCCGCCCCTTGATTCCCGGCCGCGCGCCGATTGGTCGTCCCCCACCGGCCGCCGAGGCTCCGTCCAGATGTTTCTAGAGCCTGTCGTGACGTCACGGCGGCGGCGTTCCAGAAAGTTCGCGGCGGCCCCTATAAAAGCGCCGCAGCCGGTCGGCGCCGCGCCAGGAGCGAGTGATCGGGGCGGGTGGAGGAGGCGTTGCGCCCGGCCGGCGAAGGTGAGACTCGGGGCTTCCCGGAGCGGTGATCGGGCAGGCGAAGCTTCGGAGGGAGAAAGACTTCAAATCTATGGCGTCATTAAATGGAATGCAACCTTGGACTACAAATCCCATCGTCCGCCACTTGTTGCATCCTTTCCCCTGTCTCGGCCAGCCCCAATCGCCCTCTCCCTTCAGGGTGGGCAGAGGGTGATGGGAGGTGCGGTTAACCGGGTGGGTGAGCGGCCGAGGATCATGGGATTTGTAGATCAAGGAGCTCGGGAGGGGCGAGGCAGCAGGAGGAGGAGGTGCTGGTCTGGGCGAGGATCATGGGAGTTGCAGTCCAAAACGGGGCAGCGAGGTAGATTTTGCACTGGGGATGATGGGGCTTGTAGTCCAGTTTTTTTAAAAAAAATAATAATAATTTGGAAGGGACTTGGGAGGTCTTCTAGTCCAACCCCCTGCTTTTGAGGTGCTCTGGCTGGGGATCATGGGAGTTATAAAGCTCTGGGAAGAGATGGGCGGGCAGGCAGAGAGGTCAGTTGTGTTGGTACCAGTTAGTTGGCAAAATCTGGGGGGGGGATTCCTTTTGGCCAGAATTGCAATTCCAGATGGGGAATTGCAAAATAATTGGGCTGCTTCCCAGGGGGGGATCTGAAAGCCCCCCAACTCCCCAGGAGGCCTTCATTGGAAGGGCAAGAACATTAATAGGACCAGGCTCTAATATTAATAAATCCAGGATTGGGGAGAAATCCAAAAGGGGAGTGATAAGAAAAATTCTTAATCCTACTTGCTGCCGTTGGACTTGATCGGGATAAACTGGGTCTTTGGGAAGAAAAAGGGGGAAGCCGGGAAAAAGCTGATGATTCGTAGTCGGTCCATAGGATGGCTGGAAAGGAATCCCCATTCAGCAGTCCCGTGAGCCTGCTTTATTATTATTTGTTAAATTTATCTGCAGCCCACCTAGTATACCATTTATTTGGAATAGAGCAAGCTGTGTGTGTGTATTGTGATAAACTGTAGCTGATCAAAAATAATTCAGATTTTTTTGGTTATACAATACTGGTGCTTAACTAGTTGTTATTAATAAGCTCTTGTGACTGTCCATAGGGCTGAAAAGCTGCGCACCTGTCATTTTCCATGGCCTTGTGTTGTTGTGGGGAAAAATAGAAGTATTGGATGTCTTTGGCTGCCTTGAGTAATTGTTAAAAATAATAAGGTGAGGTAGAAATAAATCTTTAGAACTTAGGTGTGGTGTGTATTTGCTTGCCCTTGCTAGTTATTGTGTGATTTAGTTAGTTAACTTTATGAAACTTTGGGGCCATAAATGCAAGAACTGGCTCTGCCCACACCTCCCCTCCAAGTGGCTGCTCATTTCTGCTTTTAGGCATCCAGATCAGGAGTTGATTTTTTTGGTCCCAGTTTCAACAGCAAGATAAGCTATTTGATATGAGCAAGTTGGCTTCGTCCCTGGAACAGTGCATAACATGTTGCGCTATAAGGAAAAGAGGCCACCCACGAAGGGATGATTATTTATGCATGGAATTGCTAAATTTGTTGAAGGTTGCTTAAAGAAAATACAAAACACGGGTTTTCCCATTGAGACCAAGACTGGGGCGTTCAACCTTGGGAACTTTAGGACCTGTGGACTTCAACTCCCAGAATTCCCCAGACATCTTCAGGTTGCCAAAGTTGGACACCCCCCTGACCTAGATTGGATTAAAAACATACCAGAAAAATAGAATTCTGTGTGTGAGAACAAAGCGGAAAAATGCCCTGCCAGTAAATAAAAAGAATATTGAAATATTGATGCTGAGGCATTGAGTGAATGGTTGATTTGTTTCTCTCTCTCTCTTAGGCAACCATGGTGAAGGAAACCGGTTATTACGACACTCTGGGTGTGAAACCCAGTGCCACCTCCGATGAAATTAAGCGTGCCTACCGCAAGTTAGCATTGAAGTACCATCCTGATAAGAACCCCAGCGAGGGCGAGCGGGTATGAGCTGAGTTACATGGGGGCAACTTTAGCACCCAGGACCTAAATGTGCCTTTGCCATGTAATCTGTATAATCGACTGACTGCATTTCCAATTGTAGCAAGAAGAGGCACAGTTCACACACACAAACACACACACATGCTACTGACAGAAGAGAATATTTGTAGCTAAGGGTTGAACGGTGGGGTCCTTGGTGCTCTCTGAGTTTGGTGGTTTTCTGGCAGATGTTTCATGACCCAGCCAGGTAATATCAGTCACAGAAGGAAATGCAAAACCCCCACTTATTTCTAGCACTGATGATGTTACCTAGTTGGGTCATGAAATGAGACAACCAAGCTCAGAGAGCAGTACAAACCCCAACATTGCTACTATTAATGCTTTCAGGATGGACCTGTTTGCACGGGTTGCATGGAAAAATCACCCTACTCTAAATCTTGCCTTGGGTACTACGCAGAAGGTCCTGTAAAGTAGAGGTCCCTAACCTTTTGGGCACCAGGGACCGGTTCTGTGGTGAGAGGTTTTTCTGCGGATCGGAGGATGCATGTGTTTGTGTGCTACCTGCATCCTGCGGATGGGGCTCTGTTTGTGTGGACCGGTTGCTGGCATGCCACAGCCTGATACCAGTCCACGGACCGGGGGTTGGGGACCCCTGCTGTAAAGTGTGACTGCACTGACATACGACAGCAGCTGCAGCAGTGTCCATTGCAATTGGAAGGCAAATCCTGTTTGTTACTTCCTGCTGGTTTCCCCAATGACTTTGCTTTTGGGAAACCGGCACTGAAGGTCGCAAATGGCAGTGATGTTACTGCAAGCAACACAGCAGCCACAGCTGCAAGGAGCAGTCATAAGTCCCCTCATTGAGTGCCATTGTAATTTTGGTCATTCCACAAGGTCGTTTCCTGCTGACCTTGGCTATGGGAAGCCAACAGGAAGTTATCTTGCCTAGCAAATCTGGGATTCAAGTACTGATAACAACCAGGACTTCTGTTACTAAGTAGTGCAGCCACACTATATGGCTGCATCGTTTAGTGTCAGGTATCCCAGTCCCAAAGTCTAGGAATACTTCTATTAAAAAATTAACTGTCGGTTCTCTATTGATCATCCCGCTTAGTGCTGATAGAGTTTGGAGTACACCTGTTTTTCCCATCCTTGAGAACTTTCCTGAGACATCCTACTGGCTGAAAAATAATATTGTTCTGTTATGCAATTATCCTTTATTATCAGACTGTTGAGCTTTACATTTGACCAAAAAGCAAGCAGTAATTATTTTTAAATAACTGGGTGTAGTCAGCGGTACAATTTTTTCTGGAAACCTGATTTAAATATCTAGTAAGTTTAAGAGGGAAGGGACGCGGTGGCTCAGTGGGTTAGGACGCTGAACTTGTCGATCGGAAGGTCGGCAGTTTGGCGGGTCGAATCCTGAGTGCCACGTAGCAGAGTGAGCGCCTGTTACTCGTCCCAGCTTCTGCCCACCTAGCAGTTCGAAAGCATGTAAAAATGCAAGTAGAAAAATAGGGACCACTACGGTGGGAAGGTAACAGCGTTCCGTGCGCCTTTGGCGTCTAGTCATGCCGGCCACATGACCACGGATACGTCCTCGGACAAGCGCTGGCTCTTCGGCTATGAAACGGAGATGAGCACCGGCCCCTAGAGTCGGAAACGACTAGCACGCATGTGCGGGGGAACCTTTACCTTTACCTTTTTTAAGTTTAAGAGTATTTTCATTTGTTTCCTATGTTTGAGATACTAAAGAGTCTGGCTTAGCTCTAAAAGGACTGGTGGAAAAGCAGCAGATACGACTAACATACATTCAAGCTCGATTGCAGTGCACTGTAGAGGGGAAAAGCTAATTGATGTGAATGCACAGTTGTGCATGAACTTTTTAATTTAAGAAGGCGAGTCTAACATGCTGGTGTTGGGTCACAAAATAATTTGAGGGGGGGATTATTTTTAGCAACAATACGTGTGACACTTCTGTATGAGCAAAAAGCTGTTAATTCAAATTAATAAAATCTATCAAACTTGTCACTTGCATATTTTCATTTCAGCACTGATTAAAATGGCCTATCTGGAAATGGTAGTTTATTTGAACTTTGGCAGGGAACATTTAATTTTTCATAGCGTAGAGACATATGGTCCTTTGCTGGCATCCCAAACACAACATCCAGTTTCTTTGGATTATAAATAAAACAGTGGCCGACTGCAGTTTTGCTGCACCAGTGTAGCATCCTTTGTGATCCCAGCTTGTGATGCATGGCACTGCCATGATACAAAGCTGCCTCATGCAAAAGCGTTGAGTTCAGTCTTTTCCCCAGGTGGAAAACGTCGAAGTTGAAGGAAATGCCAACATGTTTATTATCTCCAAAGAATTATAACAATGCACTGATTGAAACTTAGAAAAGGAAAAATAGCTGCTGGGAGGATGAAAGCTCTTTCTCCTACAGGATATGTTTTCCGTAATGCAAATGTCACTCAACATTGCATAAGAATGGCAGGGGCTGTACAGGAGCCAAACTTGTGCATACATCTTCACACTTGCTGGATTTCTTTCTAGCTACTGGTATCAGACATGAGATACGGAATGCAAACAAAAACTGGGTGGGGGGAGGTGTTCTAAAATCCAAGAGGCAGCCCCTTGACCACAGAACAAGAGAAGAAGGATGTGACGAGGGGACGTAGGAATTACTAATTATGAGATAGAAGTAGAGTATTTGCTGTAGGGAGAAACTGCTGGGATGGCCCCAAACCTGTTAACACCCTTGGCTTTAAAGTTGAGGAACAGGAGCCCATAGCTTCATTTTGTGCTGCATAAGTAAACAGAGAAAGTCAAAGAAAGACGAGCTGGTTGCTCGGTCAGTTATTGTCCACTCAAAGTCTGCCCTGGATGGAAGCACTGTGCCTCTAAAACACCTCCTGTCTTATCTCTGCAGACACAAACACACAACTGGGTACACACATGGACTTGACTGGAGGTGGACAGTCAAAAGATCTTCCAGATCAGCTCCAGAATCTGTTACCCGTCGTATTTATTTTGATGGCGACTTCCAAATAAGAGCATTCACTTGAAAAGATGAAAAACCCTCCTCACTCTGGACCGCCTGAGACTGGGCAGAAGGCGCCCCCTGTACAATGTTAAAAACACAATTCTGGCTTGGAAATGTGTTTTAACATTTTAGAGGGGATGCAAACAAGGTTCCCTTGATATTTAAACCAGTAGGCCTGTTTGGGGATTCACACTACCGCTCTATATATTCTCCCTCTGGAAATTGGGGTATTAGCCCTTCAGTTTTTAGCATGTGTAGCCAGAACTCTGAGCGCCACACATAGGCACTTTGGGAAACGTTCAAGTGAGCGTACGACTGCTGATCTGAGATCTGTACCTTTTTTTATAATGTGGCTGGTGTGCTATTCTCGTGTGTGGAGGTTCAGACTTTGTTTTTTTAAAGTTAGTTTCCCCTGTGTGCTAGCCAGTTAATTCAGAGGGTCTCTTTCTCTCCTTAGTTTAAGCTCATTTCCCAGGCTTACGAGGTCCTGTCGGATCCAAAGAAGAGAGATCTCTACGATCAGGGTGGCGAGCAAGCCATTAAAGAAGGGGGCTTAAGCGGGGGCAATTTCTCTTCGCCCATGGACATCTTCGACATGTTCTTTGGAGGCGGCGGCCGGATGAATCGAGAAAGAAGAGGTAGGGGGCCTGGGTTTTTTACTTGCCTTGCCTCAGTTCAAGCAGTTGAGAGAAACTGGAGAGGTCAAACGCTTCTAACGCATTCTTCGCCAATGATCACGGAGAAAGGGGTAATTTTTTACAGCAAACCTGCTTCGATACAGGTGACTTATTCAGAGTCAAGTAGTTTGGGTGGGGGGAAGAGAATGGCAAAGCTGAATACTGTAGTACAGGGATCTCCAACCTTGGCAACTTTACAGCTTGCAGACTTCAACTCCCAGACCTCTGCTGTAATGAATTCGTAGCAGTTTGGTTTTCTGTCTGAATAATTGAAAATTCTGGACATTTTCAGAGTTAGTGAGCTCCCCTAGAAATTTGTGTAGGGAAGGAGGCCATGAGTTTTGCAGTTTAAATCCTGCTTGAGGTGGTTGACTAGAGACGAGCGATTGCACTGTTTTTGAAAAACAATTTGGGAGATAAATTTTATTTCGATGTTAGCCGTGGGGCAATAGTTGCAATTGTCCAACTTTTCTACAAAGGGTGGGGGCTGCCATGTTAGGTGTGCCAGTAGCTCTGCTGAAAAACTCGAAAGGCACCTTGGATATTGTTAACTGCACTTATGTTTTAATCAGGTAAGAATGTTGTCCATCAGTTGAGTATCACACTGGAAGACGTGTACATGGGAGCCACAAGAAAACTAGCACTTCAGAAGAATGTTATCTGTGACAAGTGCAAAGGTAACAATTCCTCGATTAGACGACTGCAAGAATTGAGTACAAAAGTTGGACCCGTCTCGGGAATTTTAGAAACTGCTCTTGCCTTCTTGACCGAAAATGCTGATCATTTCATACAGTGTATTTTAAGACACCAGCTGTCTTTGAAGTAAAGCAGATTTTGTGGCGTGGTGACTCACCAAAAGTGTTTTAATCCAACCACAGGAATAGGTCACTAGTCTATATTTGTGTTAGATTCATCTCATGGAGATTGCTCTGAAGTAATATCCCAAATGAAATCTGCTGGGGCATTTATTTTTCCTCTGCTTCAATCCAGCTTTTTCAGAGGCCTTTGGAAAGCTAGGCTAGTAATAGAACGTTGCCATTAAAAAGAAGCATTAGCAAAAAATAAACCTGTTTGGAAACTGGAGTATAGTGTTCGTGTGAGCTGCCCTGGTTTGTGAAATTTCATCCTGCCGTCTAACAAGAGGATTCCCACCCAGCTTTTCAGAACCATTTGCAAATATGAGAACGATAAATTTAGCTTAATAGTTTGGTTGAGTGTCCTACTCGAATAAATTTGATAGGTCAAATTACATGATTTTTGGAAGGGGGGGGAGAATGCATAAAAATACTGTGTTTTATTATAGACTGAAATGCAGACAGCTGGAATACAATTCACTCCACTGAATGAGAGGTGTAATGCAATCTTAATCCTGTTCTCACAGAGTGCTGGGAACTCTGCACATTGCTGAAATTAGTGTTCAGTTTGGAGAGTTGAACCAAAACTTATTTTGTGTATGTGCGGTTTGTGTTATTTATTTATGTATGTATGTTGTGTGTCTTGTGTTCCTTCTTCCAAGGTTACGGTGGGAAAAAAGGGGCTGTAGAAAAATGTCCCACATGCAAAGGGCGAGGCGTGCAGGTGCTGGTCCAGCAGATTGGACCCGGCATGGTGCAGCAGATTCAGACCGTGTGTCCAGACTGCAAAGGCCAAGGAGAACGGATAAATCCCAAGGACAGGTGTACCAACTGCAATGGCAACAAGGTGGTTAGGGAGAAAAAAATCATCGAAATTCACATCGATAAAGGTAAGTGTTGGAAATGGACGAGAGGGCGTGGGAGACAGCTGTGCAGCTCAGTTATTCTTGTGAAACTCAGAGGCTAAATCTTGGTCACTTTAAGTACCAGGACTTTGAAACCCAGTAGACATGGCCTCATTTTAGGATTGTTGTTCTGTGAGAAGTAACCTTTTTAAGTGGTAAAATTGCACTTCTGTTGTGAAAGGCTGTTCTTACGTTCTTTGGAACTAAATTTTGGTTGCTCGTAACAATTTCAGCATAGGCCAAACCACAGGCTCGTTTCCTGTTCAATCATGAGTTTCTGAAATTAATTTTAGGATAATTACATGTACACAGAGATAAATACATGAATAGAAGTTTGAAGGCGTGCTGAATTGCAATTGCATAAAAATTCCCGATCATTGGAAGTACATCCCATAGAAATATCTTGCTGTGATCAAGGCTTCTTTCCCCCCCCCCCCCCCGTTTTCTAGGTATGAAAGATGGCCAGAAGCTAGTATTTCACGGAGAAGGTGATCAAGAACCTGACCTGGAACCGGGAGATGTCATTATCGTACTGGATCAAAAAGATCACTCTGTGTTTCAAAGGAGAGGCAATGACTTAGTTATGAAAATGAAAATCCAGCTGACAGAGGCATTGTGCGGCTTTAAGAAGACCATTGAAACGCTGGATGACAGAGTCCTTTTAATCTCCTCCAAACCAGGTAAGCTTGGCCTTTTGGGTGTGTGTGCATGTGTGTGTGTAGAACTACATTACATTTTATCCATTACATTTCATCTTCCAACAGGTGAAGTGATAAAGCACGGAGACATCAAATGCATCATAAATGAAGGAATGCCGATTTATAAATCTCCCTTGGAAAAAGGTTCCTTGATAATACAGTTTCTGGTAAGCAAGGCGGTTGCTTTTTAAAAAATATGATTACTTAATGCCGGCGTGGAAGGTTGAGCTGATATAGCAACTAAAATTTGGGTTTTGTGCCTTTAATTACCTGGGCCTGCTGTAAATTCCCGCTGAACTCGGAATTGGTGAGGGATCGTGATGGTTTTCGATAGCTGTGAATAGAAACACTTCGCTGAATAAGCAAAAGCCACATTTTTACCAGATTTAGTTTCGAATGATCAGTGATGGAGTTTATACGTAATGAACCTCCGAGCTGCTTGTTTGTGAGGCATAGCCTGTTTCAAATCTATCCAGTTTTAACGGTTTCTTCAATAAAAACAAACCAATTACGGCTTCGCAAGAGAGTCAGACCTGTGGCAATCTGGGACATGCGCTTGACTCAAGTTCGAATTCTCTCTTCCTCTCCCAGGTGGCCTTCCCCGAGCATCACTGGCTTTCCAACAATCAGCTCCCTCTCTTAGAAGCTCTGCTGCCTCCCAGGGAAGAGGTAACCGTTTCCGAAGATATGGATCAAGTTGAGCTAGCAGAATTCGATCCCAAGGAACGGACGTACCGAAACCACAGGGAAGCCTACGAAGAGGACGATGAAGGCCCAAGAACGGGGGTCCAGTGCCAGACCTCGTGAACCGAGCAGTCCCGGCACACGAACTTGTCAGAGAACTTGAACCGTCGCTGAACTCCGAGGCTTGTCGAGTTCGGCACGACGAATGGCTGTATATTAGTTCGTATTCCATATTTGTGTTCATGTTGTAAAAAAAGAAATGGATCTGCGTAACTGCGTAACTTGAAACCCGAATGTCCTGCTGTTCGATTTAAATAAGCTTTTTTTTTTTCATTTACACAAAAAAAAAATAACCGTCCCAGGCCTGCGGTTTTCTGGCTGTCTGGGGCTACGAAGAATGTTTGCTGGGGATGAAACCGCGACTGATCAAGAGAGCCGAGTGTTTGAGAAATAGGCATGTAAAGATTTTCCCCAGCAGTAGTTACTTTGAACATTGCCACGTCACCTTAACAAGACTGTCTCAATATGCTAGATTATTTATTTAATAGATATTTTATCAAATAAAATATCAGGACCATTTTTTGTGTGTATGAAACTCTTCATGGTTACTCTGGATGGGAATTGTGTGTTTATTTCTGTGGGGAACCTCACGGAAAGAGTTTGGAACGGTCCTTCACACACTTTGCACATAGGAACTGAGCCCGATTCCGCTTAGCTTTGTGAGGTCATCGACGGGCAAATGCTTTAGGAGAGGTTTACACAACTTTGGAAGGCAATATTGTTAAGTCTGCAAAACAACCAACAGCGCCGGGAGGAAAACACTGAATTGCTGCCCAGATGCCACAGCAGGGGTTTATTTAGCTTTAAAACAATAAAAAAAACAAAAAAAAACAGCAAAACGCCCACCTGAATAATTTTCAGATGCCCATCTATTAAGATTTTGGAGTATCAAAATATGTTTCAGACAGCCGACATCAATAGTTCTCGTGAGCAGAAATCTTTTTACACAGGACAATCGTAAACGTGTATTTCTTGATCGTCCCCAACAGAGACAATTTTTGAGCCGTTCCCATTGTACTGCACGCCCCAGACCTGTGGGTGGGAGAGAAGGTTCCCCCCCCAACAGGTTAGACAGGAGGAGAGCCGGTGACTGGCTATCCCAAAGGGCAGCTCCAGCCTCCCTCTCCCTTACCTGGTCTTGGTGGTCAAAGAAGGTGTGGACGCAGGTCCTGGAAGGCACGTCCCAGACTTTGACCGTTTTGTCTGATGAGCTAGGATTGAAAAAAAGGGTGGTTGCCTCGTTTAATGCCAGGATTCCCGTATCTGATTTGAGTCCGGCTACAGTTGCTTTAATAATAATAATAATAATAATAATAATAATAATAATAATAATAATAATAATAATAATAATAATAAACCTTTATTGTCAAAGTACAACATGTGTACATTGAGATTAGCTGAGCCTCCCCCCGTGCTCTCTCCCCACAACACACAGTGACAACAAACCCTCCATCCCACCACACTATGTGAACCAACTACACCACACAGTTATGTGCTCTTAGGAAAGTATTGATTTGGTTTCTATCCTGCCTTTTGTACAATAAAAGTTCACTGCTTGGTAGATGTGGATGATAAATCCAGCAATGGCCAATTTTAGAAAGATCCTTCCCTTCTTCCTTCCTTCCCTCCTACTCCTTCCTCCATCTTCCTTCATTCCTTCCCTCATCTTCCTTCTCCCCCTATTTTCTCTTTCCCTCCCATTCCTCCCTCCATTTTCCTTTCCTCATCTTCCTTCTCCCCTCTTCCTTCCCTCTATTATTTTCTCTTTCCCTCCCTCCTTCCTTCCTTCCTTCCCTCCCTCCGCCCTCCCCCAAATCTGTTACAATTGTGGACAGAATATATATTGCTCTACTTACCTGGAAACAAAATGGGTATCGTCAGGGCAAAAGGCTACATTTAATACCCAAGATCCGTGGCCGCTCAGAGTGCCTGCCAAGTTGGCGTGCTGTCTGTGAATTCAAAAACAGATTCTGGGTTAGAGAAAACATCTTAACATTCAGGCTCTTGCACAGAATGCCCCCAAGATCCTTCTAATAAGAGGTAGGAATAGACAAGCTCAAACTAACAAGCTATCAATGACAGCTTGTAACCACAGGTAGACTTTTGAGATAGGAGAGAGAGTGCAACATCTTGCAAGAACTTCTTAACATACGTGCCCATTTCAAGAGTGTTACCGTAATTCCTTGGATTCAGAAAACTCAGGAGTCGGGAAATGGAAATACAAAAGGGGAACAGCAAAGAGAGCTGGCTGGAGGATTTATGGAGAAGGGAGCCGAAACAGTAGATAGAGGGTTCAACAAAAGCATCACTCACACATCATATATCTTGATGTAGCCATCATCTGACGCAGTCACAAGCAACTGAGAGTCTGGAGAAAACGTCAAGGAACGGATAGGCATGGCGTGACCTGAAGGGCGAGAGATAATCACTCTCTATTTTGGGCTGCTTGAAATGTAGTTTGCATCTTGCTCTATAAATCTACTGAACTACTTCCCAAAAATTCCAAACCTCACCTTCCAGCGTGTGGAGAAGTTTCCCGGTTGCAATATCAAAAATATTGATAATCCCGTCGATAGCTCCACTGGCTAGATATTTTCCATCTGGACTCTATAACAGTCAGAAACGAGTATTGAGCCCCGCCCTCTTCTCCTATACCACAAGAAGCCACGATATTCACACAACACACTAGTCCTCTTCACCTTTTTGCATTTACAGAGTGTGAAATTTGGTGACTGACCTTGGTTACATTTTGGTTTTAGTAAGCTTGAAAACCCAGATAGAATTATTTGCAGTATATTTTGTTCAAATGGCCTAAATGGGGTATTACGTCACAACCAATGAAGTGTGTTTTGTGAATCCACCTACCAGCTAGAATGCAGAAGAGAAACAAATCTTACCTAACCTTGGGATCATACAACGTAGCAAGGTAAGCATGGATGCTACCCATCTAATCGGCACATGGGACTTTAGGAAGGATATCAATGAAAGAAAAATAAGTTGTGGACCTATTAAAAGCGCAAAATACATCCGTCCTGATTTAGATCACACTGCTACATCCAGTGAGGAAGAACTAATGGAGACACATCTGTAAATCCCATTTAGGTGGGCTGGATTGATGGCTGACAAAAATACATCACTGCTGTGACGTCAGCAGAATTCCCTTTGAATGTTTCTGGATTCTAGTGTAGATTTTTACCCTGGTTCCAAATACCAAAAAAAATGCAGTTTATTTATCTCTGTTAAATTGATGTGCTCGAATTATGAAGGGAAAAGAGGACGGATTTATTTGGAAAATATTTTACGGTGCCGACACCCTCCCAGCAGTCTCTCTCCTCTCTCTTCCCTCAGTGCTGCTGGTAAAACCGTTATAATTCAGCACAAAGTATCTGGGATGACCTTGCAGAAGGAGAGTGATTATAACAGGTGAAAATACATGCTTATTAAAAGACAAATCAAGCATCTTACGTAGGCGATGCTTAGGATGAATTTCCCTCGAGTGTCCAAGGAATATTCCTTTTTTCCACTCTCAACGCCAAATATGTTGACTTTTCCGATGTGGCTTCCGGTTGCCACATACTGGGAATCGGGAGAAAAAGCCAGCGACCAAGCATCAACTGCGTGAAAGGAAGAGAACAAAACAGTGAGATATCCAGTAATGCGTAAGTTGCATTTATTTCTCTTGTGCAATATTCAAATGCCGGTCTGGCAAGGAAGCAAATAGTGTTCTGAATAAGCAAACCAGAATTAGTAAAGCTATATTCAGCTATTTTAGTAAAGCTATATTCAGTTGTGATTAGTCATGATTAACGTTAATTGGATCTGGGTTATGAGTTCATTGTCTCAACGTGGGCTGTGAATACACATCCCAAAGGTCCTTTTTTTTCCAAAAAGGCAACTGGATTTTCTTGTTTTTTTCCTTTGAAAACATTTCACTTCTCATCCAAGAAGCTTCAGAAATAGACAAGGTCCAGTTGTCTTTGGGACAGCCACGACCGGGTAATTGAGAATCTCCATAGACTGTGAATATAACCATTATTCACTGTCCTTTTAGTTATTTACTTATAAGTAAATAAAAAAATTTGTAACAGTCACTGTCATAACAAAGTCAGCCATAACCTTTCATCTACTAATTAAAATGGATACGCCACAAGCAAATGACATTTGCTCAGTTCCCAGCGATGGGTCGAACATTACCTGGCCCAGCATCTATTGACTTAATCTGTTTGCCAGTGTCCAAGTCCCAAATGCGGATGTGAGCATCTAATGAGCTGGACGCAGCAACTGTGCCTGTGTGGCTAATGTCCACAGAAACGACACCCAGCTGATGACCTTCTAAAGTCCACTTGAGGTCCAGCTTCTCCTCATTCCTTGGAGAAACAAAAAGAAAGCATTTTTTCCCTAAAAAAGAATAAGTGGTACACCTATCAATAGTTTTCCATGTGGTGTATCTAGCAAGGCTTCCTAAAATTCCATTCTTGATACAGACTCCGCTCCCAAATCACGTTTTCCTCCCAAACCTGGAGGAACACTACAGGTAGTCCTTGACTTACGGCCATTCTTGAGCCCAGAATGATGATGTTAAGTCATGGCAGTCATTAGAAAAGCAACCTAGAACTAAGGAGCAATTTCCTGACAGTTAGAACAATTAACCAGTGGAACAACCTGACTCCAGAAGCTGTGAATGCTCCAACACTGGACGTTTTTAAGAAGAAATTGGAAAACCATTTGTCTGAAATGGTATAGGCCAGGGTTTCCTGCCTGAGCAGAGGGTTGGTCTAGATGACCTCCAAGTAGGTCTGTCAGAACTTTGAAAACAGGTCATAAATCGTACTGGGCAGATCCGTGGGAACTTCCAGTAGTCTCTAAGTGACGGGTTGTTAAACAAGGATTACCTGCACGTGTTTCTCTTACTTGTTTAAGGACAGCTTTGCACACCTGTAAAACTGCACAGCGTTTTTAGAAAACCTCCTGGAATTTACCATTTCCAGACTTTCACCAGGTCATCCAGAGAGCCCGAGATTACGGTCTCCGAGCCGTCGTTTCTGTTTTTGCCCCAAGCTACCGACCAAATTGCATCGTCGTGCGCTAAGGGGGAAAAAAAGAGAGAGAGATGACTCTGTTAGCCTCTTCCAAGAAACAAGTTCTACTGAGCAAAGCCAGCCTCACCAGCAAGAAACCTGAAAAACCCTACAGAAGAGAATTCCAGGCGTTGATGATTCGATTTTGGGGGGATCCCAACCCTTCCCCAGTCATTGCCCAGCTAGTCTGGTGAACCACACTTTCTACCCGTGGAAAGCAAACCTGGCTTGAGCCTGCCCACACGTTAAGGGTCCCCTCTCTTAAGGGACCAAGAAGGGTCTTCTCCGTGGTGGCTCCCTCCCTATGGAACATCATCCCCATGAAGATAAGATTGCCCCCCTCGATGGGCTTGAAAGGCCCTGAAGACATACATTTGCCAGGTCTGAGGACCCCAGGGTGATACGGACCCCATCAAGTGGTTAATTTAATTGTTGTTGCCAGGGAGGTGGAGGGCTACTGAGGTTTGTATTGGGGTTTGATTGTGGTTTGATTGCTGTAAGCCGCTCAGACTCACAGTAAGCAAGCTGGGCTTAATAAATAAAATGAATATATACTTTTTTAAAGGCAAGAGATATCCTTGTTTCATCCATGACCTGAGCACGCCACCATATTTTTCATTTCATTTTATTTTTATTAAACTTATCAGCCGCCCATCTTACCACAAGGCAACTCCTTCCAAAGCAAACAAACCAAACAGTGCAGAAACACAGAATTTCCTTACCTTGTTCTTGCTTGAAGAGAATACTGTACTGAAAAGGAGAGGGGGGGAAAAAACCATTCAATCAACCATTCAATCCTCTTTATATATATATATATATATATATATATATATATATGTATGTATGTATGTATGTATGTGTGTGTGTGTGTGTGTGTGTGTATGTATGTATGTATATATATATATATATATATATATATATATATATATATATATATATATATATATATATATATATATATATATATATATATATATATATATATATATATATATATATATATATAGTGACAAATGTCAAATTGCAAAGCCAGGCGATGATGTCTACTTACCTGAGTTGTCATTTTTTTTAAATTATTTTTTTCCCCCTCACAAACCGATTGTGTGCATCAGAGCTCTGGAAGGAGAAGAAATTGCTGAGGAGAGGGGGGAAAAAATACATTCCATTAAATATGCCGTCAATTCTCCGTTCGATTCAAAGCCGCCGTTGAAAAAGATAAAATGAGAAATGGAAGGGAAGGGAATTGGAAGGGAACAGGAACAGGAAGGGAAGGGAACAGAATATAGGATAGAATAAAATCATCTTTACTGTCATTGAGTAACTCACAACGAAGGTGAGGGCTGTCCACTACCCACACGTAAAAACCACGAATAAGCACACACGTTACACCAGGGGTCTTCAAACTTGGCCCTTTTATGACTTGTGGACTTCAACTCCCAGAATTCCTCAGCCAGCAAAGCTGGCTGAGGAATTCTGGGAGTTGAAGTCCACAAGTCATAAAAGGGCCAAGTTTGAAGACCCCTGCGTTACACACACCAGCCATGATTAAAAGGCAACAAGCCCCGATGTGGGGGGGCGGCGAGGCGGAAGAGCCCAGATGTGGGGGGGGCAAGAGGGGGTTGCTATGGAGACTGGCGTCCCCCCTCCCCTTCTTCTCCCCTCGGTCGGCGCCCCCAGCAACTCACCCGCCCAGGCTGCAACGTCGCCGCCCAGCGCTTGGGGCGCCTGCCGATGACGACACGCCTCGCCACCGAGACGGCGGCCAGAACGGCGGCGCGTAAAGCGCTCTCTGCTGCCCCACGGCGGCGCGGCAGGGACGCGCAGGCCCGGCTCACTTTGGCGCCTGGATCGCGGGGCGTTCGGCGGGTTCCCGGGCGCGCCGCTTGAGCAGAGGAGGGGAGTGGGGGGATCTGGGAAGCATTTCTCGGCCCCCCTCCCTTGCCAGGGGGGCGCCCGAGGGACCCTGCAAGTCTTGCAACCCGGGAATTGCATTGCGGCCCCAGTGCAGGAGCGTGCGTGCACACGCGTGGGTCTCCTGCTTGCACGCCCCTTTCGCTTTCCTGCATCTTGACTCATCCGAAGTCGGTTTTTTGGGGGGGGATTTTCCTGGCTGGAACCCCAGCCAAGCGGCCCCATCTGGAAGGGGCAGCTTGCAAGATCTCGGAGCTCTCCCCCGCCCTGCTGAAAGAGAGGACCCCCCCAGGACCCCCTCCCCCCACCTTTGCACCCCACTATTAGGACCTCCTTCCTTCCTTCCTCGCAGCCAGGGGAGAAGGAGAGCAAGGATGGGCTCCTTTGCTGCCCTAAGACGAGGACTTCCTGTAATAGTAGCTTTCTTGGCTTTTCAGGGGCTTCAGCTGCCCCCCTGGAGCGAGCCCAGCCCCTCTTCTTCTGCCCCCAGCCCGGCTCTTCTCTCCAGGAAAAACCCTAACTGGGATTTGCACATCTGGATCCCTCCTGCCCCACATCTGTCTTCGGTTTCCATTCTTCTCGGCCTGAGTCAGCCTGGCAGATTCTTCCTGGGGTAAAATAGATGTCCTTTCCAAACTGCCTTTGATATGCCTCATAAATCTGGTTGGGACCAGCTGGAGAGAAAGGAAATTTTTAAAAAACAACATCATAAAGGCTTGGAGTTCCATTCTTCAGCAAATCTCACTGACGAAAGAAATAGAAGAGCAACCTATTAATGTTTGAATAAAATAAAGTATCCTTCCCCCCCCCCCGCCCCCCATTAGCGTGCCAAGCTTCCTTAATTCACAAATCTTTGGTTTATTCATCCTTTGAGTTTAATTTGCCAGCCTCAGCATCCTCTGTGGATCCAAATTAAATAGCCCGCTTTCTTTGAGGTTAGATGGTGGGCATAGCTGTGGCAGAACCAAACATACATTTCTGATACACCGTGAGGTTATTTCTCACGTATTCTTTAGCAGGTTGACAATTTGGGACTGGAGCTGATGGCAGAAATCTTGGATTAAAAGATTGTGATAGCCATCAGATCTTTCCTTTAACCGTTGCGATGTTCCAGATGAGTTTCTTATTGAGCCTCGATTCTGACTTACGTGGCAAAAATCACCTTTTTATCACGTAATCTCTTTCAATGCATCAATGCAGCCTTATCAGCCTATTATTTTGACTGCTGTCAGATTATTCATCCAATTAAAAAAATAAATCTGGAGCCCCTTGAAGGGCAGCTAAATTTTGTCTTGCAGAACTGAACTGTCCAATTACATATTCAACCCTGAGGTTGATGCAAATATAATTTTGATAGGCTTTTAACCCGTCTTGAGTTAGTTGGAGGTTTTAAAGAAGCGTTCCTTTGTCCCTTGGGGAGAAGTCAAGATCGTTCCTAATGTGCAATAATTCAGATAATTGGCTGATGAGGTTTCTCATTAGGACAGGAAGATGGGCTAACCTTTCACGGACAAATCTCATTTAGGGAGCTGAGACAAAGAAGCTCATTTGGCATATGGAGCTGCTGTTTTATGGAAGATGAGAATGGCCAGCAGTCAACCAAAAGTGGCTTTTTTTTTAATCTGTTGGAGATGTGGAAAAAAGGCTCACTTGCAAACAGTTCGGTTCAGCTTTATTGTCCCAAAGGTGCTTTTTCCAAAGGGCAACTGGACTTTGTTTTTTTTTCCCTTGAAAACATTTCGCATCTCATCCGAGAAGCTTCTTCAGAGCTTCAAAGGAAAAAAAAAACAAGAACATCCAGTTGCCTTTTGCAAAAGCCCCTCTGGGATTATCGTGACCTGGATGACTGAGAATCTCCATAGACATCCAGCTTTAATAATTATTTGCGTCCTATTATCTAAGCAGCAGGTTAAAAAAACTTTAAGAAATTCTTGAGCTGCGAGGCCAGCTATTGAAGCAATAAATGATGAATGTTTTGATTAAAACATTCTGTTTTGGATTTAAGAAAAAAAGAGGTATCTTAGAATGGATGCAGGCTTGTCTGCTCTCCCAGCTTCTTCTAACACAGTGTTTCTAAATCTCAGGAAAATGGGTGGACTTCAACTCCTAGAATTCCTCCTGTCTGCAGTCTAATTAATTCAACTAAATCTCAAGTCAGCACCTCAGCTTCATCCTAGGCAGATCATCATCTGTGAACGCATCCAGTTAGCACTGCTATCCCTCCAGAGCTGCAGAGTTCTCCATTCTGGTCCAATAAGAGCAGGGGAAGCCAGAGAGAGTCACAAAAGTCAAGATGTCTGTTACCGAATGCTCAAAGCTCCACCTTTTTTTACATACATCACACGGGAAGGGGTGGGGCTTGGATCCCAGAGCCGGGAGAAGAACTCTGGATCAGAGATGGATAATTGCCCTGGAGCCGATACGCTCAACAAGCCAATTCTTGCCAGGTTAGCAAGCCGTGGGTTCTCTGCATTAAACGTGCTCCATAACAAAGACGATTTGTGCACTGGGAGATGTCCATTCGGTCTGGTGGAACCATATTGGCAGTCACAAAGGTCCATACTGCCCGATCGGGGAGATAAATTTTAATAAATTGAAATAATTACAGTGCCCATAAAAACCAGACAGGGCTTCCGCTGTACCGGGGGCGGGGGGGGGGCTGTCATCTCGAATGTTTTGACCATTTGTGGTCAAAACAGACACTCCTGTTTGTTTTGCCATTGAGAACACGTACGGGTATCCCAAGACATTAGAAAGGGGAGGAAACACACCCCACCCCCTGAAGAAGTGGCTTTTGTTAGCATTTTTTTTACAAGGCCCATTTCTGGCTGCTGCTGCTCCGGGTGCCAAATGCAGCGACAACAGTGTCGTTTTAATGAGTGCCTCGTGCACAACGGGCAGCAGGGCAAAAGTGCCGAAACGCTGCTTCTTTGGTTGCATCCGTCAGATTATATTTCCCCGATTGTCAGGTCGTGGGGAGCCCCGCTGTCAATTTAATTTGGCAGCTAAATTTACGACCGCCTTCCTGCCTTCCAGATGGATAATTTATCTGTGTCACAGCCCCGTTTATTACTTTCTCCTCCTGCCCCAACTCGTCCCTTTCTTGGCCAACACCTTCCTAATTCGCACCCCCTCCCGGTGATCTCTCCTGACTCCACCGTCCCTCGTCCTCGGTCAATAAACGCTGGGGGACCCTTGGAGAGCCATTAGGGAGGGATGATTGAGTGACCCGGCCCTTTTGTCTCGCAAGGCCTTGCCAAAAAAAGATGGATGAGATCCATCTGTAGGGAAGAAAGGAGGGCCGGCGGGAGGGGTGGGATGGGGTGGTGGGCACCCTGGTTCAGGTGAAATAAAAGAACTGCTGAAGACACACGCAGGGAGGCACAGACAAAGACACACGGCTCTGGGCCTCCAGCACTGTAAGCCATCCGCTGTCACCCACGCGGGAGTTGGGCTGCGATATAAACTGGGTTAACAAATAAAATAAATAAAAAGCAGAGTTGGGTTTGGAAGCCATGGGGATGAATTTTATTTTCTTGAAAATGGCCTCTCGGTGGACACAGGTGGTTGGGGGTGAGGGCAGCTGGGTGGAGGAGAGGGGAAACCTTGGGGTGATTTTCCTTTCCTTTCCTTTCCTTCCCCTCTCCTCTCCTCTCTTCTTCCCTTCCCTCCCCTTCTCTCCCCTCCTCTCCCTCCCCTCCCCTCCCCTTTCCCCTTTCCAGGTCTGCAGTTTGAGGCAGGATGGCGGTGACGGTCTGTGTCCAGAGAACCAGCTCCGACCAGGGTCCTGCACAAGGAACAGGAGCAAGCACAGAAGAGAGAAACCGTTTCTCTTCTTGGTTCAGCATTCTCTGTTTTCTCTGAAACCTCCCGCCTTCCTGTGGCCCAGTTACAAGCGCAGTTTTGGCTCTCTTGGATGGAAAAATGGCCTGGCCATCAGAGCAAGGAAGGATGGGGGAAGACGAAATGTCAGGGCGCTGAAGTGTACGATGGGCGGTTGCAAGAAGCGGGGAAGGTCTAGTGTTGCGAAAAGAAGGACTAGGGGGGAACGTGATGGCAGCCTTCTAGTTTTTGAGGGGCTGCCACAAAGAAGAAGAGGGGGGGTCAACCTATTCTCCAAAGCACCTAAAAGCTAATCAAGGAGAGAAGCAACCAGGAACTATGGATGAATTTCCTGACAGCAAGAACGATTAACCGGTGGAAGGTGGAACAGGCCTGCCTCCAGAAGTCGTGGGGGCTCCATCGCTGGAGGTTTTTTAAGAGCCTGGACGTCCGTTTGTCTGACATGGTAGGTCTCCTGCTTGAGCAAGGGGTTGGACTAGAAGACCTCCAAGGTCCCTTCCATCTCGGTTATTCTGTATTCTGTATCCAGCCCCAAAGATCCTCCCTGGAATGGAGGGAGGGGAGACGGAGAGGCAGGGAAGGTTCCTGGATAAGCCCCACGTCCTTCTCTTCTCTCGCCCTTTGGAGACCCCCCCCCCCAAAAGCAGCATCCTTGCACCAGTCAGCGCTGGGCCTAGGGGGAAAGGGGAGCTTCTGCCCCTTCCCGGTGTCATCGCCTCCTTCTCGGCCCATGAATCTTCCCGCTGCCTCCCAGCTGCAAAGCGAGGTGCCATGGGGGAGGGGGGGGGAGAGCGCTGCAAGGAAAGGCCGGGAATCTCCTTTTGGGGCCTGGCGGGATGATGGGGTAGGGGATGATGGGGTAGGGGATGATGGATGGGGACGGGGAGGGAGGGCACTGCTGGCGGGGCGCGTGGGTGGGTGATGGATGATGGGGGGGGGTGGGAGGCGTCGCTTGTGTGCCCCGAGCGGAGGGGGGGGGAGATAGAAAAGAGGCAGATGGATGGATGGATGGGGGGCGGAGGAAGAGGGAGGGAGGAGGGAGGGAGGGGTAAAAGAGTCCCTTGGCCAGTTCGCGGTGCGGGACAGACGGAGGCAGAGCTCCTGAGGCTCGCCTCGCCGCTGCCTCGCTCGCTTCTCGACCCGTCCCGTCCCATCCCGGATCTGCCTCGCCTCCGCCAGCCATGCCCAACTTCGCCGGCACCTGGAAGATGAAAAGCAGCGAGAATTTCGACGAACTCCTGAAAGTCCTGGGTAAGGCGCGGAAAGGGATGCTAGCCAGGAAGGGTCGGGTGTCATAAGGCTCTCCAAGGCGCTAGGCATCAAGACTGGCGGCTGGAGGGAAACCTCGCCAAGTCCCCCCACTCCCCGCAAGCCGTGTTGGCTTACTCACGAGTCAGCGGGGAGGGAGGGAAGGACGGAGGCAGCCACCCGGTTCTTCGAGAGGAAGCGCGCTTGGAGCCGACGGGGGGGGGGGGGAAGGAGGAGGAGGGGGCAGAAGCGGGTCCAAGGCGTGTGAGAACGGGGCCAGAGGTCTCTTCTGGAGGGACTCGGGGAATCCTCGCGGGCTGGGAGCGAGGGTGTCCCGGCTCGGAGCGCTGCTCTTCCCTGGCACTCCTATGCCCCCCCCCCTCACTTCTCTATCCCGAAAAGGGGGATTTAGACGTGAAGGGGAGGGGAACCCAGGCTCCTATGGCCAAGGGAGGGGCGCTTGCTCTCAAGTAAACCTGCTTAGTTCCCCCCCCTTGCCATTTGGCCAGCTCTTGCGGTCCCAGGTCCCCCTGCCCACCCAAGGGCAGGGCTGGGTGGCTCTTCCACGAGGGAGCTGCTGGGAAATTAGACCCCTGGCTTAGGCCAGTCAATGCAAGCGCCGAAAGGATTCCTTACCCTGCCGCTTCGCCCCCCACCCCACCCCCAATGTCTCCCCAGGAGTGAATGCCATGCTGCGGAAAGTGGCCGTGGCCGCCGCCTCGAAGCCCCACGTGGAGATCCGCCAGGACGGGGACCAGTTCTACATCAAGACCTCCACCACCGTCCGGACCACCGAGATCAACTTCAAAGTGGGGGAGAGCTTTGATGAGGAGACGGTGGACGGGAGGAAATGCAGGGTAGGGCAACCCGTCAGGCTGCCTTCCTTTGAGGTTGGGAATTCGAGAGAGGCTGGGGGTGGTGGTCTTGGGGGCTTCTTCTTTCCAAGCTTGAACTTTGGGGTGGAAGATAACAGCAACCCAGAAGATGACAAACGTCCTGGGGATGAGTTTCCCCCTAAAGCACCGAGGCGTCCAACCTTGGCTGCTTTTAAGACTTGTGGAATGGCTGGGGAATCCTGGGAGTTGAGGTCCACAAGTCTTAAAAGTGGCCAAGGTCGGACACCCCTATCCTAAGCGTTCTCCGATCGAGATCTGTTCCATGGAGAACACCACAGGAGGGTTTGGCCGTTGTCCTCTTCTAGGAGAAGCTCTTGAAGTCAAGCTGGATAACTTGACCGTATGCCTCCCCTCCAAAAAAATGTGCTGGAAAGGCTGCGCCACGCAGAAACCCCTGGAAAAAGACCTGGTGGGGTGAGTTGACCCCATCTAGCCACAGGCATCACATTGCGATGGTGTCTGACCCTAACCTGCTGCTGCCTCCTCAACTTTGGAGCTAGCAAGTTATCCATAATCCAGTGGAAAAACTGAGCGAGATTCCCAGCAGGCTAAGAAGGCAGATAAAAGTTTTCCCTGCGTTGTTTTCTTGTGCACCTTAAACATAGATGCAGACACACACACACACACCCATCCCCAATAGGGAAGACTGGGTGAATTTTGCTCTCCCCACAAGCCACCAACCAGGGGACTAATTTCTTGAAAAAACAGGTTTGCTATTCTTTGCGGGGCAAACCGGAGCCACAAAACCTTTCTCGCTTCCTCATTGGGGATCTTCTAAAGAAACTAACTCACCTTTCATGAGCTGTGCTGGGATTCCCTGGACTGATGAATCAGGATTTTGCACAGGGAAGCTTTGGTTTCCTGTCATAAAGCATCCAGGGACTCAGGAGGCTGGACTGCCCTGTCCAATGGCCTTGCTTTGGGATTTCCCCACCGGCCTCATCCAACATGCCCGTAGTATCATATTTGCACTTCAGGAGTTCCTTTCAGATTGGCAGTTTTCTGAATAACTGCCCAGCGTGGCAGTTGAAGAGCATTTTTTTAAAGCGTGCAAGTTTGATTTGGCTTTGGGAAAGATTTTTAGGGATGTCTATTCCTGTTGATGGGGAAAGATTGGAACCTGAAGAATGTGTGTTCTTGAAGTTCTAAGAGATTGGACAGCCATCTGTCTGAAACGCTAGAGCAGGGGTGTCAAACTCAATTTCATTGTGGGCCGCATCAGCATTGCGGTTGCCCTCAAGGGGCTGGGTGGGTGTGGCCAGGGTGGGCGTGGCCTACTGGGTGGGCGTGGCCAGCTCTACATCGTTCGCATCAAGGGTGCCTATGGGGGCCTGGGCAGGAGTGGGACAGATCTGAGGGTCTCTGGGCCAGGGCCAGGGCCAAGGCAGAGGGGGCTGTTCCCTCACTGTTTCCAGGATGGCTTCGGGGGCCACATGAAACCACTTCCCGGGCCAGATCCGGGCCCCAGGCCTTGTGTTTGACATGTCTGCGCTAGAGGGTCTCCTACTTGAACAGGGGCTTGGACTAGAAGACCTCCAAGGTCCCTTCCAAGTCTGCTATTCTGTTATTCTGACCCTTGCTGTCACCAGGAATTCTCTCTGCCTCAGCGTGGACACCCAATCCCACCAAACCAATTGGTAGTGATCAGTGCTTTTTTTGTAAGAGTAAAAGGTGCCGGAACTCACACGTCATACAACCCGCCATGCCTACCCTACAAGGTTCCATCCAAAAAAGGTGCCGGAACTCCGTTCTGGGCGTTCTATGAGAAAAAAAAGCCCTGGTAGTGATGATCCAGTGTTCCTTTTTGTCTGTGGTTTTTTGAGTCAGCGTTAGCTCCTCATGATTCACTGGGCAAGTCTCTAGAATCTTTTTGAGAATATTTTGGAAGTGGTTGGTCCTTGTCTCCTTCCTCTTCCTAGGGTGAGACAGAGGCATTGGCTGAAGGTCACTCAGCTGGGTTGGGGTTTTTTTGTGCCTAAATTGGGACTAGAACTCACCATCTCCTAGTGTCTAGCCAGGAAGTGCCTCAATGACTGCACAAACTGGCTTCCTTCAGAAGCGATATCCCAGCAAATAACAGTTGTTGAGCTAAACAAGCAATAGGCTTTGCCCCCAGGTCTTCTGCTACCCTTTTGGAAGTAGAAGCCAATCTGCCTGCACTTCTTGGAAGCGGTTGGGGAAATGGAATGTTGAACTACAGCTGGCTGGGGAATTCTGGGAGTTGAAGTCCACCCCTCTTAAAAGTGGCCAGCGTTGAGAAACACTGCCTTAGAGTAACGGGCAGGGATAAGACTGAGAATGGGGTGCCCCACAGTCTGTCCGTTCATCAGCTTAAAGAGAAAGATCGTGATTAAATTGAATTATTGGGGCTCATAGATGAAGACAGCGAATGGGCAAGGCGGAAACAAGAGAGTTAAACAAGGTGTGGCGTGCAAAAAACCCACAAGAGAAGTAAGTCATGTTCCTGGAAACTATCAGAAGAATTATACCCAGTTTCATGTGGGTTGTGGCTTGATCCGATGACCCATTCAATCAATCAAAAAAACAAAAGCAAAACCTTAATTGTCTGAAGACGCCTGGAACAGCAATTTTCCCAAACTCAAAATGGAACCACCAGCCAACACTTTGGCTGAAGGAATCCAACAGGGCAAACTTTTCTCTCTGGCTGGGCTTGTTTAATGAATCTGGTCTGATGCAATTTGGCATTAAATTCATTTTTTTAAAAAATATTTAATGATAAAAGTCTGTCTCGGATGTTTCCTGGAGAAAAAGCAAGCATCAATTCTGGGAGGTCTGAAACTTCAGACGCAGAAACATCTGCCCAACTGCCAGATCTGACCAGTAGATTTTTTCTTTCTTTCTCAATTCTCCAGAGTTTCAGCCTTAGGTTCCCCCCCCCCCCCCCGCTCCAGCCCTAACTGGAGGTTAGGCTATTCTGAGCTGCCCGTGAAGTTGAACCAGTGTGCTTCGCTGTGCCTCATATCTGCTTCAGGGATGGAAATTCATCCAATTCAACAATAATAAAGATGTTGAAAGGGTTACCGCCAGCAGTTTCTCCCTGTTGCTGGACTGCGACCATTATCCTAATATTTGACTTCCCACTCCCACGAAGCACCATCTTTTCTTGCAGAGTTTGGCCACTTGGGAGAACGAAAACAAGCTTTACTGCAAGCAAACGCTTCTGGACGGCCAGGGCCCCAAAACATACTGGACAAGAGAGCTGGCTGGAGAGGAGCTGATTCTGGTAAGAGTTTTGAGGAGGCCTGAACAACCCCCACTAAAAAAAAAGGGGGGGGGAGAGAAGTAACCCCCCCTCCAAGCTTAAACTGGGTTGAAGGCAGCTGATAGCATGGCTGGGCATTTTGAGGGCTCCATTCTGTTATATTCAAGCCTGGAATTTGGCAACAAGGTTCAGCCAAGGATAAGAGACTGCATTCTCGCATTTACCCCATTTTTTTTAAAAAAGAAAAAGGTGCTTTGGAAGTGAAAGGTGTCAGCCTCTAATCCCCCCTCTCCCCCCCCCCCCGTTAAGTCTGTTCCACCGGGAGAAAATTGCAACTGAGATTTCAACCTCCATCTGAATATTTTAAACGATTTTCCATAAGAGAAGATCCTCCATCACCTGTCAGTATGAAAGCCCGTTTTGTCCTCCTCCTCCTCCTCTTCTCTAGATCACACACACACACACACACACACACACACACACACACGTCACAGTGGGACGCAGACCAATGAACCTTCTCCCAAACTGAGCGCTGCAGGTGAAAACACTCAAAACATCAAATCTGAAAGTCCTGACAGGTCTTTGATCTAGAGTGCTGCCAACATCCCCCCCCCAAGGCATCTCTTGGGGCCCAACCTAGCTTGAATCCTGCATCTGCATGTTCTGGGGAAGCATCCGGAAACCAACCCTGAGCAGTCGAGGTAAGTCCTCGGCTTACCATCACAGCTGAGCCCCAAATTCCTGTCGCTAATTGAGACAGTTGTGAGTTTTGCCCCATTCGATGACCTCTCTTGCCACGGTGGGCAAGGGAACCACTGCAGCTGTTCCAGTTAGTGACAGGGTTGCTTGAAGCGAATCTGCTTTCCTCATTGACTTCACTTGTCACAAGGTCGCAAAAGGGGATCACCTGACTCCAGGATGTTGCCAGCGTCGTAAATAGGAAACCAAGTGGCCCAGCATCTGAATTTGGACCAGGTGACCATGGGGATGCTCCAACGGTCATGCGAAAAACGGTCCTAAGCCACTTTTTTTCCAGTGCTGCTGAAACATGGAATGGTCGCTAAATGAACAGGGGGAAGTTGAGGACTATCTGTACATGAAAATTGAAGGTGTCCAGACTTGGCAAAATCTTGGAAGGCCTTCAGGTTCTTGCTACATTCCAGCAACCCAAGAGCTCAGCTCTCCTCAAGACCAGGTGCAAAAAGAGCCCAAGGTGCTTTTTCAGGAGGCAACCGGACTTTCGCTTCTCTTTGAGGACGTTTTGCTTCTTATCCAAGAAGCTTCTTCAGTTCTGACTGGATGGATGGTGGGGAATAGAAGGGAGTTTCTTTAAGAGACTTTTGAACCAAGATGAAAGGCCTCCAAGCGGCTGAACAGCTTCTCCCCCAGGCTGGTGCCTTCTGCAGAGGTTGGTTTTCTAGTCTCAGCCGACAAAGTGCTCCCCAACCGCGGTGGTCTTCTCCACGAAAGACGGTCAGAAAGTCTCCCCCCCCCCCCCCGTTTCAGGTTCTCCTTCTCTTCTCTTTGCAGACCTTTGGTGCCGATGACGTCGTGTGCACGAGGATTTACACACGAGAGTGAAAAAAGGCCAATCTCCCTCTTGCAGGAGAAGTGGAGGATCAACAGCAGATGTTTGGAAAAGTCCTGCAGAGTAAACATCCTTGCGTGTTGTTTTAACGGGCTGGTTCCGGCATGATGGTACATGTCAGTCTCAAATCCCAGCTCGCCAGCCCTAACTTGTATTCCCCCCCCCCCCCGTTTTGCTTAGATTGCGGATCCAGGTCCCTGTAGAATTTGCGTGTGTGCGTGCGTGTTTGCGGGTACAAAAAAAAAATAATCCTTTCATTTTCTCTGCTGCTCACTGGTATTTATATAGCTTCACATTTGTATGATCCGAGCAGTGATTAAAATCCCTTGGTTCTTGTTCAGCACGCTTCGCAAACCGATGTTTCTTTTACATATAAAAGCACACCCAGACAAGTAAAACAACACAATAGGAGGTGTAGAAACTCCAAACCCACACTTTTACTACAACAGGTGTCTTACCTGGTTGTTTTAGCCTTTTTTATTTATTTAAAAAAACAGCTTTCCCAACCAGCAGCAATTGCATGGTGCTGTGTTTTGCACAAAGCTGCTTTCTGTTTAAACTTAAGGAATTTGTTGCTGTAGTGGAAATCAGTCCCCATAGACAAGGGTTGTTGTTCTCTGCCCACATCACAGTCAACTACCTAATTATGGCCTCTAAAGTTGGAGAGTATTTCAGGTCAAGCCACAAAACCCAGGGTTGTCGTTTTGGTTATACCTTTCCCATCCCAAATCATGCCCTTCCATGTGTTTTTCAGATGACTGTACTAGTTCTGCCCCCAGATTTAACTTCTGTAAACGAGGAAGTAGAACTTAAATCCAGAAAGAATAATTGGAAGAGAATATTTGTAGCTCAAGGTTCAACTGTAGGGTCCTTGCTGCTCTTGGTTGTTTTCTTGTGGACATTTCAATACCCAGCTAGGTAACATCATCAGTGCTAGAAGGGAGCAGGCCTCCCCCAAGCACTGATGGTGTTACCTACTTTGGAAATGGAACATCTGCAAGAAAAGCTTAGAGAATACCAAGGACCCAAAAGAATCATCTGTGCAGAAATAGTCTTTTTTTAAAAAAATCCCATTTATATCCCGCCCTTCTCCGAAGTCTCAGGGCGGCTTACAATCTAAAGCACAATGTGCTTAGCAATAGCCTTCATTCTATGTATATGCCTGCTTATTAGGGTTTTCGCCTCCCCCCCCCAAGCGGCATTATTACAAAGTCAGCTTATTGCCCCCAACAATCTGGGTCCTCATTTTACCTACCTCGGAAGGATGGAAGGCTGAGTCAACCTTGAGCCTGGTGGGACTCGAACCTGCACTAATTGCAGGCAGCTGGTGTTACTTAAGGAGGCATTAGTCCACTGCTCCACCAAGGCTCTTTTATACAAAGAGTCCCTGAATACAGAAAATCAGCAACTTAAGGAAACATTTATCCTAACTTTCCATGCTCTTGTGGCATTTCCTTAAGGTGCAAATGTAAAGGATTCCTCTTATCCAGTTTGAGAAACAGACGTAGCTGAGAGCAACAGATGAGAATCACACTCTGGAAAATCAGAGGCCATAACAAAAAGCTGTCTTCGATCTAATCAATGACATTATTTTCCCCCATTATCTGCTTCCATCACGTAGACGTTTTCAAGTTGGGAACTATTTTAGGAACTTGTGCTGGGCCAAGGATTTTAGGGCAGCACGGGCCCCGCAGATCCCGTGCCTCTTTTAAGACATTTGCATGGGGGGGAAAAAAGACATTTCTTCAACAATTTAATTTTTATGGAAACTATCCACGGCCAAGCTCTTTTGAATCAGAAGTTCCCAAAGGTCTCTCTTGGCCACAGAACGAAAGCTCAGCGAATGTTTTCCTTTTAATGGTTTTTTTTTAAAGCTAGCCTTCATACAGAAATGAGGGTGCAGCTCCCCTAATTGTGTGACATTTCCTCATTAGGACAACCAACTGCTTCATCTGCCTTCAACCCCAATCCTTAATGAAAAGGGAAGCCCTCCGTGGCTAATTTGGAACACGACGACGTGGCACATGTTCACAACCGAAGCAGTGGCCTGTTAAATTAAGTCTGAATTCATTCAGGCCACGTTAATTTTATGGATACTTTGAACTAAGCAATTATATTTTGTGTGTGTGTGTGTTCATCCCAAGCTTGCCATTCAGAAGCTGACCTAATTAGAGACAAGAACCCTGGGCCAGATTTTGTATGACTGTTTCACATGCTCAAAAGAAAATATAAAAACAAAAACTGCCAGGCCAGTATTTAAGGAAAACAACAACAACAATCGGCGGAGGGATCTGGAAAATATTTCCAAATGGACTCAACTATCAACAAAGAGGGGGAAAAAAGTCTCTGATCAAAAGGCGAACAAAACAATATTGCTCTTGGATTCGCATCGCATCTGGTGCACACGACTCAGCGCGTTCATTGGATGAACTCTCGATCGACATTTGGTGCACACACACCCTGCAGGCAAGTCCACTCGGTCCTTATTAAACTCCTTGCAAATGATGAGCTAAACCAAGAGAAAATGGAGAATTTGTCATCTCGCTGGCTTTCCAATGTGTCTGAACCTGAAGTCCATTGACAGGCATTCTCAAATGCCCTTTAACAGAATTGGAAGGGACCTTGGGGGTCTTTTAGTCCAACCCCCAGCTCAGGCAGGAGACCCTATACCATTTCAGACAAAGGGTTGTCCAGTCTCTTCTTAAAAACCTCCAGTGTTGGAGCACCCACAACTTCTGGAGGCAAGCTGTTCCACTGGTTTAATTGTTCTCTCTGTTAGGAAATTTCTTAGTTCCTGGTTACTTCTCTCTTTGATTAGTTTCCATCTGTTGCTTCTCGTCCTGCCTTCTGGAGCTTCGGAGAATAGGTGAAACCTCCCCCTCTTCTTTGTGGCAGCTCCTCAAAAACTGGAAGGCTGCTATCATGTCACACACACCCCCAGTCCTTCTTTTCTCTAGACTAGACATACTCAATTCCTTTAAAAACCTAAATGCCCTCATCCGGTTTAGATATCTTATCCACACTCCCTATGAATAACCTTTATGGCACATCCCCAAATTGGTCAACTGCTCCCGTGTTGGGAGCATAAAACAAAGGAAGCCACGGATCTGCAGGTATTCTGCAAATGAAGGGCTACACGCCAACAGAAGAGAATGTTTGAAGCTTGGGTTGTGCTGGGTGTGTGTGTGTGTGTGCGGTCCTCGGTGCTCTCTGACCCTGGTTGTTTGCTTGCAGACATTTCAGGACCCAACTAGGCAACATCATCAGTGCCTGACGATCAGTATCAACAGCACCCCACCACAGAAGTATTATCTAACATCTGCAACCAAGCTCAGATTTGCTATGCCGTGAGTGTGGCTGCATATAACTATTTAGACAGCTACCCCAGCATTATAAAAAAACAGGCAGGATGCCAGAAAAATTCCTTGCCTGTTTTACATTTGTGAGATCTAAGGAAGGAATGCTGGAGAATCTCTCAGCTGGGTCAGGGAAGTAAAATATCAGGGACAAGCTGCAGGACCTTGGATAGCTCCCAGAAGAGCAAAGGAAAACCATTTGGGACCCTTTTCTTGGGCTGGTTCTCCTTCCTTTACGACAGGACTCTCCAAGCGTGGCAACTTTACGACTTGTGGAGTTCAATTCCCAGAATTCTATGCTGGCTGAGGAATTCTGGGAATTGAACTCCACAAGTTGTAAAGTTGCCACGGTTGGAGACCCCTGCTTTATGAGATAAGGACAGTCTTAGGTGGGTGTTTGACTTCTAGACCTGGAGCCTGGCACCATCTACCAAGCGTCCACGTGTTTGGAGGCGGGGGGAAAAACCAACAGAACCTCTTGGAGTGGACGGCCATAACAACATCAACAAACTGAAGAAATAAGCGAGCCTCTATCTCAGCAGCAGAGAGACCGGAACCAGCGCTTCCGCCATTCTTTGCAAAATCTACCGTAGCTTTTGAACCATGAGGGGAATCCGGGCTGATGCCAACCTTCTGCACACACCAGAGACGCCACATCAGAATGAAGAGATCTGACTAGGTGTCTTTGGAGATACCGTCTGTGAAGACAGCCCAGATCCTTTGTGGCTGACCAGGAGTGATCAGGAAGGACAACCCATATTGGCACACAACTAGCCCTGATAGTTTAATGGACATACTGCACTACAGTCAAGTTTACAACATCTGTATAGAAATCATCACATGAATTAGATGGCAAAAAAAGGAGAAGGAAGAGAAGAAAAAGAAAGAGAAGGGGGAGGATAACAAGAAGAGGAAAGGAAAAGTAAGGGTAGAGGAAGAAGAAGAAAAAGAGAAGAAAAAGAAGGAAGAAGCAGCACATTATAGAATACGAAAGCCATATTAAAATCAGAAGGAGCACCTTGTGTTGCTGTTGGCACAGGCCAGGATTGCACCTTGAATCTTAGATGTCAGACACCAGGATAATGGGAACAGGGGAGAGGGGGAAGAGCAACATTGGGAATCCCCACTAGAGAGAGATCTGGGGGGTTTTTTTGGTACGGTTGAAGGCGATTCTGTCCCCTCCCACACTTGGGAAATCACAATTTTTCTGCCTGGCTCAAGAAGAATCTTGGGCAAAATTCATGGAAGAAAACCAGGGCAGAAGCAGTTCGCCCAAGACCTTCTCGTTTGGACAGCCCGCCAGGGAGTGGAGGGACAGAAGCTCCAGAGAGGATTCTGAGAGTGGAGCAGAGGGAAGAAGCACACAAGCTGAGCAGGGCACACCGCAATGGCCCCTGCCAATCCCCGCCCCCCCCCACCAAGCCCCTTCCCAACCTCTTTTATTAACAGGGCCGGGCGGGAGTGTGTGTGTGGGGGGAGGTTAGTTTATTGCTGGCATACTCAAGATTTTGCTTATTGGGTTCTGGCTCGGAGGAGCTGCTGTTGCTGCTGTGTTGTCTTCTTCCCTGGGGCGTTTCCCCCTCCCTGCCCTACCAACTCCACCTCCCCCCCCTTTCCAGTAGCGTGAGAGAATTCCTGCCGATGTCTTTCCTCCTTTCCGTCTGCTTGCCTTGGACCATCACAAGACTGTTCTGAGACTGCTGGACTGAGTGTGTGTGTGTGTGTGCGTGCGTGAGTGCGTGTGTTTGCACAAGCAAAAACCAACACCCCATGTGCAGGGAAGCCCATCTTTTTGAAAAGCACAAGGCCGCCAATCTTACGGCTGCTCACAAGCTGCCAGGGTCGTTTTGCCAAGACCCAGCTCAAAAGCCAAAATCCCGTCTTTCATCTCAGCCTCTTTCGATATTTCGGGACCCGTCTCCACCCAGACGCGCAGAGGAAGGCAGGTCTGTTAAATGCTGGCTTGTCCCCTACAGCGTTTTATTTCCCCAATGCTGCGGAGAAATCTGCACAAAAAAGCGCAAATCCTCCTCAACGAGGGAGGCCAGGCTCAGTTTCCCCAAAGTGTGAATTGGCTGGGCTGGAAGACCTGGCAGGCAAGCCCTGTCTCTCTTTCCCAGGAAGAATTAAGATCCTTCTCCATTTATTATGATTTTTGGCTGGGGTGGTGGTGGGTTGGGTTTCATTTATTTTTACTAAAAAAAAAAGAAAAAAGGAAAAAAAAAGGAGAAACCTTCACACAAAACATTACAATGAAAACTCCCTTTGGTAGAAAGTGTAATAAAATGACTTGGCCGCCCTCGCCTGTAAAACACTATAAACCCTGAAACCATCTGGTAACTCAAAAAAGGCTAGTTAGAGTTGTACTAGCACATTAAGCACACTTATTCTTTTAATTAAAAAAAAATCGACAAATATATACATTTATTTACAAAAAAAAAACACCAAAAAACCAGGAAGGGGGAGCGGAGGAGAAAGAACCGGTTTAAAATTGGTTGTGGCTGCTATTGTCAAAGCGTGCATGTGTGACTGAGCAGATTTTTGTGTGTCTGTGTGCGTGTGTGTCTGTGTGAGAGAGAAAGAGAGACAGAGAGAAAGAGTGTGTTTGTGTGGACAGCTGGTGCACGGCACTAAGAGCCTAGTAAAACAAGCAGGTACAAAATGTAATAATAGTCATCGTCATCGTCATCGTCATCATAAAACCCAAATAAAACAAGAGTTCCACTGGCACTAGAAAGAACAGACTGATCTTAAATCGGTTTAGGGACGTCGGACGAGTCCCAGTCACAGGAACGCAACGGATGAGAAGGAAAAGTCGAAATGGCAGACACCCCCCCAGGCGCCGATGGGTCTGACCCACCCACCCCCTGCTCAGTCTGCAGAACTCGGAAAGCGGCGGAAAAGTTTGGCAAAAAGTCTGCCGCCGAGTCCCGTGGAGAGGAGGGACGCAGCACTTCTGGTGCTCCTTCAAAGATTCTGGCTTGAAACCTCCTGTCTTTCGGGAGGCAGGCAGGCCGGGGGGGGGGGGAGGAGATGGGGAGGGGGTCATAAAGGGAGGGGGGGTGTATGCCACGCACCAAGTCTCGCCAAGCTACTGCCAGCCCCTAAAAGATCAGGGCTGTGGCTGCTGCTGCTGTTGCTGCTGGTGGACAGAGGCCAGGTGCGTCTCCCTCGGGCGCCTCCCGGACCTCCCGCGCCGGCCTCGGGCCCGACGTCAGCGCTCCCGGCTGCTGGACCGGCTTCGGTTCCACAAGACTGATGGGGAAACAGGCCCGGGGACGTCTCCGGTCGGAGTGAAGTGGCGGGTTGCGGAGCCGCGCGGAGGAGGGGGAAGCGGGGAAAGAGGAAGCCGTCCCTCTTTTATTTGCCCCGCGCCGCCCGCACGCCCTCCCGCGGGAAGGGAGGGGAGGGGGGGCTGCGCTCCTGCCCTCCCCTCCAGCCAAACACGTTTCGGTTTCCCTCTTTTCCCCCCTCCCGGCGTTTAGGGCGTCTTACAGGTTGCGCTGTACTTCACGCGGTATTTGTTGATGCTGACAAAATGCAAGTCCTCGGCCTCGCAGGTGGTGGTGCAGGGCAGCAGCCCCTCCAGGGCTTCCCCCATGAGCCACTGGCTGGTCTCGGCCGCCATTTCGCGGGTGACGTGCTCTTTCGTCCACCGGTCCACCCAGGCCTGGAAACGCTGGTGCAGCCTCTTGCTGACCCGCTCGTGGGACTGTGGGAGGGGGAGGGAGTTAGGGTGGCCATCTTGGAAAAATGCCCCCCTGGATGGACACCCTGGTGGTGGTGGGGGGGCCCTGCAAGCAGTCAGGCATGGACCAGATCCTAACTAGGGCAGAACAAGCCTTTTCTGATCGTGTGGTTGATGGTGATCATCCAAAGGGACGATCATCTTTCTGCTTCTCTTTCTTTTTTTCTCTGTCTATCCATCCATCTCCTTCCACCTTGCATTTTAAGACAAAAAACGTGGGGCAGCGCTTGCGTGAGGCCTAAAACGGGGCGATTTTAAATTCCAAGGAGCCCCTTCCCCCCCCCAAAGGTATGTGGGAGTAAAGAGTAAAGGGCAAGCGGTGGACATCCCCACCCTGCTCTCGTGTCTGGCTCGGATTGACCGCTGCGCATGTCAGCCCCATCCAACGGTTCTTCCCCACCTCCAGCCCCCTCCCCCCAAACAACCACCTTCCCTAGATGCACACCCCCCCCAAAGAGGACCAGGCTTCCTGGCTTCCTCCTCCTGGGCCCACCTGATGAGCGCGCAGCAGGGCGGTCCTCCGGTACATGTAGTCTTCCGACTTGATGACGTAGACCATCTTGTAGGAGTTCAGCTTGAACTTGCACTCCAGCTTGTCCAAGCTCTCCACGTTCTCCAGGGGCTTCTTGCCCAGCGCCTCTTTGCCGTCCTTCTCCTGCTGCTCCCGACCTCGCTGGCACTTACGGATCTGCCGCAGGTTCCTGAGAAGCGGAGAGCCCCCGCTGGAGTTAGGGTCTGCCTGAACGCCCCACCCTCTGCCGGAGGGGGTCAAGGCTTGGCTCACGGAAGGCAGAGGGCCATCCGGAGGCCATCCCTGGGAGCATCTGGGTGCCATCTTGAGCCACTGAGCTACCGACTGGCCACCCATGACGAAAGCAAAGGCTCTCTGCAGCTCAGGGTTGAGCTGTGGGATCCTCGGCGCTCTCTGAGCTTGGTGGTTTGACTGCAGAAGTTTCGTTAACACTGAAGAGCTTATCTAAAGGTCTGCGGGAGAACCGCCAAGCTTGGGCTCGGGTTCCCAAAAGCAAGACAGACAAGCTGTTTCCTTTATTATTCCTCACCCCCAAGACAGAAATCTGGCCAAACAATCTTTGCACCAAAAGAAAAACCTAGTCTCTGGGAACTCTTGAGGAGGAGCTGTCTTCACCCGCTTTCTCAGACACCAAGTATCTAAACCCTTGCTCCTCCTCCTTGCAGCCCCTCCTCCCTCCTGGGAATCCGGACAACCTTCCACCACACTCAAAAAGCACCGAGGACTCCACCATTTCCCTCTTCCCTCCCCAGCCCAGCAGAGCAGGGAGCAGGGCTAGAAGCAAAGCATGCCTCAAAACAGCGCATGGGTGCTTTCAGTACGGGTGGAGGATGGGCTGTGTTCTCTCACCTGGGCAGAAACACCGGCTTCTGGGCCAGCTGCTCCCGCAGTTCCGGAGACGTGGAGTCAGAGTTGACATAGCGATCCACGTAATCCGTCCAACGCTGAAAAGGGAACCAAGAGACGGTCAGTCAACTCCTAAAGGGGAGGGGGGAGGGAGGGGGAAAACAGCTTTTCTGCTGTATGAGGAATTCTAACACCACCTTTATTGCAAAGTTATAGCAACAGAAGCTTGCAAGCCTGAAAGCGTTTTTTCCCTTCCTTTGTTTTTACTTTCCACAAAATTTGAGAAGATCCTTTCGGAGATGCTTCCCGTGCCCCTTTTTCCTTCTGGGGGCTAGTCTGTAGCTCTTCCTCCCAAGGCCATCCCAGCTGGGTTGGGCTTTGCATGTTTACTTGCCTGGCTGGGCACAAGAAGACTGTAAAACCGCTAACTGACCAGAACCCCCTTTTACCTCTGCCTCAACAGGATCGTCAGAGTTCTCCTCTTCTGTATCCAGCAGTTCAATGGTTAACTGAACGTGGCCTCGGCTCTGAACGAACATCATCTACCCAACAAAACACAGAGAGTCAAAATTGCTGGCCAAATGGTCGTTGAAAAAAAAAGAAAGAAAGAAAAAACCAGGCTTCCCAAAATCAGTGATGTGAATCACGAGCTGGCTTTGTACAGGGCACTATGAAAACAGCCGACGCTTCAGATTAGCCAAGGGTTCGGTTTGAAAAGGCAGCCAGAAGTCAGGATTGCCCCAAGCAGCCATGAATTTCATCGCTGGCACGCAGCTTCCGTCAAGAGACAGTTGCAGTATTTTACCCTGAAGGATTTTGGCATAAGTCATAACCCACGATAAAAGCAGAGAACAGACTGTCAGCTTAATAAAGCCAAGAGGAAAGTTGTAGTATGAGTGTTTTTGTGTGTGAGAAGCTCAGATTGATGGGAGTGGAGGGGGGGGGGGAGGGAGAGAAGAGGGCTTTGTTCACTGGGAAGAGGAAGCTGAAAAGCTTCCAGGAAAAATGGCACATCGAAAGTAGGAGGAACAGCAGATTTCTCCCAGCTTCTGCCAGTCATAAATCATTCCAAGCAACCTGGAGTCATATTTCCACCAGTGAGAAGAAAAACTGATCAAAAATCACCCCACCCTCTACCCAACTCCTGCCTTTGACGAAGCGTGCAAGTTCCCACAAAAATCTGGCGCTCTGTAATTGCTCGAGACAAGTGACTGCAGTTAAAGTTGCCCAGAAAATCCTTGATATCTCCTTCATTGATGCAGCCCCAAAAGTTGCATCTCTACAGGCCGCATGAAATAAAATGGACTTGGGGAATACGAAATGCATCTTTGCAGATTTGTAGGAAGACCAACCTACCCCTCCCTCCCCCGCCCCCCCCCCCGCTTCTAATAAGCAACCCTCCCTCTCCATGCCTTTGCTCTTCCAAGGCCAGCAGGCCCAACAACCCTGGTTACCTTGAAACAGTTCTCATCCTGCATCAACTGCTCGGCTTTGCGCTGATAGGCCGTTTCCACCAGGGAGCGAGAGGGCTGTGAGGTCAGCAGCCCTCCCGTTGCACCGTTGTGGCTCTCCGACAAGTAGAGCTCAGTCACCTGCACGCAGATTTCATCACTCACTATGTGCTGGAGCTGAATTTTTTTTTAAAAAAAAAAAGAGAGAGAAAGAACATTAAGATGCTTTTTTGGGGGGAAGCTCAAGCACCAGGTGCAGGTTTCCTTCAGCCGTACAGATGCTGCGCCTGAGGCCAGCCGTGCCAGCAGGCAACACATGTCTAGGCAAAACCACCTCCAACGGCTGAACTTCTAACCTCTTTCCCTCGGCCCCGGGGCCATCAGGGCAGGAAGCTGAGCAGATGCTTCCTCTGTGCCACCAACGCGGCCTTGTCCTGCCCTGCTGCTCTGCTTCCAGCAGCCAGTCTCTACAGCCATGAGGCGCAGCCCAGCAGTGGCCATGGCTTGCCTGGTGCAGGGTTGGGGAGGGCAAATGGTGCCTTCCCCCCTTAAAGGTCCTTGAAGCCATGAAGACTCCCGGCTTCTTGCTGGGGCGTCAACTTTTGAAGTTGTAGACTTATACAGACGATAAGCAGCCATCTCTGGCACTGCTTTCCCCCTTCTCTCTTTCAACTACTGTACACACATAACCCCCCCCCCACACACACACACCCTTCTCCCTCTCTCCCTATTCCCCCTCCCCTTTCCTCTCTCCCTCCTTTCCCTCTCCTCTCCCCTCCCCTCCGAATCACCTGTCTGACAATACTCTGGATGAGCTTGTCCATGGTGAACGCAATGTAGGCATGAATGGTGAACATGTCGCGCAGCGAGTCCTCGTACTGGGAGGAATCCATGTTGCCGTCTAGGAGATTCCGCACCATGTCCAGGAAGGCAGGGTAGTAGTCTTCCACTTCGATGTCCACTAAAATTGGGGGGGTGGGGGGGTGGGAGGGAGGAGGGGGCAGAAGTGGGAGAGAGGGGCAGAACATACTCAATGGAAGGACTTGCAAGGGAAGCGCCAGCCCTGCCAGTTAGGCGAGCAGAGTTAATGGGGAAGCCAGATCCACTTAACAGCCGTGGCCAGAAAAGTCGTAAAATGGGGGCAAGCCCCACTTAACCACAGTCATTTTGGGCTCCGTGGTGGTCGTAAGTCAAGGACTACCTGTGCTTTTACTAAAAGCCATGCAGATCACAGCAGAGGGCTTGGCTTTTGGTAAAAGCGTAGAGTTTTCGGCCACAGAGGGAGCCGGGGGCCTTTCTTAACTAAAGGACCAAGCCTGGGCCGGGCTGGGGGTCCACCTGCAGCACCCTCCCCCAAGGCCAGCCAACGTCTCCCCCGCCCCAGAGCGCCACTCACGAGGGTCTTTCAAGCGTAGCTGGATGGCCGGAGTGTCGCTCTTCTCTCGTTTCACGCCCAGCACTTCCCGCTCCCACTCCCGCTCCCGGCTGTCCACCTCGATCTGCCGCTCCGCCTGGCTGTAGATCCGCAACAGCCGCAGGCACAGGATCTGGTGGAGGCGCAGGAAGATGTACCAGTTGTTGTTGACGTAGAAGAGGTTGTAGGCCTCGTCCAGGCTGCGCAGCTTCTGAGCGGCGGTGCTGCTGAAGAGTAGCTTGGCTTTGGGGGAGCTGCCCCCCACCCCGTTGTGCTTCTTCACCGCCCCCGAGTTCTCGTCCACATCCATCTCCTCCTCTTCCTCCTCCTCCAGGTCGGAGAGCTCCCCTCGCTGAGCGAAAAGGAGGTCCGGGATGAAGTGGTACATGATCTGCTTGATTTTGTACTTGTCCTCTTTCTGGATGCCCGTCTGACGCTTCACGTGGTGGATGATCAGGGAGGCCGCGTCGTCCAGGATCTGCTTGTCCTCGTAAGCCAGGGACAGGTGAGGGCCGGTGTTGTCTTCAGATGTTTGTTCTTGCCTCTGAAAAACCCGAGAAACAAACAAGGCTGGAAGATCTATGGAGATTCTCAGCCATCCAGGTCATCTCGTTTCTCCTTGAAGACGTTTTGCTTCTCCGCCAAGAAGCTTCTTCAGGTCTGACTTCCATCCTCCACCATCCAGTCAGATCATCCAGTCAGAGGCAAAGAAACTTCTTGGATGAGAAGCGAAACGTGGACCGGTACCAGCCCGCAGCATGCCAGCAAACGGTCCGCACAAGCAAGCAAAGCCCCATCCGCGAGATGCAGGCAGCACACAAAACCACGCATCCTCTGGTCCGTGGAAAACCTTTCTCCACAGAACCGGTCCCTGGTAGCCAAAAGGTTGGGGACCTCTGGCTTATTGTGCCCCACTATTCTCAACTCTTGGAAGCATTGACACCTTCATCTGCCTGTAGCAAATGGGAATAGGGCAGAAAGTGGGCCCTTCCTGGAGAAGAACTAAGGCTGGACACCTTTCAATAACAGATTTATCAGCCAAGGGCCAGGAATGTCATTCGAGTTCCTTCTGGAAGCACGAAGGAATGGAAAGAAGAAAAACGGAAGCTACCATTCAATCGCATAAGGAAAGTCTACTGAATTTATGATGAAGTACGAAGCCTTCAAAAAGCAGATGCCTGGAGCCCCTCCAACGAATTCTGAAGTCCTAGGAACACCAACTACTTTCTTCTTCTCAGCAAGTGGTCAGGGAGAAGCCAAAGCGGACTCCAAGAGAATGGCCTGAGCGAAGGCAGAGAAAGGCACCTCAAACGCACCTCGTCGTAAATGGTCTCAATCTCACTCAGAAGACTCTTGGATCGCAGGACCTTGGTGTCGTTCTGCTTGAAGTTGATGCCCTGATGGTCCAGGGATTTCAAATAGTATTTCTCGTTCTGTTCCCGCCACACTTTGTTGAATCCCCTCTGGGCTTCCCGCCATTCCTCTTCTTTCATTTTCAACCTAGGTCGGAAGACCAAAAAAAAAGAGGGGGCGTGAGAGAGACATCTTTGTTTAGGACCTTGGCTCTTTTATGACTTATGGACTTCAACTCCCAGAATTCCTGAGCCAGCATGGGGGAAAACTATGGCTCCTTTATGACTTGTGGAGTTCTGGGAGTTGAAGTCCACAAGTCTTCAAGGTCCCCCACCCCTGGTTTAGGACATCTGGTGGCTTGATCAGATGAGCAAATGGATACCTTTTCAACACAATGGGGACGGCGACGGCTGGATTTTTCCGAAGGCCGTCGATGATGTCGGCAGCTTTGTCTGCGTATATCCTCTGCAGAGCTTTGCGGTGGATGACTTCGGAAGAGCCCCCCAAGGTGTTGTCAAGACGGTATTTGGCTTGCTCTTCCGCCGATAAGCGGGAGAGTTTCTTCTGTATCGTTTCCAAGACCCGGATGGTGGCTAGGTTGGTCTCCAAGACCACATCCAGCTGAGAAAAGGGGAGGGAAAGAAAAGCTCAATTAGCCAGGCTAACAACGAAGTGAGCTCATAACGCTAGTTAACCCTCTGAATTGGGAAAATTCCATAGCATTGCAGGAAAAGGCTGCATTTCAGCTTCCCAAGTGGGATTTGATTACAAATGTACAGGTAGTCCTCGATTTACCACCTCTCATTTTGTGACTGTCACTGGGAAAAGTGACTGATGACCATTTTCCCACACTTACGACCACCGCAGCATCTCCCTGGTCATGTGACCAAAGTTCAGAGGCTTGACAACTCTTATTTACGATGGGTTGCAGTGTCCCCGTGTGTGTGTGTGTGTGTGTGTGTGTGACGTGATCCCTTTTTTTGACCTCATGACAAGCAAAAGTCCATGGGGAAGCCAGCCAGATTCACTTAACGACTGTGTGACCAACTTAACAAGTGCGGTGATCCACTTGGCAAGGAAAGTCACCCGATGGGGCCAAATTCACTTAACAACGGTCTCGCTTAGCAGCAGAAATTTGCGCTCGATTGTGGTCGCTAAACCAAGGACTGCTTGTAGCCGGGAGCTGTCCAATCGGGAAACGCTGCCTGGTGCCCATTCTTCCAGTTGTTAATACTCTGATTTGCCATCCGAGATGAGTCCCCTGATAACCGTACCTGGAAATTGAAGGCCTCTTTGACCTACCTCAAACCGTTCGTCCTCGCATCGGTAGATGTGCTCTTCGTACTGGGTCTTCTTCGAGCTCACAAACGTGGAATCTTCAGACCAGGACGGGAAGGAGACCCAGGTGTCGTTCAAAACCTGAGCAGGGGAGAAAGAAAGAAGACTGTTGCTGCCGACGAGATAAAACCTTATTCTGGCAGCTGTGGAAAAAGGCTGATCGGATTGCTGAGAGGACATTGCTGACTCGGTGGCCGGCTTGGTCTGAAAATCATCAGGAAATATCACAAGGGAATGGCCTGCTGTGCAAGGATGCCCCCTTGTGGGCGAAAAGGGGATTGCTGCCGAGATACTACGGGAATACTATTAGCACATCCCATAGTGCAAAGGTCCCTAACCTTTTGGGCACTAGGGACCGGTTCTGTGGAGAGAGGTTCTTCCACGGACTGGAGGATGCCTGGTTTTGTGTGCTACCTGCACCCCACGGATGGGGCTTTGCTTGTTTATGTGAATCAGTTGCTGGCATGTCGCGGCCCGCTACTGGTCCACGGACTGGGTGTTGGGGACCCCTGCCCTAGTGGGCCAGGCTTTAAAAAGGGAATTTTAAGCCCAACCTGATAATGCATTCAATAAAGACCTCATGTTATGGGTATCCCCCACTGAAGGAACTTCACATTCATAGAGAGATTTAATCCTTTTCACTGGTCATTTTTAAGTCTCTTGGGTATCCTGCTGGTCTTCTCCACGTCTTCCCTGGCTATGTTTCAGACTCCTGGCTCTCATCAGTTCCACGCAGTTTAGTAATGGAGCCCAGGGGATACAGGAAAAAGGCCAAGTGGTAATATCAATATAGGGAATCCTCAGCTTATGACCATTTGTTCAGCAACTGTTCAAACTTACAACGGAGCTGAACGAGGGGACCTGCGACAGGTCCTTGGGATTCTGGCCACTGAAGTGTCCTGCGATCACATGATCACAATTTCTGCCGGCTTCCCGCAAAGTCAATGGGGAAGACGGCAGGAAATCAGAAGTCTCAAGTCAAGCGAGGTCCTTGCTTAACCACACCACCAGGACTGCTGTAACATGGTCAAACGACCGTGTGTTGTTTAGTTACAGCAATTCCAGTCCCAATGGCTGTCATAAACCAAGGATTACCTGTAATTATTTGGGGGGGAGGAGGGAAGAATCCCTGGAGGCCACGTCACTCTTGCTAGGTTTCAGCAGCATCCTCATCCCCAAAGGAGGGAAAGATGGCCAGCTTACCTCCCTACACAAGGGTGTCCGGCCTGTGCATTTGGGCTGCTGGTAACTTTTAGGCAAGGCTCGATAGCTGGAGCCCAGCCGTTTGCACGAAGCATAGTCTATCTCCATTGCTATCCCCTCGGTAGCTCGCTCCTTCGGGAAGCTCTCCAGATGTGCGGATTCTTTGTAGCCCAGGAAGTTTTTAAACCAAGTGAACAACTCGGGGAATTTTCTGAAAAAGAACAAAATGAAAACCAATGCAGACAGAATACACTGGCTTAGCATTGCCGGGGCAGAGAGATTTTTATGTTTCTTAGGAGGTTTTAAACGTTTGATGGGCTGTTAACGATCTTACACAGAGAAAGATGCAACCTCTGCCTATTTAAAACATTCCTCCCTTCCCCTTCGGTGGTGAAATTTGCTATTCTGGTACCACAGACCTCGCCAATAATTGGGAAAGAAAAATCTCTACTCCTTGAACTCTGAGCTGGCTGGCAGAGGGAACAAGCATGATGCCCTCCGCCTGTTGATTTATGTATTATTTATTTATTAAATTTACCTCCTGCCCATTTTCATTATCCAAGCAACTTTAGGCAGCTTATTTTCAGTCCCCCGCTGCATGTCGTCTGGCCCACAAGGCAGCACACTAAAGGGCCAGTCAGTTAAGCCCGCTTACCCCAGAAATGGAGAAACCAGCTGTACGAGCTCAGCTCGGGAAATGACCTCCTGATTGAAAATGACAAGGCAGCGGAGGAAGTTCTCGTAGGCCTCTGTGCTGCGCAGCGCCTTGCGGACCTGAACGGTGGAACCGGAAGAGAAAAAGGACGAGAAAGTTGGAAAAGAGGTGGTGAGCCTCTCCCGCAAAGGAACAATTTCAACCCTCTCCCATTAGCACAATTCTAAGCTAACCAACCAACAGTCACAATGTAGGTGGGGCTGGGAAATGGGTGTATTTATTCCAGGGAGAGCCAAAGGGCAAGGAGGAAATGCATCACGACCCAAACTATATAATCCCTTGTGGACCCCAGATAAACCCCTACATGCAGTAAACCGTTGAACAGCTGAAAAACGTCATAAAAAATAAACTCAACTTCTGTCTTACAAATAATGCTCGACTTACAACAATTGAGGTAAGAATTTCCTTTGCTAAGCAAGGCAAAGGGGTCTGATCCGCGCTCTTACCTTGTCAAAGAACAGAGACTCTGTCCCATGTTTGCCAGCTTCTGCAAAGGACGGGTCCTTCAAATTAAGCTTTGGTTTCTTCTGGAGAGAGAGAGAGAGCACGCAAACAACCCCCCACCACCAAAAAATAATAAATAAGTGACATCTACCACAACACATTTTAAATTTGCTGAGCTACCTTGTAGTTAAACAACAGGAGAGGAATAACTGCACAGTTATCAATACCACTTTGATAGGACAAGCGTTTGTTAATTAAGGCAGGCTAAAGCTGTGCCGGCTGAGGAATTCTGGGAGTTGAAGTCCACAAGTTGTAAAGTTGCCATGGTTGGAGACCCCTGAATTAAGGGACGCAAAATCTGAATGACAGGGGTTATAGTTCTCTGCACCTTTTCCTTGGGAAATACGGAGTAATTAAGTAATCAATTTAAATTTAAATTATTACTCCAGACAGCCTAAACGTGGAACTAAAAAAAAACTGCAGTTGTAGATCAGTTGTTCCCTACTTGACTCGGGGTTACAACTTTTTTCCCATTCCCTTTTCCAGGGGCCAGACCAGACCTGAACTATTAAGAAATTAAGTTTCTGGTGTGCCTCACGTAGCGCAGTCTATCCCACTGACATTCTTAACTCAGTAGCGTCGGTAAAATGGGAAAGTGCTGTAGAAAATATAGCTTTATAACATTAAAGATCCCTTAGGTGTTCTTAACTAGTTCCTAAAATTAAAGCACTATATTATTAGCGGGAGAAAATCAGGGCGGAACATTAGCATGCCATATATTGTTTTTATTTGCTAAGTGCTTGTAGCCAAGTACTGTGCAACTGCCACCAGCTGCAGCCTTGAGGTGAAAGTGGTAACGGAGGTCCTCACCTTCACGGGTGGGGTGACCCCCGTGGTGGCGTGCCTCCGGATTTGGCAGCCGTTCTGATTGGGCCTCTGCTGCTTGCTGTTGAGCTGAGGCTTCTTAATGGTGCCTCCGTGGTCGTTTCTCACGGACTCCACTTTCTCCGCAGTGGTCTTGCTCAAGAGCTGATCGGAAAGAAGCACAAACGAGGTTGTGTTGAGAACGTGTAAAAATGTTTCACAAGAATTAACCAGCTAAGAGGCTATGAATGCAGGCCATCCGAAAAATGATTTTTGACCCTAGGGTCACGTTCTGCTCAGGTCATATACAGATACTCCTCGAGTTATGACTGCAAAAGAGCTGGCCCATCACAGCCGTAACTTGTGGGTCCAGGTTACTTGAGGGACCATTTCACCCCATCAGGAATGGCCTGCCCCATACGTGCCAACAGAGGCGGCCTGCTGCGGGTCCCGTCAGCCTGATTATTCCGGCTGGCCTTGGCATCCAGGAGGAGGGCCTCCTCTGCTTTGGCTGCTGCCCTCTGGAACATCTGGTCCCCCCCAACCCTCCCATCCTTTCGTAAGGCCCTAAAGACTTGGCTCTGGCCATTGGTTTGAGGCCCAATGGGGAAACAGCACAGTGGAAGTGGCTGATTGAGTAATAACAGATCCCACCCACCCACCCTCCTCCACCCCCGCCCTTCCCACATGTTCTGTGGTTTTAATTTATTTGCGTTTTAATGTAGATCTGTCTTTTATGACTGTAAGCCACCCAGTTACCTTTTGGAAAGATGAGCGGCCAATAAATTTTACCAATATACTAAAATAAAAAAAATAAAATAAAAAAAACTCGTGATGGTCTAAATAGGGCGACTCATGAGACCGACCCAATTTTACAATCATTTTTTTTTTGCAGCGGTCACTAAACTAAATGAACCCATGGTTGACCCGGAAGTGGATTGCCGGGAACTGGAAGTCAATGCAAGTTGTCAGAATAGAGATCACTCACAACTGAGCTGTTTGCGTCTGGCAAGAACTGCCCAAATTCGGAGAGCAAGTCCTCCTGGTTCTTAAAGAGGCGCGCCACTTGGGCATAGACTTCCTGTTCAGTCAACGCCGGGGTGTAGTTCCCGCCAGCTTCCTTGGCATTTCGCTGCTCTTTCTGTTAGGAGACAGAGGAAGGAGGGAGGGAGGGAGGGAGGGAGGGAGGGAGGGAGGAAGGAAGGAAGGAAGGAAGGAAGGAAGGAAGGAAGGGCAACTTTAAAGGCAGCTGCCCTTCGTCAGCCATTTCTGCTCTCTGAGCCTTAAAAAAAATATTTTTTAAAAAAATGAGGACACCCCAGCTGGAGATTTCAAAAGAAGAGCCGCTGAAAAAGACACTGGAGGCAGTTTGTGCTTTGCCCCAGAGTTGTCACCAAAAAGCAGACACTGGAGAGGCAAATTACCTTTCCTTAGCTCCGCCTGCATCTATTTCAGGGTTATTTTTTTTTACACTTGTGGAAAAAGCTTCACTCTTGCAGCAAACCCAGAGCAGCAAATTCCAACTATTTATCGCCAAGCAGGCATTACTCTCTGTCCCACTGCCCATCGACAAAACTCCTCCTGCTTTGCCAAAAAACCAACAAACTTTCTTCTGCTCAACAGCCCCCCCCCCCGCTCTCCGATTTCAGAGCAACCTCTGGAAGGAACAGCTGGCTGACTCACCTGATAGGTGTGGAGGATCTCCAAAAAAGCCTTGTAAATGTCCGGCTGCCCTTGGAAACGGTTCTTGATCTTGTTGACGTAGTTGATGGCGTGGTTGAACTCGACGGGCTGATTGTTCTGGAGGGACGGGGTCGTCCCCAGAGAGATTGTCACGGGCGTGTGGGGCTGGACCGGCGGAGAGCGGGGCGACGCATAGGGGGCGGGAGGGGCTGGCTGGCTGGCGGGCGTATGCGCCTGTAGCTGGGAGGGCTGGAAAAGCAGAGCCAAAGGGTTAGGGTGGCTTTGGGACAGAGGTAGGTAACTGCAGGCAGTCCCCCACTTATGACCATCTGCTTAGCATCCATTTGAAGTTACAAGGACACTTAAAAAAAAACTGGCTTAGGACCAGTCCTCACATTTAAGGCCACCGCAGTACCTCCAGGGTCACGTGATCAGAATTAAGGCACTTGGCAAGCGGCATCTACAGGGAATCCTCGACTTACACCAGCTTGCTTAGCAACTGTTTGAAATTAAACTGGCACTGAAAAAGGTGACGTGAGTGGTTTTCTCACCTGGGACCAATGCAGCAAGCCTATAGCCACATGATCAGAATTCGGACACTGGGCAACTGACTCGTATTACGACAGTTGCAGTGTTCTGGGTGTGTGTGTGTGTGGGTGTGTGTTTGTGTGTGACCTGATCCCCTTTTGCGACCTTCTGACCAGCAAAGTCCACGGGGGAAGCCAGATTCACTTAATGACCATGTTACTGATTTAACCAGCGCAGTGATTCGCTTAACAACTGTGGCAAGAAATTGTCCTCAAACGGGGCAAGATCCACTTTAGCAAATGTCTCACTTAGCAACAGAAATCTGGGCCTCAATTGTAGTCGTAAGTCGAGGACCATCTGCATTTACGACAGATGCAGCATCCCAGGGTCAGCCTTTTATGACCGTCCCAACCGGCTTCCGACAACCAAGCTGACGGGGGAAGATGGATTTGCTTAACGACCGTGGTGATCTGCTTAACAGAAAGGTCATAAAATTGGGTGTGGTTCACTCCAGAACCGCCCTTGCTTAGCAAAAGAAATTCTAGTTCCAACTGTGATCGCATGCTGAGGACTTCCTGTAAATCAGGGGTGTCAAAGTCATTGCGTCACATGACGTGTCGCAACGTATCATGAGGTTTTTTCCCCCTGGCTGAAGCCGGGGTGCACACGGCTTCTGTGTGACGCATCCGGCCCACTGGGCCAGCGGTTTGACACCCCTGCTGTAAATCTTCCAGCTATTTTGTAAACTCCGCCCTTAAATGTCATTTGTTAGGGTCTTCGCCTGTCCTTCAAGAGCACTTCCTGCTTGGGCAGGGGGGGGGTTGGACTAGATGACCTCCAAGGCCCTCCTCGTTATTCTATTCTACTTTCCATCCCATATTCCATTCTTTCGTCAGCACCTCCGATGCCCAGAAACCCTCGTGGCTTGAGTCCCTCCCTTCCCCCGTTTCTAAGCCAAGCCCGCCTACTTAGCTTGCACTGACCTTGCTGATCTTGGCGGGTGGGGGCTGCGGTGCTGGCTGCGCTGGGGTGGGAGCGGATTGTGCCGAAGGTTGAGACGGGTGCTGGGGCTGGGGCTGCGGCTGGGGCTGGAGGCCGTGGGCTGGGATTTGGTGCACCTGCCCCGGGGTGGTCACGTTCACCATGTCGTTGGTCTGGACTTCGATTTTGTAGCCGGGAGGCAGGAAGGTGTTGAAACCCATGATCAAATCTGGGTGGCCTTTGAAGAGCTGGGAGACACGGCTGATCACCCCGGGAGTGTCGATGCTGCGCAGGGAGGAAAAGAAAGAGGTCAGAGACCTGCCACAAATTCCGACACGGTCAAAGACGAGCCGTATTCAGATGCATCCCTTATGGCCACAAGCCCACTAGATTCTATAGTCCGCCACGGAGGAAAATAACTACAGGAAACCCTAGGCAGACATTAGTGTTTGGGGATAAGAGAAAATTATTATAAGATTGGTCAAGTTTTATGCATTAGACTACATTTATGTTCACTACTGTTCGTTACCGGTTGGATGCCCGTCAAATGAAGGAAAATAAAAACCAGCGTAGACAAGCAGCCATTCCGTATACCTTTGAGATTTAAACTCCTTCATTATGTCCAAGAAGTCATTGTAGACTTGAGGCTGGCTACCAAATTGCAGCTTCACCTGGTCAAGGTAGGAAAGAGCATCTTCCACCTGCAGCCAAAATAACTCAAGTTGAAAACACCCCTTTCCAACAACATTTCATCTCCACGCTTTCAAGAGTAAACTTAGTCCAGATAGAATACTGATAAAAGTGAACCTTATTTAAATGTTCAAAACTGAACTAAAGGCTTAAAAACATTTATGAAGCAGCAAGTTCCCAACAAATTTTAAGTAAAAGAATTGAACATCCGTGGGATCAGGAAGATTGGTTTGGCTGATAAAAAAGAAATGAGGTGTAATAAACTTAAATTTAAAAGGTTAATCTCAATTTAAGTCTATTATTAGATTAAAAGGAATGGTTCCGAGGTATGCTAATGTTCTCCTAGAGATACACTCTCTTCAAAGCATTCAGAACTGGCTTTGCTTCCAAAGCTTTAATGCTTTTTGCACTGCTCAGCACAAAGCGTTTAGGAAAATGATTAAGTGATTAAATGTTAAGCTAAATACAAAGTCTTCCAAAGCTGTTAGCAGCCAAAGCAGCCATTTCATTTTCTACACCACTGAGGACGGAAGGAGGAGTGGAGTGAATCAATGCTGCTGTGTCTTTACTGGCTTCCCACCTAAAAGTATGAAGAGGGTAGAATGTAAAATGGAGCACATAAACGAATAAACCAACAAATATATCCAATGTGGCTTTGTGTGTGTGTGTGTGGGGGGGGGGGAAGGATAAAACAAACTCATCAAAAAAGCACCAATAGTTCACCCGTGAACAAAAGGCACAATCGCCACACATCAAAACGCAGCTCAACAAACCTGCACAAAACCCACGGAATTTCTTTTTACGGTTGAGTTTGAAGATGCCCCTCCGGCCAGACTCACCTTCAGCCTCTGGAACTGCTGCTGCCCCTGGACTGGCGCTGCTGGCGGAGTCGGGTGAGCGTGGCTCTGCGCCACTTGGCTCCCGTGGGGCTGGACGGGGGTGGGGTGGTGGTGCCCGCTGTGGACGGTGGCTAAGGCGGGTCCATGGCTGTTGGAACTCTGAGGAACCGTGGACACCTGGTGAGGTGGAGGGAAGAAAAGGCACAGAGGTTAGGGACCAGCAGGACCCCGCCCACGTTCACGCAAGGAATCCTCCTTTCAGTTGAGGCGGGAAAAAAAGAAATTCGGGTGATGCTATTAGCTGAACTGTCTAAAAGGATTTCTCAAAGGCAGAAGAACAAACACAACTTTTCGCTGTTGTGCAGCTCCTTCTCCCAGGAGTCACTTCAGCGCTTACCTGGTAGCTGGGAGTGACGGAGTACTGGATCCCGGTAGCGGATTGCATGGTCTCCGAAACAGATTCATATACAGGGGGGGCCGGAGCGAGCACGCGATGTTGGTGCTGGAAGGGTTCGGCGCTGCTGGCGATGCGCCTCTGCTGGGACGCATAGACGGGCGATTCCTGTTCCTCCACTCGCCGCTTCATTCTGAATTCATGCTCAGGAAAGCGCTACGAATCCTGTGGAGAGACGGAAAGGGATCAAATAGGCCTCGACTTAACGACCAGAACTGAGACCAAACTTTCTGTCACTAAGGGGGAAAGTTATTAAGGGAGCTTTGCCACGTTTTGCCACCTTTCTTGCCACAATCGTTAAGTGAATCACTGCCGTTAATAGCAGTAGCACAGACTTATATACCGCTTCACAGTACTTTACAGCGCCCTCTAAACAGTTTATAGAGTCAGCATTTGGCCACCAACAATCTGGGTCCTCACTTTACTGAGCTCGGAAAGATGGAAGGCTGAGTCAACCTTGAGCCTGTCAGCATCGAACTCCTGGCTGTGGGCAGTTTGCCTACAATGCTGCATTCTAACCACTGTACCACCAGATACACAGATAGAGGATAGATAGCAATAGCACTTATATACCCCTTCACAGTGCTTTACAGCATCTTGCTGCCCCAACAATCTGGATTCTCATTTTACTGACCTCGGAAGGAAGGAAGGCTGAGTCCACCTTGAGTTGGTGAGAATCGAACTGCTGACAGTCAGCAGAATTAGCTTGTAGTCCTGCACTCTAACCACTGCGCCACCACGGCTCTTAAATCAGTAATTAGTTGAATTAGTAACACACTTGTTGAGCTCCCACATTGACTTTGCTTGCCAGAAGGTCGCAAAAGGGGATCACCTGACCCCAGGACATTGAAACCATCATCAATTTGAGTCAGTCGCCAAGTGGCCGAATGTTGATCATGTGACCATGGAGATGCTGCGATGATCGCTAAGTGTGCAAAATGGTCATAAATCACTTTTTTCAGCGCTGTTGTAACTTCAAACGGTCACTAAACAAAAGGTTCTAAGTCAAGGACTACCTGGAAAGGCAATCAGCCACCCCCTCTCAACCTTAAATGATCTAAGTGAAGGGTGTCCGTCCTTTGCAACTTCTTTTAAGACCTGTGGGCTTCAACTTCCAGAATCACATATATCTCGATTGTAATCTGCAGCATCTAAGAACCCGTGTGGCTCAAGAGGCCAAACAGAAGCGAATTAAGCAATGCATCATCTTCCCTTGGCGTATTAATTCTGAAACATGTCAGAAGAGCGAGAGAGAGAGCCTTAATTGCATCTAAAGCGTTTATTGTACGCTTTACTGGCACCACAGTTGCGTGAATGAGTCACTTGGATTCAGCAGCAGAGAAGCATAGTAAATATCCTCTCATGCTTTGCTCCCAACGAAACACACACCTTGCGCGTGCTTTGAAGCAGCTGCTAGTGAACTGCCCACAGGATTAGGCAGAGAGAGCTGCTGGAAAGGATACTGAAGAATTAGAAACCCTTTTCTCTTTCAGAACGATGAGCAAACAAGCCTTTTGAAACCAACACCCGTCCCTCTGGCCTCCTTTAAACTCGCTTGCCAGAATAGAAATGGATTAAATGAAATGGATTTCCCCCCCCACCTCCCCAACTCATCCTTCACACCCTCAAATCAAATCTGTGCCCGCCGAAGTCAACATCTGCCTTTGATTACTATCAGCTTTTATTTATAGAGCAGAAAAGATACTTAGGTCTAATTAACATACGTGTACCCGTGCTTAAGCCCCAGAGTCTGCAGATCTGTGTTATGTGAATGACCATCCCGTTTTAAGGTTGACTGAGGTTACCCTATTTCCCTTCTTCGGCACCTAAAATGAAAGCATTTAACGAGTTAAGGTATTAGTTCCTTCTACGTGGACTGTGCTTTTTGTCTTTCTGCCGGCAGTGAAGATGAATTATACAAATGTACGGGCATTTCATTGCAATAATTGAACATGTTTAATGAGCCACTGAATACATGAAAATTAATCTGTGAAAATATCCCTGAAGAAAACATTTAAGTTTAAGTTTAAGTTTTATTTAATTTGTATACCGCCCTTCTCCTTGGTAGGGACTCAGGGCAGTTCACAGGGCATATATAAAAAAGACAATACAAAAATTAAAAAAGATTAAACCCATGCCCAATTAAAACAGTAATACAAATCTAAAACAACAAATTAAAACCCATAATCCCCCGTCAGGCCAGACCAGCCATTTCAAATAGGTGGGTCTTCAGGCCATGACGGAAAGTTCGGAGGTCTGATGCCGTCCGGAGCTCTACCGGCAGTTGGTTCCATAATGCCGGAGCGCCCACAGAGAAGGCCCTCCCCCTGGGGGCCACCAGTCGGCATTCCTTGACTGGCGGCACCCTGAGGAGGCCCTCTCTGTGGGAACGCACAGGGCGGAGGGGAGTTGATGCCGGCAGCAGGTGGTCCCTGAGGTATCCCGGACCCATGCCATGTAGGGACTTAAAGATCGTAACCAAAACCTTGAACCTCACCCGAAAGACAACTGGTAACCAATGCAGCTCGCGGAGCAAAGGTGTAACATGGGAGTACCGGGAAACTCCCAAGACAACTCTCGCGGCCGCATTCTGTACCAGTTGGAGCCTCCGAGTGGTCTTCAAGGGAAGCCCCATGTAGAGAGCATTACAGTAGTCAAGGCGAGAGGTCACGAGCGCATGAGTGACCGTACACAGGGCATCCCGGTTCAGATAGGGCCGCAACTGGCGTCAAAAGATGAACCTTCACCAGTAAGGGGGAAATTGAAGGTGCTGACACTAGAAGGTTCCCTACCGTGGTTTGACCCCCAAACCTGAGGCATATTTATTGGAATAGCAAATATATACAAACCCAGGCCAAAAATTAAGGGGGGAGGGAATCCTCAATGAGGTTTGAAAGGATACACTAACATTCTACCACTTGGTAAATCTAAACGTTCAAGGAGAAATGAAAGCAGGGGGGGGGGGGGAAATAAATCACCTGTTCTGTTTTCAATAAAAAGTTTCAGGTCCAACTTTGATAAGGGAAGGAATGCATAATCAACAGTTAGTCCCTCCAGTGAGTTATTTCCATAGAAGATCTTTCAGTCTTTTGGACCATGGCAGAAAGAAAGTGGGAGGGACTTTATGAATTAGATTTAATTTTATTACTCGGGAAGAAAATTGTGGAAATGCACGGGAAAAGAAAGGCTAAGGGGAAAAAAGTAAAGTGTATTTCTGGTTCCGACTTCATTGTTCAAGCTTTCCATCGCTGGATTAAATCTGAACAACGATCAAGAAAGGGAAACCATTCATAAAACCTGGCTGCCCACACCAGTTCTGACATGACTCACATTTCAAACGTTCACAAGTTCTGGAACATCTTTAAGGGACAGTCTTGGATAAATCCTGACCTCAGGTACCCATAAAGGGTTCTGGGAATTGAAGTCCATACATCTTAAAGTTGCCAAGCTTTGGGGGGGGGGAACACTAGATATATTGAACATCAGTTCCATGTATCTATTGATACAACACATTTGGGATGCCATAAATTGGAAAAAAGCTGGATTATGACATCAATCTGTGAAATACATATTATTAATAAAGGCATGAACTAATTTTATTGTTGATGCATTACATTAGACTGGGTGAAAAGCTCACTGAAGCAATAGCGGATCTGATACCTGACAGAATTACATTTTATGATGTACTGGAAGGCGTAAAATATAATCCAGTAAAAATTGGAAGTTCAGAATGCAACTTTTTTTTCAAGATCTAAAAAGCTTCTGTCCAACAACTCTTCACCTGCCATAAAGTGTGTAATGTAAGTGACATCTAAGTATAGTTCCTTGAGTTTTGAGTTCGTAATTGCACAGCCTTTTGAATAAAAAAAATAATCTGTGACTAGCATCCTATCTTTATCCCACTAAATCAACAGATTTGCATCTAAGTATTTTACACTAAACCAAAACATTGCTCGGGTCTGATTTAGTCAAACACAGCTACCGTGGTTTATAAAGCCCAGTTTGTGTTTTTAGTTCAAGATATGAATATATACATTATTAAAATTAATATACTTATGCAAACCCAACAGTTTGTCAGATGATCAAAGCCATTTTTTCTTGGTATCCAAGCAGCAAAATAAATAAAATGAAAAAAATAAAATAAAATGAAACTTTAGCCCCAAGGAACTATAAATACTACTGCATTTTCAGTAGTTAGCATCATGATGGCAAACCAAACATAAAGGAATCTTAACAACATTACAAAAGACTTTGCAAATAGATCCTTGCACATTTAAGTAGCAATGCAGAATAAAACGTGAAGAAATCTCATATTTCTCAAAGAAGAAAAAATAGCTGTTAAAAAAACAAAAAAAATAAAACCCACAATCTTATAACCGAGAGAAATGTTAGGTGCTCACTCATCCACGCTAAGCTAGCTGTCTATTTCTGAGCAGGGGATTAATTAAGCTTTGCCTTCCTAAAATAGGAAATAAACAAGAGGAAAAGGTTCGCTCGCCAGCCGCTTGTCCTCACAATTTCATACCGCTAACAACTATTATATTTAAACAGCCTCTCACAAAAGGCTGCGCACTGAATCATTCCATTTAAAGCACACTCAAGAGGAGACTTAATAGGAGTAAATCCCATTTTAGCACACCCTGGTGTCTGGCCGAGGACTGCCTGTTGGTGTGGCGATATGGAGCATCTGAGGACAGAAAGCCCGGCAGAGACACAAGGGAGTCAAACAAGATTCAAAGCAACGGGCTGAACAGCAAGGAGCCGATATGCAAAAGTCCACTGAGGTCTCACAAGGGTGTCCCCACACACTGCACTAAGCCAGAGCGTCTGGACTACCACCACCACCTCAAAAGATTCCTCCAGCAGACACAGGGACGCTGCATTCATCGCTTGTGCTTGCAATTCGGTGCTCAGGTTAGAACTGACCAATCCTTTCCCCTCCCTCTCTGTCAGTGATGTGCCCCCCCCAAGCATTGGATACCTGAAGAGCAGCATATAAAATGCGGCTACCAAAGTAAAAACTGAAATAATCAAAGGAAGAATGGTGGATCCAGAGGCTGGATAACCCATCCATCTCTCAGTGTGTTTTAGGAGGAGTGGATTCCGGCCCTGTTGAGAGGGTGAGATCAGACTGCAGTGTTTCTCAAAGTTGGCAACTTTTAGGAGGTATGGATTTCAACTCTCAGAATTCCCCAGCCAGCTGGCAGAGAATTCTGGGAGTTGAAGTCCACAAATCTTCAAAGATGTCAAGGTTGAAAAACACTGATCTAAAAAGCATGGTATGGGTTATAAGCTCTGAGCAGTTCTGGGAATTGAACTCCTCCACAACTTGAAGATGCTGGCTGGGGAATTCTGGTCTTAAAGCCACCAACTTTAGGAAAGACCAGATTAGAGGGTCTCTTAAGATCCCGTCCATTTACAAATTGCAATAAGAAAATCCTTAGATCCCCTGCCTTGAATACCCTACATTAATTTCTCTTTGCTGCCCCAACAATTAAGGAAGTTTCTGCCCCCCCTTTTTTTGCTTAGAAGCTCCATCCTTCCAGCAGGCTGGGCGTCTCTCAGCCAAGTGTGTTTGTGTTCAAAAGCATAGAAGGGATTTAGCAGGCGGTGATGGAAGTGAGGAAGCCCTGGGAGGGGGCTGGGACCCCCATACCATAAAAGAACAACACCCCCCAGCTGCAACGGGAGCTCCCCTTCCCCAAAGGGCAAGGGGGCAGATTTGGGCCCAGCAGCCTTCCTCCCACTCTCTTATTTATTTAACATAAATCTACAGAGGTCATGCAATCACTGATACAGTCTAAACGAAGCATCAGTATATTTATCCTCAAATTACAACTGTTCATTTTGTGACTAAAATTACAACGTTAAAAAGTGACTTAGGACCTTTTTTCACACTTATGATGACCGTTGCAGCATCTCCATGGTCACGTGATCAAAATTTGGATGCTTGGCAACAGACTCACATTTATAACAGCTGCAGTGTCCCCCCCGGGGTTGTGTGCGTGTGTGTGTGTGTGTGTGTGTATGCACGTGTCACGTGACCCTCTTTTACAACTTTCTCACAAGCAACATCAATGGAGAAGCCAGACTCACTTAACAACCCTGTTGCTAACTTAAAGAACTGCAGTGATTCATTTAACAGCTCTGTCAAGAAAGGACGTAAAATGGGGCAAAATTCACTTAGCAAGTGTCTTTGCTTAGCCGTGGAAATGATTGGGCTCCATTGTGGGTCTAACTTGAGGACTACCTCTGTGTGTGTGTGGTGTGTGTGTGTGTATAAATATATAAATAAACAATATAAAATATATGTGGACAATACTACACAGCAGATATTAAGTTAAAATAAAACCATAATAAAATACCAAGGAGTTGCAAAGGGCCAGAGGTTGTAATTCGGTATTTAAGCAAACTGACCAGCTGTGGCTCTCCAGATGTGCTGGACTTTGCCCCCCCCTCCTAATTAGTCTAAAAGGGGGAGGAAAGGGGGGCAAGGGCGATGCTGGCGGGGGGGGGAAGGGCTAAAGGACCCCCCATCAAAGAACGCAGCCCCTCCCCATCTGGAGCCGCAGCCCCCGCCCCAAAGGCCACGGGGGGAGGGGAAGGAGGCCTCGCAGCACTCCGCAGGGAGGAACCGCGCCCCGGCTGGGGACGATGGGCTCGGGGAGCCCGCCCGCCCACGGCGGCGGCAGGAGGGACCGGCTCGGCCCCGCCTCTCCGCGTCGCCGGGGAGGAGCCTGGCCGGGCCGAGGCGGATGCCGCCACCGGAGGGGAGGGGGAAGGCATGACGGGAGGGGGCGGAGCCTGGCGGGTGGCCCGCCCCCGCGGCGGGCGAGGAGCAAAGGGGGCGGAGCCTGCAGGGACAGCGGGGGCGGCGCGGCTGCCCGCCGCGGCCGTTCGGGAGCGACGGGGCGGAGCCGGGCAGCACCCGGAGCTGCGATTGGCAGAGAGGCGGCGGCCGGGCCCGCCCTCCCCTGCACGCTCGAGCGCGCGCGCCACACGCCTCCAGGCCCCGCCCTCTAGCCGCGCGCGCCCCCCCTCCCGCAGCCTCGACTCTCGTCACGCCGCGCGCGCTGCCCCCTCCCTCCCTCCCCGCCTAGCGCCCCCCCTCACCTCTCACCTGCGTGCCGCCGCGGCCGCCGGTGAGCGCCTCGCCTCAGAGCCGGCGCGGCGAATCCTCGTCCGGGGCTCCCGTCTTTCTCCTCCGGGCGCCAGATCCCCGCGCTGAGGAAAAGGCAGAAGGCCGGGCCGGGCCGAGCCTGGGCGGACGAGTTGGCGGCCAGGCAGGCCTCGGGCTCCCGTGAGGGGGCCGGGGGAATAGGAAGGGGGACCGCGGCCACAGACCAACCGTCTCAGGACGGCCGCCGCCGAGCGCTGCCCGCTTCTCTGTTCCCTGAGAAATCCCGCCCCTCCCCTGCTCCGGGGAGGCCTTCCGCGCGGCCACAGGGCGGCTCGGCTGCCACTCCAGCGCCTCGGCCAATCCCCGCGCAGCGCAGCCTCCCTTCCGCCAGCCCGATTGGCTGCCAGCTCCCAGGAAGGGGATGCCAAAGGCGGGTTGGGAGAGGGAGGGGGAGTGTAGGAAAAGGGGTGGAGAGAAGCCGAGAAAATGTCCGTATGGGACTCGGAGGGCCCGCCCTGCGCGACGTTCATTGGCTGGAGCTCCGCGGGCGCCGCCGTCCCTTGGACGAGACGCGCTGCCAGTCAGGCGAAAGGGTGGGATTTACAGAGAGCGGGCGAGGAAAGAGCCGGCTCCGCCCCTCGACGCTCTCGGCCTGTCTCCGCCCCCCTGGCTGGCGGGAGGCCCCGCCCCTTCTCCGGGGAGCCCTATTGTGGAATGTTTACATCGGCGCCGCCGCTGCTGCTGCTGCCCTTGCAAAACCGCGCAGCGCCCGGGCATCGTGGCTCGCGTGCAAGCGCAGGAAGGCCACCGGCCCCGTGCAACCACGCTGGCAAGGGAGGAGAAGGACCACAACCACAACTCGCAGCCAAAGCTTGCAATGCGAGGCGCGCTCGGTTGCAAAGCAATAAATAAATAAATAAATAAATAAAAACCTCTCCGCTGATGTTGCTGCAACTGCATCTCTACCCCTCCCCCACGCCCCGACACGGGAAACCCACGCAAGCCAACCTCTCTCCTTCCCGGAAGTCTAATCAAAGGGAGTACAGGCCGTCCGTTCTCGGGGGCGGAGGCAACAGGTCTCCGTGCACGTTTTGCAAGCGCCGGGCACCAATTCCCAAATGAATTCCCCCCCCGCCCCAATTAAAACCTGGGGCCAATCCAATTTCTGGGGAAAAAACCCCCAAACCCAACAATCCCAAAATAAATAAAATTGTTGGTTGCATTGCCAAATTAGCAGGACGCTAACTGGCTCTGCCCTTCTTAAACAACCGCTCGCGCTGCGGCGAAGACCAAACGTGGCACTTGGACAGGGTTTCAGAGAGCCTAGCTAGCAGCTCTGTTTCCCTTTTAAAGCCCAATAAAGTAAACTCCTCCTTTTAAAAATAAGATAGCTTTACCACAGACGGTTTACTCGAACGCCTCAGAATAAGATGATCCTAATCTGAAATAAGCACTATGCAAATCGCATGTGATGCTTCATTTTTCTTTTTTTTTTTAAAAAAAAAACCCAATTACATGTAATTCAAGCAGCTTTGGGAAATGGGCTCTCTACGATGCAGTCCACAAAACCCAGAACGAGTTTGTATTTCCGGGTGATTATTTACTTTTAAATGCCCAGTTTTAACGTCGGTACTTAAGCCTGAGGTCTGGTGGGAATTTTACAGATTCCCAGCATGGATTTTTCTGGAGTCCCTTGTTTGCACTGAGCATAAATACTGCAGCATACATAAAGCTATAGAATATTTACAGTAAATCAGGAATCAGATTGAAAAAATGGAAAGATCTGTAAAAAAAGCTGTGTTCTGCTACTGAAAAAACGATATTTTATAACACAACACTTAAGTGTCTGTTTACATGTTCTACCAAGCCCCAGGTCAGCCAGGTATATTTTAACTCATCCTGCCATGTGATGGCATGGCCAGCCACGCATGGGGCAGTGTCAGTGCAAACACACAACCTGAATTACATGACTGTTTGCTATCCCGTCTCTGCCCAATTACACACTGCATTAAACTTCTGATCCTTCCAGCCCGTATCCTGGATGGCTCAGAAAGCAAGTGACACCATCCTCCTGGCGTCTGGAATAATCAAGTTAATTACAATTCAGAGTAAGAGGACAGGATGTGCTTTGGAAGGGAAGCACAACTAATTCTCAAACGCAGCTTTGGAAATGTGCAGTAAATTTATTTTTATTTATTCCACAAATTCATATGCCTGCCCAACTCACATATACCGACTCCCGAATGGCCAATTCACTTCAAAATTGCACACATCTCACTGTAAAGCAAAACAGCGGCAGGCGTCCTCACTCACAATTTCACCCTCCTCCTTTGACATCCACCTCTTTCCACGTGGCTGAAAGCTGCTATCACACCGCAGTTGAGTCCTCTCCACTGCCAGGCACGCCTACAATTCGAAGTCAGGTTCCCCTCCTCCCCATCTGGCTTGTAAAAAAGTCAGCCAACATGACTAGACTTGAAGAAAAGCATCAGGGAAAAGCAGGGCCAGGTTAGTAACACGAAGCCAGCCAGCACTCAGCAAACCTGCATTTTTGAACCCCACACCTTTGGTGACCAGCGGTGGCTTGAATTATCTACCAAACATAGCTGGAGGGCCTTAGCTAAGGAAGGAAAAGCTGTTGTACAATGACAACCTCAGGGTGGTCCCAGAACGTTCAAATTTAGGATTGAGGAATCCCTAGAATTCCCTGGGTGATCTTAAATCAAGGCTGTCGATAGGAAGGAAGGGAGATGTAGCCTTCAAAACAAAGCAAAATGTAATCGTGATTGTATCCACTTGAACAACTAATGCTTTTCTCCCCCTCTATTTTCCTCTACCTGTTCCCCCTCCCCAGATCTTTGAAGCAAGATAGCCACCGGCAGCTCTCAAGAGTCCCCCTGCCCACCCCCCACCTTTGGCTTGGCCAAGCACAGAACAATGTTCCTCTTGCCCCAGGCAAGACAAACAGAGGTGCAAATCCTTTCCTGCGGAGGAAATCTATAAATCCTTATCTGGAGGCAGGCTCTCTCAGCTGTCTGGATTTCCCCCTCCTAGGACAAGGCTCTGAATTGCCTTTCAAAGCCCCCTTGAAAACGGAGCAGCTCTGCCCCCCTCCAGGACCGAGAACCTCAGAGTTACAGTAGCAAGTTAAGGGGTTTTGCAATCCTTGGCTTTTAAACTGTTGCATTGTATACTTTTAGCCAACGTACTTGATTTAGGTAACCCTGGTTAAAAGAAACCTCATCTTTGCCTGATGGGCCTGGCCATTACCTCCAATTTTGAAGAAATTACATAGCCGTGGTAAACTGCAGCCAAGGATGGCTTGATTTTCCCTCCCCACTTTTAAAGTTATCCAACACCTTGTGGCAGGGCAGGGCTCGTGTTCATTCTGAATGAATGAACATGAATGAATCCAGCCATCTACAAATTATTCTATAAACTGGGATTAAGTAAAGCTACGGCTTTCATGTAACTCGAGCCAGGTTCTTCTCCTCAAAGGGGGGGCTCAGAGCTTCCTGTCCTGAGAGGGGAGGACTCCTTGCTTTTCATGTTGCAAAAAAGGAAAGCACAGACGGTCCTCAACTAACACTCATTTAATGACCATTCAAAGTTGCAACAGTACTTATGACTGTTGCCGCATCCCCACAGTTATGTGATTTATGTCCGGATGCTTGACAACTGGTTCATATTTACGATGGTTGCAGCGTCATGCGATCCTCTTTTGTGACCTTCACAAACGTCTCACTTAGCTCCGTTGTGGCCATAAGTCAAGGATGACCTGCATGCAAGATTGTGCCAGGTACTAACCCAGAGGCCCTTTTGAGACGGCAAATCTGCCTTTTTGTGACACTAAAGCCGCCTTTCTCCTCCCTGGCAGCTTGTAGATGTGCGGACTTCAATTCCCAGCATGACTGGCTGGGGAATTCTGGGAGCGCTGAAGTCCACCCATCTTCAAGTTACTAAGGCTGAGAAACGCTGCTGAATAAGCAAACACACATACACACATTTTCTCTCTGATATAAAAGTCCTCCAATAATAGTAGCAGCGCTCTTTACTCGAATGAATGGGCGGCGAATGAAAGCGAGCGAGCGAGCGAGCGAGGGACGATCCGATGCCCATTTATGGGTACACTTCCCCTAGGGAGGGAAGCTCCATTCCTTCGCCCGCCACCCCAGCCCAGAGGGGCTTCGCGCCTCCCTTCCAGACCGGAAATGCTGCCCCCTCCCGCTCTCCTGGTAGTCTGCACTGCAACTGCCAGATGGGGGGGATCTTCCCCCCCCTCCCAGCACCGGGTTTAGAGGGTTTGACTTCCGGGATGGTGTTCTTCCAATGCCGCTGGTGGGAGGGGCTAGCGGCGCCACCCTCCGCCCCCGCCCAGCTCTGGGCTGGAGACGGGGGGGCTCGACCACCCCCCCCGAAAAATGCTTCCGTCTGGATTGAAGGAGCGGGGTCCGAATGGCTGCATCGGTACCGTCTCCGGAACGGATCAGGCATCCCGACATAACGAAGCCAGCCCGCGCCCGGGGTCGGCCCGGGAAGCGAGATCGCGGCTCCTTTGCCGCCGCCAAGCCGGATCGATTCAGTCTGTAAGCGGGGAGAGCCGGTCGAGCTGTTTACCCGGGTTGCAACCGTTAAGTGCCGGGATCATCATGCACACGACCCGCACGTTTCGCTCCAACAAATCACCCACGACTCCGATTGGAAAACCAAGTTTAACGTCTGAATGCCGTTCCTAGCTTTTGGCGGCGGCAGTGTGTGTGTCCTCAAGCTTGACGCGGCCACCAACCCCGGCCGCTGTAGCTCAGCCTAGCCTAGCCCAGCCCACAGGGAAAAATAATAAAAAACCGGCATTCCAAAAAATCTGCAGTTTTGAATACTAGAACAATGGCGAGTTAAAGGGGGGGGGACTCCTTCCCCCGCCTCGCCGTGCCCCGGCTTCACCTCCCAGGCAGGCCGAGGCAACGCCGTGCTCCCCTCCCCCTCCCGATCTCCGTCCACACGTGCAGGCGAGCCATTCCTCCACGTGTCGAGGCGCATCTGTGCGGCCAGCGGCCGCGTGGACAGTCCCTCCTTCCCCATCTCCGTTCCAAATCAGGCGAGGGAGAGACTCCGGCACCGCAGCCGAGGCGGGGAAGCCCGGACCGTTTCGAAAGAGAACCGCGGGCCGGCCGCCGGGGGCAAAGCCAGGCTTCCAGGTGGGCGCGTGGAAGGGGGGGGGGGAAAGAATTAGGGGGAGGGGGGAAGCGCCCTGGCTCCTCCCTCGCATTTAGCGCTCGCCCCACCCGCGCAGCCCCTCCAGGGCTCTCCTTGGCTCCTCCCCCTCCCTCCCTCCCCCCAAAAGCGAAGGCGGGGGGGGGGCGAGACGTAGCGAAGTTTCACAGCGGGAGGAGGAGGAGAAAGACGCTGGCTTAACCCGGGCGCTGCCAACTCCGGCGAGGAAGCCCAGCGCAAGGATCGCCCCCTCCCCGCTTTGTTTTTATAGGGGAGGCTGGGGGGGGGTTGTCTCTTAGGCTTCCTCCTCCTCCTTTCGGGACCCCGAGCGAGGGAGGGGAAAAAACCCCGCGAACACGGCGCCCCCCCCTCCGCCTGTTGGGAAACCGGGCATGGGGTGGGGGGGTCCGCCTTCGTCCCTTCTTCCAATTCCCCCTCCCCACGCCAACTCCTTTCCCGCCCTAAGGAAACTCAGCCTGCTTCTCTCTGCCCCCCCTATACACACACACGCACCCCGTTTCTTTTTTCCCCCCTTCCTTCATTTACTCTTGATTTCGGAGGGGGGTCTTTTGCACGCGCGCGCACGCACACACACACACACACACACACACGCGGGGAGGGGGAAGCTCCCGAAGTTCCGCGCCTCCCCTCCCCCCTCCCCCCCGCTGGGAAAAGAAGGAGCAAGGGAAAAAAAAGCAAAAAACACCAGATCCAGCATTCGGGGGGGGGGGAGTCAATTGAAAGCAGCTGTTCCATACCTTAAAGCCCCAAGCGAGGAATCCTGAATGGGGGGGACACACCCCCCGGCGCTGATTGGCCGAGGGAGAGAGACCGTTGTGGTGGAGGCGGGGATTAAAGCTACGATTTAGGCCACGCCTCCTCTCTTCTCTCTCCCCCCCCTCCCGGAAGTGGCGCCCACCGGGCTTTGTATGAAAAAGGGTTTCGTGGACCGTCGGCATCTGTAAGTGTTCGGGAGTCGTAGCGGGTGGGAATCCGGGAAACGTGGGAATGGTGTTCTCGATCCGTGTTTGGAAAAATTGAGAAAGCCTGGCTCTGGGAGTGTTGAAACCGCCTGGGCACCCAGCGTCAACTTTAGGAGGGGAAAAAAAAGTTGCCACTGCAGAAATTTTTGCGATTATGCCACTGATCTCGCCTAGAGAGGACTCTAAGCGGCTTACAAGCCATAAAAGCAACAAGGTAAAATATGAAAACAATAAACAGTGATACCAAAGGTGGGGCAAGACTCTCGTGAAAAAAATCCTCCCTCCCTAGTTTCTCCAGCGGTAAAGGAGAAAGAGCTGGATTTTCATTTATTTTATTTATTTATTTCACTTTACAATTGAGTAGAATTAGTTTCTGTGGTTATGAGAGGCCAGCAGCCTGTACCTGTCCCAGACTCCCACCTGCTACGACTCCCGATGCCGATGGTCCAATAAAGATCCGGACCACGAATGAAGATTTCAGTTAAACCGATTCATTGCTAAAAGCCTATGTGCAGGAATCTTCCCAACTAATGGTGAGCACCTGCTTGGAGTTAGTTAATTCTGTAATAGCTTTATACCATATAGTACCAACCTTAACTCCCAAGAGCCTTTTTCTGCTAAGTATTCTGATTGTAAAATAGGTATATATGTATATGTATATAGTATATGTACACGTATGAGTATAGGTATACTTTTGCAAGTGGGCATCAGAATTTCATTTTTTTTACGTACGTGCCAGTGTGATCACAGAAAAAGTGACAATAAAGGTTATCTCATATCTTATAAGCTGCATACAAGACTTGGTTTGCTTGGGGCTACATAAGGATTCTAGCCTAATCCCTCTTTGGACTCCAGGCTCTGCCATCCCTTCTCCTACATCACCTTGTCCACTTTACATATCCCCCCTCCCCACTCAGCCTCCTTGAAATAACCTATTCCTCCCCCTTTGGGGGTTAGATCTACCCCTCTTTTTAAGGGAGGCAGGTTACAAACTAGGCCGGGCGAGAGGATGGGAGAAATTCAGGAGTTGGACCTTGCTGCATTAATTCACTGATGCATTCAGCCTCAATTTGCATGTTTAGTCACATCAGCCCCATAATGGTGAGTACTTGAACCCCATGTTCTTAGTCCCCCCCCCCGCATACTAAGTGTGCCAAAAGTTCAATCGTTCTTCAAAAGAATCCAACCTAGAAAAACAGCTAAAATTTGAAGCATCCTTGCAAACTTGTTTCCATTCTTTTAACCTCCATCAATTGTTTTGCTACATGCCTGAAAGGCAACATCCCTTAAACAGCGTTTCTCAATCTTGGCAACATTTAAGATGCATGAACTTCAACTCCCAGAATTCCTCAGCCAGCATCTAGCTAGCATGGAAGGTTCTGGAATTGGGCCAAGGTCCTTCGAGACGAGAGGGGCTACCGGTTGCTGACCTCTATCATAAAACACTTGACTTGCAGAAGCCACAAAAGGAACAGCACTAAACTTGTGGGTTGTAGGCATATTTATTTGTGAATACCAAAAAAAAAAAACCCTCCCGAAAGAAAAGACCCCATAATTCGCTGTAAAACAGCGACCAGGAACATTTACAATTATTTCCAACTTGGACATGAGCAAGTTAAGATTAAATATAAAAACCAAAATGGGGGAAAAGAAAGAGGAGGGGGTGTAAAAAATAAAAAATATACACGTTCTAAAGATCTGATTCCAGTATAAAGTTACGTGGCTTGATGTGGCCACTTCTCCTCTGCAAGCAGAGAGAGAGAGGAGACCCCAGGGCTCCGGAATACGAGACCCGTGCCATCTTGCTGCTATGGGGGCCCCACATGCTACAAGGGGGGGGTTATCGGGGACCCCACTTTCATACAACCTTCGCTGTCTCTTGATGCCTTAAAGTGTTTTTTCCCCCTTCCCCAGCTTTATCTGGAAGAAGAGCCTCCATGGAAGAGAATTGTTCCAGCTTAAGCCCCTGCCTCTCTCTGCCTATGGCCCCCAATCCTGCGAGGACCCTTTTTCTGGTCCCCTATTCGTACCAGCCACTTAGCATTTCCGGCTAGGGACAAACACGCAAGCTATTCGCTGCCGCCTCTTGCCTTCCTTGCGGGCTCCAGAGACCCCTTGAATGAACCCCTCTAAAAGGGCCACAAAACGATGGGGAAGAACATAACCCTAACTTGCCTCCTCCACACCAGTTTGGGGACCCCTCTCCCATTTTCTGCACCAAAGTCACCCTCTTAGGGATCTGTGCCCCTGTTCAAGGCATGCGGGCGAAAGCTCCTTGTCAACATGCGTGGTTGAGCAAAGGAGGGGGCAGAGATGGGTGGTGGGTGGGAGATAGATAAGAGCCATTAACTTTGGCAGTAGTGCTGGGCCTTGGAATGAGGCTATGCTGAATCTTGGCTAGAAGCAGCTACACCTATATAAGTGGGAATCCTGGTTAGATCCCCGGCAGGAGACGGAGGTTACATGGACAACACACAGGTAGGCCTAGCGGTCGTTAAGACTGAAGCGTTGGGTGGCTCTTCCAAGCCGGCCTCTTGAAGGACAGGCCCATGGAGAAGAGTCAGGGTCTTCAATTCATGGACTCAGTGCAGCCTGTAGGCTTGCTTCATTCGTTGCTTTGTGTTTTTGTTTTTCAGTAAGGCACAGGTCAGTCAAGGCAGTGGGTGCAAGAGATCCCTTGTCCGTGGCTACTGGTCATGGCTCCTTGTGGCCAAGTAGTCCAAGAAAAATGGCCTCCAACTTTGGTAGTGGAGAATGGGCTTGCCACTGGCTAAGTCCAGCTGGAAGCTCCAGCCAAACCCAGTTGTTGAGCAGGAGGAGGGAGGGAGGGAGAGAAGGAAGGAAGGGAGAAAGGGAGAAAAAGAGAAGAGAAGGAAGGAAGGAAGGAAGATGAGAAAGGGAGAAGGAGAAGGAAGATGAGAAAGGGAGAAGGAAGGAATCTGACAGCATAGTAGTTCCTGCTGTGGCTGAGGCCTGGGTGAGCTTCCAGAACTTCTAATCTAGACCTTGGAATTAGCTCTTCTCCGGACCCATCCTGGGATAGGAGTAGGGCAGGAGGCTTTCTCTGTAGGCGTGCTCAAGGATGGCCAAGTAGCAGAAATAATACTGCTCAGGGGTCTGGATGCTGAAGGCGCGCTGGGTCCTCATCCGCACCACCGTCTGGTAAATGTTGAGGGTACCCACGTCTTGCAGTTGTGACAGACAAATATCCAGTGCGCAGAAAGTACCTGGAGAAAGGACGGGGGGGGAAGGGACAGGTCACCCATCGGCGCCACCCTCTGAAACTATAGAACATCAACTTCTTTGAATCGGCTTTTTGGTGAAAATATTGAGCTTCCAGGTCCTGTAGTGTGTGTGTGTGTGTGTGTTGGAGAAGATCGCTTCTCTGCATCCCGAAAATATTTAAAAGAGGAAAAAATGACCTCCTCTATTCCCAGTTTTACAAGTGGGAAGTCTTCTCCAATGTGGACCACCAGCAGATGTGTGAACTTCAATTCCCAGGCTCCTAAGCTCTGGCTTTGCTACTTGGGGCATGCTGGGAGGCAGAGGGTAGCCCCATGGGAGAAAGCTTCTGAAGTTTTGGGAAATCGAACCCTCCACTCAAGATCCCAGTCAGTTACCTGTCCTCCCAATACCGGCACTGCAGTGTACCACAATGGGTGGCCCGCCTGGATGACCTTTGTAACGTGGTCCCAGGGCACTAACGGCCACCCTCTGCTGCTGCTTGACGGCTCCCAGGAAGTCGATGAGTGTGGCTGCTGAGGAAGGGACCCCGTAGTCGGGCCAGCTCACGTACTGGAAATGGGTCACACGGCGTCTCTCTCTGTTCTGTAGGTAGGTGAAAAGGGGGAAGGGTAGAGAGAGTTGAACCCAAGTTTTCAGATTACCACTTTTGTGCCTCTGTTGGGTTGTCTTCTACTTGGGCTGGTTTGTCTTCTACTTGGGTTGGGTTGTCTTCTACTTTGAGAGTTTATGACACTATGGCACTCTTTAGATCAACATTTCTCAACTTCGGTAGGTTGAAGATGAGTGTACTTCAACTCCTATGGCCGGCTGGGGAATTCTGGGAGTTGAAGTCCATTCATTTTCAATCTACCACAGTTGAGAAACACTGTTATGGAGCCAAACCAATGGAGAATTAGAGAGTTTATGACCAGAAATCAGGAGGCACCAGGATTGCTTCTGTTGCAGAAACCTGTTAAGATAATCTTGTGTAATTCAATTCTCCATCCAGGAAGTACCAGCTAAAGAGGGTTGAAAGGAGGAGGAGGATAGGTTGTGAGCAACAACAGAGTGGAACTGCTGTGAAAGGGAAGAGCAGTATGACACCCTGTGGCCTATTGCTGAAGGGTTTGTGCAATTACCTCACAGCTGAACATCTCCAGGAGTGTCTTCTTGTAATGGCTGAGGTTCTCTGTTCCAAGGTTGGTAACCGTTAAGGTGCCATAACCGATCTGAAAGTCCTTCTCCAGTGGCCAGTATTGACCGCACTTCCTTTTGCCTCCTTCTTCAATCCTGTCATGCAAAGAAGAAAGGGAGAATATTTAACTGGGGTTTTTATTTTCAGGGATAATTTAATCTTTTTAATTGTTTTTTAACTTTTGTATTTTGTATTAGTGTGATTTTAAAATACCCTGTAAACCGCCCTGAGTCCTTCGGGAAAGGGCGGTATATAAATCTAATAAAATTAAATTAAATTAAAATATGGAATGTCGGCATGCCTGGAAGGTGTCAGCTTGGAGCCCAACAGAAGCATGAAGACTCATCTTTTGAAGGAACCACCGTTGGCCCAGTTAGCATAAGGCCTTGTCAAAAGCAGAAGAAGCTTGGTTTTCACTTGATGTCACAAGTCGAAAGCACCCTCAGAAGAGCATCTTTGCAAATGGGCAAGCCACCCTCTCTGCTAAAATCCATCAAGGCTATGCTCATTTCCTGTTTCATGCATTCATAGGTTACCTTGTGGTCATCACGATCACCAGTACGTTCTGTTCCCACACCATGCGCCAGAAGTCGTTGTACGTGTTTTCTAATGGCCCTAGAATGAAACAAGGAATTCCAAGATGATACTAGAAGCCTATTATTACAGGAAGTCCTCGCTTACCAACTGCTTTGTTCGGTGACCAAAGTCACGAAGGTGCTGGAAAAAAAATAACTTTATGACCAATGCCCACATTTATGACCTTCGCAGCACCAGTCATATAATCACCATTACATCGGCACATGTTTGTATGCTAACCCATTACCTCCCTCCTTTACAAAGTGGAAATATTGGAGAGAAAAGGATTACAAGAGAATAAGCAAGTGGTGAAATGTGCTGATAGCAAATCATTGGTTTGCTTTAATGACCATTACTAAAAAGGTCATAAAATTGGGTTGGTCATGTGACCAGCCTTTCTTAGGCCATTATGACATACAATATATTAGGCAGATTCCATTATGGTAGTATGCCGAGATCAATCTGTTCTGGGCAGGATCAAAATTTAACAACTCAAATGTGGTTGCTTCTAGCTGGGCTTTTCTGGAGCACCTGTGGAGCAAGGTGAGAAGAGGGAGCTGTGATTTGACAGACTCCAGACCTGGAATGCAGATGTTGCTCCCTTTTCTCAATGGTTTCTAAAGAACCAGGTGGTACTTTCAAGATCTGGGAGCATAAATACCTTGAGTGCCAATATAAGCATTCCTTTGCTTGTACCCATCCATGAAACTGGCATTGATGTAGTCAGTCATCTATGGAAACAATGGCATTTGTCAATCCTTTTGGACCAATTAGAGAAGCTGCATTTGAGGAGCGAGCAAAGGTAGATGTGGGAGGACATTTCTTATACTAAAATTTTACTCCCTGGTCCTTAACAAAAGGCTCATGAAAGCATAGTTCTGTCGTCTTAACTTCCTTCTTTAATCTGATATTGTCCCTTGCAACTTAGAGCACCTTCCTTAAATTCTCAGGCAAAAGAGGACTTACCACCACCACCCTTTTGCTTTTCTATTTTCTACTAAGGCAAGAGTCAGAGAATTATCTTCCTCAGCCCCCCCCCCAAAAAAAATTGGAACAGAATTTTTAACATTTTATCTGCATAAGCCATGTCCTGTAATTAAACATGAAGAGCATATCCCCACTCTATTAAACTTCACAAATTACTTCCGCAGAACAATGTGTTTAATATCGGGCAACTTTGTTACATGTTTAAAATGGATGTCTCCCTTAGCAGAGGGATATCAGTAGAGTAGAAAATATGGAGAATCAGAGCTTTTTGTCATCTGTCATAACTGGAAGTTTTATATCTGATATAGTAGAGTTATAATTTAACAGAATGGATTTCTGTTTATCCCAAATATCTTTTCAATCCAAATGTTATTCAGCTGAAGCACAGCCCATCTTTCCCCTAGGCAGTATATGGATGCCCCCCCCCTTCCAATTTCCCCCCACAACATCCCTGGCAGGTAGTACGACCACCGTAAAGGTTCTGTTTCAAATCTGCTTCAATTCTGCAGCCAGAAATTGAGTTCTTTGCTATGATTTGGGGGTGGGTGGGGGTGTTTCGGTTTCCTTGCAATGCTATCAGCTTCACTTACCTCCTGATAGTTGAACTGTTTGGACAATTTCACCCTGGTTTGGTCAAGGCAGGGAACATCCCCGTATCGGTTTTTCTCCTGGTTCAAAGGTGCTCTGGGGAAGAGGGCAGAAAAAGACAGAGGCATGAACAAGGAAAGACCAGGAATGGCTCCCAGCAACGGGAGGCTATTAGCGAAGAAGTTAAAAATTTCTGTGAGGAGAAAGGGCAATAAAAGAGCCTTGGTGGAGCAGTGGGCTAATGCCTCCTTAAGTAACACCAGCTGCCTGCAATTAGTGCAGGTTCGCATCCCACCAGGCTCAAGGTTGACTCAGCCTTCCATCCTTCCCAGGTAGGTAAAATGAGGACCCAGATTGTTGGGGGCAATTAAGGTGACTTTGTAATAATGCCGCTTGGGGTGTGTGTGAAAGCCCTAACAAGCAGGCATATACATAGAATGAAGGCTACTGCTAAGCTTGTAAGCCGCCCTGAGTCTTCGGAGAAGGGCGGGATATAAATGGAATTAAAATAAAAAAAAAACGGGGTCCACCAGCAAGGATAAAATAGAGAGGAAGTCCACCCATCTTCTCAACCCAAGTTGAGAAACAGAGCGGCTCAAAATAAAAGGAGAACAATGGAACTCCATGGGCTGAGGGACAGATCCTCCTTCCTCCGGGTTTGGTTCTCCTTAGACGGGCCTTCAGATGGGGTCTCTCCTGCCCCCCCCCCCCCGAACGGTTGCTGGAATTGGGTATGTCAAGCCTAACGAAGAGAAGGACCAAGGGATCCAACATCTAAGAGGAGGTCAACGAAAGGACCTGAAGGCAGGACAAGAAAGAATGGATGGAAAATAAGGAGAGAAGCAACCTGGGAGAAACTTCCTAACAGTGAGGACAACCAGCAGAACAGCTTGCCACCAGACGCCGTGGGTGCCGCAACACTAGAAGTTTTTAAGAAGAGACTGGCCATTTGTCTGAAATGGTGTAGGGCAGGGGTAGGCAACCTTGGCTCTTTTATGACACGTGGACTTCAACTCCCAGAATTCCTCAGCCACCATGGCTCAGCTTGGAAACCTCTCCCTTTCCCCTCAGCGTGGCTGGCTCAGGAATTCTGGGAGTTGAAGTCCACGAGTCATAAAAAAGAGCCAAGGTTGCCTACCCCTGGTATAGGGTCTCCTGTTTAAGCAGGGGGTTGGACTAGAAGACCTCCACGGTCCCTCCCATCTCTGTCGTTCTCCAACCTCAGACCCTCCCGCTATCTGGATGCTTACAGAGAACAGCCGAAAGTGCCCATCGGGCTTCGGTGCCGAATGCCTTCATATTCCTCATAAATTCCTCGCTTCTGCTTCTGGTTGACGTGCTCCAGAAGTTCCTGCAGAGTCATGGACTTGGGCCCGGGGACATGGACGGAACCGTTGTCCCGAGGCGGAGCCAGGGGGACCAGGATCAGCTCATCCAGGGGGTCCGGGTGCCCGTTCTGCTGCGGGAGGAATCTGCAGTTCCAGCTGAGGGGGTCCAGCTTGAGAGACCCCCCCAAATACTCGGGGAGGCAGTCGTGGGGCAGGTGCTGCCTGAGCTCCGACATTTTCACCATCTGGACCTAGAAAGAGGAAGGGGCACGTTGTGGTGCTAAACAAAACAGCCTCGCAGGCGTTTACTCCCTGCTTTTTAGTAATGAAGGCTCCCCGTATTGAAAGTGCGCCCATTTAGGTTGGCTTGCATTGAATTCCTGATTTATTTATTGGATTTTTTTAAAAAATAAATCCCACTTTTATTATTTTATAAGTAACTCAAGGTGATAAACATATGTAATACTCCATGCTCTTACTATTTTCCCCACAATCACCACTGTGTGAAGTGGGTTGGGTGAGAGAGAAAGACTGGCCCAAAGGCCCCCAGCTGGCTTTCACGCCTAAGGCAGGACTAGAACTCGCCGTCTCCTGGTGATTGGCCCAAAGTCACCCAGCCAGTTTTCATGGCTAAGGGAGGGACTAGAACTCACCATCTCTTGGTAATTGACTCAAAGTCATCCAACTGGCTTTCCTGCCAAAGGGGGGACTAGAACTCACAGGCTCCTGGTTTCTAGCCCAGCAGCTGAACCACCATATCAAACTGGCTCTCATTTGCCAATTTTAGTACCAATTTCCCCAGCTCATAGCACATTGTGTGTTTTCATTGCGCTCAGCCTAAATTTCTCAACTAGGCATGTGAATGTGGCAGCTTCTCTCTTTCGGCACGCTGAAGCCTCCTCAGATCCTTCCTGCTGCAACTCACCCTTTCTCGCAGCTTCTCTTTCAGCAACAAGCTGATGATGGAATAAGGAACTCGGAACCACATTGGGGCGCCTACGATGAAGACCTTTTTCAGGCGCGCTGGAAAGGCTCCCTGTAAACCAAGGCGATATTTAAAAATTATTCTATTTTTTTTAAAACAAAACAAAACCCAGCATTTTTGGAAAAAGAAAACACAGACCAGGAAGCAAGGCCAGAAAAATAAAATGCAGGCAATTTTTAAGCCTCATAGGATTAGGGGCACATTTTATATTTGCCATTGCTATAGAAATATTACATGGTTTTTAAAAACTACAGACCGTTGTCAATGCATTCAGGCAAGAAGGCAAAGCAATAATCAGCGCAGGATAAATCATAGAATGAGAAGTGGAATTGCAGTGGGACGATCAATCCTCGTCAAATGGATCATTGAAGTTCAGACTATTAAGTTGTTGTCAGGAGAAACCCAAATTTTGAATGTGGAATAAGGGACATTTGGTACTTATTGGGAATCTGTATTAATCAATGGGTCAAAGGTCAATTAGTGTGTGTGGGGGAAAGGAACTTTCTTTTGATATTCCTTGCATTTTTCTTCACTTTCTTCCCTCCCTTAACTGTTCTTATATTCTGTGCCATTCACAGCTGGACTATGGCCTGTGCTAAATTACAAGACTATAGCCCTCATCATCCCCACTCAACCCAGCGAAGCAATGACACCATCTATGGTATGGCATTTATTTACCTGAGCAGGTAAGGAGCACCTGGCTAAGCATGGTTGGGAGAGAGGATAAGAGGCCACCAGGAAAATCCCAGTCTTGGGAGCCGAGTTCAACCCAAAAGGGGATTTTTGCCTGCATTTCCTCCCTCTGGCCAGTAGGGGGAGGCCCAAGTACATTGATAAGAAAGCAGAAATTCAGAAACTAAAATGTTTGAAAACCAATTTAGAAGATGGATTTATTTTGCAGGCTTTCCTTTCCAGGCAAGTAAACTCGAGACCCATCTCAGCTAGTGAATGCTAACAGGCACAGGCAGCAATCCCCTAATTTTTCCTACAACCTGAAGTTTTGTTGACGAAAACTGACCCATCAAAGTTCAGTCTTTGGCACTATCCATGTGTATGATCAGAGATTTTAGAGGAAGTTTGGGATAGAGACCACTAAATTGCTGCAATCAATCAATCAATCAATCAATCAACCTACCTACCTACTTTTTTGTAACCTCCCCTAACTTAGAAACATTCTGTGCCCAATTTTGGGATGCTGAATTTATTTATTTATATCCTGCTTTATCATTTTTACAAACAACTCAAGGCAGTGAGGGCATATCCATCACACACCCTCCTCCTCCTCCTCTTTTCCCTGCAACCACAACCCTGCGGGGTGGGGTGGGCTTAGAGAGAGGGACTGGCCCAGCCGGCCGTTTTGCTCCCACGGAAAGCTAATCCTTTTCCCAACTCTAGCAGTTCCTTGTAAGGGTCAAGAAAGAAGAACTGGGAACCACATTGCTACAGGAAGTAAAATGTTTATCTGTATCGGTCCAACTGGTTTCAAAATGCAGATCTGAGTAAATTCTGGCTAAGAGCAGCACAGGAGGGTTACTTTTCACGGCCCCAAATAATAACATAGTGGGACTTTTGGCATTAAGCTGGAAAATTTCTCCTTGGTATACAATGGAATGAACGGAGTTAGTTGCATTTCACGGCTACAAATAACACTGGGGAGTTCTTGGCATCCAGTTCAAAATGTATACTTCTTTTCTTTATAACAGGAAATGTATATTTCCTTTATCTCTATAAGTGGGACAAAATACCCTCACCCAATTGCGACTGCAGGGCCGAAAAGCAACCTAGACTGACAGCGTGCCAAAACAGAGCCTATAATGGAGACTTTGCTGATTTTTCTGACTGTGACATACAAAGCAAAAATGTCTGTCTGTAATCTAGACAGACGTTTATCATATTTTCGATGTGCTGTTTCATACGTTGTATTTTTATCTCGTGTTTTTATCGAAATGTGATGTACCCAATGCTAAATAAATATTTCTCTTTTTTTAATATCGGTTTTGCTTGCTATCTCCTACTAAGGTTATAATTAATTGCTAAGCACATTGGTTTGTGCTTAAATTGTAAGCCGCCCTGAGTCTTCGGAGAAGGGCGGGATATAAATGGGATTAAATAAATTAATTGTATAACTTCAGTAAGTAACTGCCATTTGTGGGTATTATCTTTTTTTTGTTTTTTTGTTTGGAAACACACTGTTACTTTCAATAAAATTTGAAAGGGGAAAGAGTTGGAGGTCAAGAATAATTCTGGGCCACGAGAAGCCTCTATCTATGGTGACCCAACAGACAACCATGGTTGAAATTAGCTGCCGCACATTGAACTCTACATTTAATTCTTCTACCCTCAGCTTGGAGAGTCAGTTTTCCTCGTGATGGTCCTTCAGAGAAGCTCTCCACACTCTGGGTCAACCGACTGGCTGAGGACTTTAACCAGATAACCATATCTGAGGATCTCAAATATTTGCGCTTGGCTGACATTTTTCAAAAAGGGCACTTTAATACAGGAAAAGGGTTGTTTTTAACTTTTCTGGGAAATGACCCCGAATTCTTCATCCGTGGCTTGAGGAGACCGCAGGCTGATGGACAGAGAAGAGTGTCGCCCGCGGTCAACACATCAGAGGTCATAGCGTAGCTGGCTGGATTAAAGGCTCGTGGTTTAGATTTGATTCTTTAATGGAACGGCCTTGCGTGGGGCAATTAAGGGTTTTAGTTACATTGGGTAAAGCAGCTGGAAACAAAAGCCTTGCTTCCATGGAAGAGCTGGAGCTAGGGAGGGCCATCCAAGGCTACTGCTTGGGGGTTTGGAATGGGTGGAAAGCCAAAACATCCTCTTTCGATTCAGCCAGGTCATTACCATCTTCAAAGTAGAGGTAGTGCTGACTATACGGCCATAATACTATACTGCTAAGCTTGTAAGCCGCCCTGAGTCTTCGGAGAAGGGCGGGATATAAATGGAATTAAAAATAAAAATAAAATAAAAAATAATCTGGGACCATCTGTCATTAAGTGAGACATCACGTGACACCCCCCCACTGCCTGATTTCACCACCTTTTTGCTGCAAATGTTCAGCAACTCCAATCGCAGGGAAGGCCTCAAATCGCTACCATGTGACGTCTCACTTAATGACTAATAATGACCATGCTTAGTCTGACGATGCACTAGCCCTGATGATGTTACCTAGCTGGGTCATGAAACGTCTGCAAGAAAACAACCAAGCGCAGAGAGCACCAAGGACCCTACGGTCCTCCTCCTCCTCCTCCTCCTCCTCTCCAAACCCCCCACTCCTTACTAGGACTGATGATGTTACTTAGCTTGGGACATGAATCATGAAACAAAAAAACTACCAAGCTCAGAAAGCACCAAGGATCTTTGGGGGAGGGAGTATCTTTTCGGATGGGGATTGTTTGCCCTTTATAAAAAGCAGACGGCTCCACTTACAGGCTTCTCTCCTCAATGCTCTGGAACTCAAGACTGTTTCTTAAGAAAAAAAAGAAAGATCAAAGCAACTGAGCTTCGGACCTTGATGAAGTTAGACAGCGCGCGAGGAGGGAAGCCAAACATCTGAAGAACCTCAATTTGGGATTGTAGTCCCAGAGGAGTCTGGGGTCAGCTTGGGCAACGGTGGCTTTCTCATTACCTTGAGCAAGTTCAAGATCTTCTTGCTGAGATCCAGCTCGAAGTTGGAATAGTGAGAGTCCGCCATGTCATAGATAAACACCAGGCCGTTCCGCTGAGTTTCAAAGCTGGTGATTGGAAGGAAAATAAGTCACACGCAAAGTTGCTGGGCTCACACACCTCCCTTCTACAAGGATCCATCCGGACAGGGAGACTATTTGTATATACTCTCCTGCTTGAGCAGGGGGCTGGACTAGAAGACCTCCAAGGTCCCTTCCTATTCTATTCTATTCTATTCTATTCTATTCTATTCTATTCTATTCTATTCTATTCTATTCTATTCTATTCCGTTCCATATTCTATTCTATTCTATTCTATTCTATTCTATTCTATTCTATTCTATTCTATTCTATTCTATTCTATTCTATTCTATTCTATTCTATTCTATTCTATTCCTTAATAGATTTGCCACTTTGGTGATCAGCCCTAAAAGCAAGCAATGCTTTCAGTTAATGGAAAACCTAATCTTGAGGGTTTTTTGCACAGGGAGAAGTAGGAAGTGATTATAAATTTCTCCAGGCTCTTGAAACAGCAGAAAAGCCAAAACCAGGCACCTCGCTGGACTGCAAATGGCCCTCCTTACCTTTCCACTGCCCTGTCCAGCAGGTAGAAGAGGGCCTGAAGTACCACGTGTTGGACACTTTTATTGGGATGGTGCAACTTAGCGGTGAAGAGGGCAATTGAGGCTCCAGAAGGATCCCGCACACTCTACAAAGAAAGCCAGTGAAGACAATCAGCACGGTGACCAAACGGGGTTTGAATGACCCTTTGCAAAATCGGGGTTGGGGGGGAATTGTAACGCTTTGCAAGCAGCCAAGAAACTGGGTTTGTCCGTGGCGAAGGGCAATAGAGACCGGGTGATTCAGCAGCACAAATATTTTGGAAAACATTCATGGCTTGTAAGAGCTCCAGGCGTTGGGGGCAGGGGGATTTCTCCTGTCGCCCACAACTTCCTGGCTTCACACATTCCCAGGAAGCAAAACTTACCAGGATGGTGAATTTTCCACTCAGGAGTTCTGACCTCAGCGGCTCCTCGTGAGGTTTCAGCTTCACGATGCCTTCCTTGAACCTCGTTTCCTAAAGGGGAGGGAAGAGGATCAATCAACCAATCAGAATAGAGCTGGAAGGCACCTTGGAGGTCTTCTAGTCCAACCCCCTGCTCCAGAAAGAGATCCTATGCAATTTGAGACAAGTGGCTGTCCAGTCTCTTCTTAAAAACCTCCAGTGAGGAAGCGCCCACAACTTCTGGTGGCAAGCTGTTCCACTGGTTAACTGTTCTCACTGTTAGGAAATTTCTCTTTAGTTCTAGATTGGGTCTCTCCTTGATTAATTTCCATCTGTCGCTTCCTCTCCTGCCTTCAGGTGCTTTGGAGAACAAGTTGACCCCCTCCTCTTCTTCGTGGCAGCCCCTCAAATATTGGAAGACTGCTATCATGTCACCCCTAGTCCTTTCCCCCCCCCATTAAATTAGAGATGCTCAATTCCAGCAACCATTCTGGGAAACAGTTACATCTCAGCAAAGGGGTTTAAGCCATCTTGGAAAGAGGCAAAGTTCCTGGGTTCATCTTAAGCCTGTGGAAATCCAGCCAGGGAAGTCCCCAAGCCCACCCACCCACCCAGAGAAACCCCAGCATGGCCCGAACACTAACCCTGTAGGAATGGAAGAGTTCAATCGCTCGGAGAACATCAAATTTCCTGGCCATGAGGAATTTGACGGCCACATTCCAGGAAAGAGGCGAGACATTGTACTGGATAGTCCACTTGTTGATCTCTTCGAGGAACTGCTTGGTGGCCTTCACCCCGATGGAGGAACGCAGGAGGGAGGGAGGAAGGAAGGAAGGAAGAAAGCAAAACGGTTAATCTCCGTGTTTTGTTATGGATTCCAGAATGTTGTGTAAAGAGCTGTGGTTTCCAACGGTCCCAAGCTCGGCCTGACCTTGGAGGCTACAGGAGATGCAAAACTCAGCAACAGAATTCCTTAATATCAGGAGCAACTGGACATTGTGCAAAATAACGGTCGTCCCCGGCTTACGACCACAATTCGAACTGGAAAACCTGGTGTTAAACGGTGCAATTGTGAAGCGAGGCAGGGCAGAACCACTCCCAATTTAAGGACTTTTTTTTTCTTTTTGGTCATGGCTGTTAAGGTGAAGCGTCACAGTCATTAAACGAGACTTTGCGGGTTTGGGAGTTGTGATCGTCCCTGCCGCCTTCCCCATTGATCTCGCCAGCTACAAATGTTGATCACCACAACATTTGGATGCTGCAAGCGTTGTACCACTTGCCGAGCGCCCGGATTTTGATCCCGTGACCTCGGGGATGCTGCAATGGTCATAAGAGTGAATAAACGGTCATAAGTCACTTTTCGTAACTTCAAATGGTCTGTGAGGGCGAAGATTCGTTCGCAGTGTTTGCGGGAGGCTTGGAGAACAAAACTTCACCCTCATCCTACACCCGAGGTACAGATATTCGCCACTATTGCAAAAGGCCGTACGTTGAGCACCCGCTATTGTCACCAGGGCCATGAAGGGGTTGTAAGGATAAGCATCCAGAACCGCTTCTGGCCACCTTCCCTTCCCTACTTCAGATGCAGTCCTGGTTTAGATATTCCTAGGAAAAACGTCAGCCGCTCCCAAGGCCCAATTTTTGAGCAGTCACGCCTTTTACTGTTTAAAAACAAAAAACAAAAACGGGCAGATGAAAATGTCGGATGAGATGAGTCACGGGGAAGGAGTGGCTTGCAAGATGCGGAGGCAGGAAAGAGGGAAGGATGCTACAAGGGGGGGGGGGAAGAAAAAGGAAAAGAAAGCAGGGATTGCCTGAAAGCAGAAGGGCTGGATTAGATGATCTTCGGGGACCCCTTCCACGCCTACAGTTCTCTGGTGGCATGATCAGGGGTGGATGAAGCTTCGGCATGAGGCTTGTGCCGGTATTTCTGTTTCACTGCCTGGAGACGGCTTTGGAGACCTCGCTGAAGTTGATCTAAGACAGGGATCTCCGAACTCGGCAACTTTAAGACGTGATTGACTTCAACTCCCCGAATCCCCCCAGCCGGCCATGCCATCTTGCTTAGCAACATAAAGGTCGAGCTCGTCTGTGTGGATGTAAGTCGAGGACGACCTACGCCCTCTTCCTGATGTCAGTCAAACAAAGGTCCAATGGATCCCAGCGCTCAGCTGAAATTCAGGCCCCAAAACTCGCTCAGCGGCTCCCTCCTGCAAAGGGTTCGGGGCTCCCTCTGGACCCATTTCTGGAAGGGAAACATCGAGTCAGCTCCTCGGCTTGGGGCCTCAGGGAGAACTGTGTGTCCGTTCGTTTTTAAACAGCTCCTGTGCTGGAAGGACAGACATCTCGAAGGAGTGACTCATGGAAAAGAGAAGGCTGCGCTCCCCTTGCCCCGAACGGCTTCGCCCTGGCAGGGATGGCGGCGGACAGGGATGACTAGCGCCACTTTCCGCCCCGTTAATGTTCCTTCAGGCTCAAACCAGGGCTTGAAGGCACCGGGAGCAGCCAGGCTGGGGCGATGCTGGGCTGAGCAGAATCCAGCAAAGTGCAAAGCATTCAGCCTCTCTCTCCATATCTGCATCAATCTCTCTCTATCGTCTCTCTCCGTATCTGTCATCTCTCTCTCTATCGTCTGTATCTCTTATTATCCCCCCTGTCTTTCTCTTTCTTTCTGTCTTTCTTTCTTTCTCTCTTTCCTCTATCATCTGTCTATCCATCCACCCATCTTTCTATCCATCCATCCACCCACCCACCCTCCCATCTTTCTATCCATCCACCCATCTTTCCACCTGCCTGCCTGCCTGCCTGCCTGCCTGCCTGCCTGCCTGCCTGCCTGCCTGCCTGCCTGCCTGCCTATCTATCTATCTATCTATCTATCTATCTATCTATCTATCTATCTATCTATCTATCTATCTATCTATCTATCTATCTATCTATCTATCTATCTATCTATCTATCTATCTATCTATCTATCTATCTAGTCACTTAGTTGAGTGCCTATAGAAATTAAATATCAATAAAAATGTCTATTACCTATCTATCGACCATCTGTTTGCATTCCTCTCTCTCTCTCTCTCTCTCTCTCTCTCTCTCTCTCTCTCTCTCTCTCTCTCTCTCTCTCTCTCCACCTATCCATCCCTCTCTATCATCCATCGATCCCTCCTTCCTCTCAAGGTGGGCCACCTCCAGTCACTTGCAGCAAAGGCTGAGGAAAAAGCCCTTGGCAACGGGGCTTCTTAACCGGACTCCGCTTTCAAAAGCTTCTTGGGCTCCGGTGGGGAAAAGGACCATTAATCCCACCTTGCGCCCTGCTCCGATTGCCCTGTTCCCGATTTCCTCAAGAGGTTCTCTCTGTGGCCCATCTGTCGTTCCTGAACGCTTCAAGCCCTAATCCAGGCCTTCCTGTCTGGCTGACAAGCCACTTCCCACGTTCTGCAAATATTAAGCTTCTGTCGGGACAAACGAGGACAAGGTTAAAGTGAAACGGCAAACAGATCCGGGAGAAGAGCAGCGTGACATTGAAGCGATCCCTATCCTGCCTGCAGATCCTGGTTTGTCCCCTCCTCCTCCTCCTCCTCCTCCTCCTTTAACGAGGGTTTTAACGAGGGTTTGTGCAAGGACTTCGGAGGGCTTTCCTTTCCAAGAAAGCCGACGCTTTGGCCCCAACGTCCTTGAGGAAGAGGCTGCCAATTCAGACCCGGGTACAGCTGGCAGCCCCCAAAACTGGCTACCATCCTAGTCACACAGCTGTGATGTGTGTCTGTGGTCCATTACAGGGAAACCTCGGCTTATAACCACAAGGAAGCCCAATATTTCTGTTGCTAAGTGAGTTTTGCCCCATTTTACAACTTTCCTTGCTACGGTTGTTAAGTGAATCACCGCAGTTGCTAAGTCAGTAGCACGGTCGGCTTCCCCCATTGATTTTGCTTGTCGGAAGGTCACAAAAGGGGATCACGTGAGTCCCCCCCCGCCCCCCGGGACATGGCAACGGTCATAAATGTGAGTCAGCGGACAAGCGTCTGAATTTGGATCACGTGACCGCGGGGAGGCTGCAACGGTCGTTAAGTGTGAAAAACGGTCGTCAATTTCCCCAGTGCCGCTGTAACTTCCAGCAGTCACTAAGTGAATACAGGACTGCCTCTATCCAACACGCCTTCTCCCTTGAGGGAAGCCAGGCTGAAAGTCAAGCGTGCAATTTTCTCAAGCTGCCTTTGGTGCTCCCGTTACTCCTTTCTATAGGTAAGTCCTTGACTTACGCAAGTTCATTTAGTGACCGGTCAAAGTTACAGGAGCATTAAGAAAAAGTGACTTTACAGCCGTTTTTCACACTTAAAACCGTTGCAGCACCCCCGGGCTCACGGGATCTGAATTCGGGACACTTGTCAACCGACTCCTATTTATGACGGTCGCAGTGTCCCGGGATCACGCCATCCCCCGTTTTGCAACCTTCTGATGCGCAAAGTCAGCGGGGGGGGGGAGCTGGATTCACTTAACGACCGTGTTACAAATTGAACAACTGCAGTGATTCGCTTAACGACCCTGGGCAAGAAGGGTCGTAAAATGGGGGCAAATTCACTTAGACCACAGGTCTGCAACCCGTGGCTCCGGAGCCGCATGCGGCTCTTTCAGCCGTCTCCTGCTGCTCCCAGTCCTCTGCCATGTGCAGTCCAAAAAAAAAAGTGGGACTAAAAAAGTTCAACCAATCAATTCAAATATGCAGGGTAGGTGCATATCTCGCCTTGGCTCCACTCTTCAGTCAAACCCTGTTCTGCGCATGTGCGTATGTACGCGCATGTGCACACATTTTTTGCGGCTCCCAGTTTTTCCTTTTGTGAGGGAACCGATTCCGAGTGGCTCTTTCACTGTTTCAGGTTGCTGACCCCTGACTTACACCAATGTTTCGCTTAAGGACAAAAATGATGGGCTCAATTGTGTTCCTAAGTCAAGGATCACCTGAGAAGCAAGGGGAAAAAAACAACGGGGCTTTTCCAAAAAAAAGGGGTCCTTTCAGGTTTTGAGCAATGATTAACTAGCAATTTATTTTCCATGAAAGCTGGAGTCAAGGGATATGTCCTGCAAGCACCCAGGAAAAGGCCGTTTCGTAAGCCTCTCCTGAGCTTTCCAGTTTTTAAAATGCAGCCCAGGCGCTAACTGGGTGGCTTGTAATCTCCTTTTGTCAGGGTGAAAAAGCCGCTACATTCTTCGCGTCCTTACTCAACTTCCCTTTTGTTGAGTCCCTAACAAAAGGAAAGGGGGGGGGGGAGAAAAAGCATGACGTCACTCATCTGGGACGACAGGAAATGGTTTCAAAACTAAAAGGATTTTCCCAAGCCAGCAAAAGTTGCATTTTATTTGATCAGCTTTCTATTCAGATGTAGATGTTTCTATCCAGGCAGCAAAATTCAGTGCGATTCAGAGAGAAAGAAATTTTTTTTAAATAAAAAGGAGGGAAAGGTTGAGTCTTTTTAAAAAAATTACATTTTAAAAATGCGAATTTTTATTTTTTTTAAAAAGGAGGCAGCAAGGCCAACCCTGAACATTAGCTTTCTATTTCAAGTTGTGCTTCTCCGTCACAAATCAAAACAGAGATGCCCTTGACGAGTTTCTAGGAAATTTGGATGGGACATTTTGTAGCGTGATGAACGAAAAAAAAAATACTGTACGAGTGGGAAGGCATCCCTAAGGTTAGGACTGTGCAGTTTTCATTGGCAGATGAATGTGTCTGCTGAAATAAATGCTTATGTTTACAATGGAGCCCAGAATTAAACGAACTGTTGTAAGTTGAGGACTATCTATAATCAATTACTTCTGAGGATGCTACTGTCTCCAATTGCTCAACTCTGTAACACATCTCCTTCGGCAAGGCCACTGTTTGCAATTCTCCATCCTGGAGTATCTGAATTTTGGTCCCACAGAGGTGAAAAGGCACAGGAATGAAGGTGCAAAATATGCAAAATATCTTATGCAATGTATTTAAGGGCTCTACCTTTGCAACTAGAAGGAACTCCAATTGATTTTAAGCTAGTCACTGCTTAACTGCTGGTTTATCTACTCTGTACTGCAGCGTTGCTCTCCTAGATCTGCATGTACATGACTGGACTCCAAACATAATCCAATTAAATCTTCTCCAGACATTCGGGATGTCATGAACGTGACTCAGTGGCAAGGGATTATGGGGATTGTAGGCCAGAACAGCCAGAAGTCAGTGAGTTCTCATTCCTGATTTGTTTTGTCCTAGAAAGCAGAATCTATTTGTGGATGAAGGATCAATCAGGTCAGTGTTTCTCAACCTCCGCAGCTTTAAGATGGATGGACTTCAATTCCTAAATTCAAAGTCATGCTGGAATTCCGGCAACATCTGATTGGCTGGCTGGGAAATTCTGGGAACTGAAGTCCACCCATCTTAAATTTGCTGAAGTTAAGGAACATTAAGCCCAATATTCCTCCAATATTATATTTCATTTTAAAATCATACAAAAAAAAACTTGAAATCTTCACCCGTCTACAATCACGTTATACATGATACCCCTTTTCCCCTGGGACCCACAGACTGAATTTCCACACTGGGAACAGCCTGTTTTTATCTCCCGAACAGGATTCCCTATTCCAACTACCTTTGAACACTTCCTTAGAAAACTCTCTGTCCTCTTGCAAGAACGGAGTTTCTGCCTAGCAAACTGAGTCAGGTCATCAATGAGGCTGATCTCATTCACGACTCACTGATCTGGGGGGAAATAAAAAAATAAAAAATAAAGCTGACCTTAAACTCATTGACGACTTTTGATACTCTCAAAATGGCCGAACTCAACAAGCGAGGAGGATAAGAAACAGTTAATTCTTGGATGGGGTCACCAGGGAATATTTTTTTGGGGGGGGGGCAAAATATCCTTGGAAAACGTCACAGCCGAGGCAAGCCAAATTCACAGCCATGTCTAGGAGGCCATGAGCCTGATCTGAAGACCATCCTTCTTTCAAAGAACAGTGGATCTCAGAAAGAATATCCTGGCCATTAGCCACTGGCCTTGTGCCACAGCTACTAGGAATTCCATAAATAGGGAATTGTGCCACAGCTTCCCTTTGAGCCTGAATCCGATGACTCCGGAAGTCCAATAAAGACTTTGAGCCGAGAGGATTCTCAGAACATTCATCAGGACTAGTTGCACCAGATGAGATCCATAAGGATTGACTTCACGTTGGCTTTTAAGACTTAACTAGTGATACTCCAGTTGACTTGGAATGAAGTCCCAAAGATTTGGAAGGTCCATATTTACCTAGAAAAGCATTTTGAAGGAGCCTGACTTATTCAGATATGGGGTGGCATGGAGAGAGCTTCACTGCAGGACACCCAGCTGCTTGGCCAAGCCCAACTGACTCAGCACTGTGCTCCACGTTTCAGAGTCAGCAGCTCCAAAAAAGCTGCTGTTCTCACCGTCTTTGCAAAGTTCAGTATCTTTTCAGCTTCTCAATTATTCTCAATTATCAGCTTCTCTTCTCCATTATCACCCTGGATCTATTAGGGTTTCACACGGAGCTTTCTTCTTCCCCAGTGGCACACCCGGAAAAGTCAAAATGAAGACAAGCATACATAACCAGGTATCTGGGAGGGGGGAGGCTGAATTAAAGGGGGTTGGACTAGAAGACCTCCAAGGTCCCTTCCAACTCTGTTATTCTGTTACATCTGTTCTAGTCTTCCCCCCCCCTTTTGCACAAGGATAATTCCGTTTTGTTCACCTTCCCATTTCCTCAGCCTCGGAGATGCAGAAGTGGAAAATTACACAAGCTGAAAACTTCGCAACACGTTTGCTGTTTACAGTCAACGGGAAAGCAGGAAAAAGAAAACATGCACGCGCTAGAAAAGGCAGGAATGTAAGAGGCACAGCTATCCAGGCGTAAATCTTCTCCAAAACAGCTGAAATAAAGGCTGAGAAATTCAGATTTTTTTTCCTTTCTTCTTTTGCTAGCCAGGGCCATGTTTTTAGGAGGAAAACACTGATAATGTAGCTTAATGCTGCTAAATAGGGTTGGCAAAGAGTCATAGTGTTGGAATTAATATAATGTATATATTCAGTGTTTCTCAACCTTGGCAAGAATGAGTGGACTTCAGTTCCCAGAATTCCTCAGCCAGCTCCCCAATAATTGCATTTTTTGGCACGCAAAGAATTGCATTTTGTAAACATTTAGGAAACGTATCTACCCCACAAGCAGGCTCTAAAATTAAAGCAAGGATGCTTAAAGCTTTGCAGATTTCTTATGACCCCCCCCCACTGGGAGAGTCTCTAGATAGAAAAACCAGTTTCCTTCCATTACGTATATATTTTCTTTTTCTTTCGTTCCTCACTCTCCAGTTACAGGATTGGGAAAAGGATTTTTTTTAAAAAAGGGGGGAATTAAAAGAGGATCGAGTTAAGTGGCACCCAGAAGGGCAGGGTGGCTTTGAACTTCTCCACCCTCCCGCCTCACTTCCTTAAACATTAAAAGACGTGAATCCAGGGGGTTATTACATGTTTGTGTTTCACATCCTCCCTCTAATCCTTTTTTTTATACATGGGAAAAAAATGGAGTCAAGTATCCGCTTTCGTTCCCCCCCTCCCCCCACCCCAAACATACCAACCCTGGGGGGGGGAGAGAGGGGGGGAAAGAATTCATTCAAGAGAGTCCAAGATTTCAGGGACACGTTTAAGAAAAAAAAGGGGGGGACAACAGGATCTCTTGCTCCCCCAACTCCCAATGGGAAGAGTGCTACTTCCCTCCCCATGTTCTCTCTTAATGCAGAAAAGGGGGGGGGCTACCTTTATAACCTCCCCCCACCCAGGCCTGGTCAGAAATTTCCTGGGATTTTGGAATAAGAGGAGGGAGCCAGGATGGGGGTCTGCATCCTCACTGGTTGGGGAACTTGGGCCAAAATGGGATGCTAGCACCGAGGAGGGGAGGCTGCACCCCCTTTGCAAGGGAAAGAGTCACCCTCTCTGGGCCCCGATTCGCCTGCATTTCAGCTTTCAAACCCCCCCCCCCCCAAATCTCTGACTTCCGTGGAAACATCACCCCGGGATACCTCTGTACTCCCCTTCCACTGATCTGACGGAAGGAGGGGGGGGTCCATCAAAGACGAGGGGGGGGGCAGATGTACCGTTCAGGGCCCAGACTGCCACCCCCCAACAAAGAGGAGGAGTCCCCGGATTCTGGACTTTACTCACCCCCGCTAAGGCGAGGAGAGGATTTACAGGGGGTACAAAGTAAGGAGAGGATGCATTTGGGGGTGGGAGTGGGGAGGAAAAAGAGGGGGGAATCTACTTCCCAGGAAAGCAGGCAGGCAGCCCACCCCCCCCCACCCAAGCTTTGCCTTCGAACCCCCAAACCGGAGCCAGCCCGGGAGGATCGTTGGCCCTTTGCATCATCACCTTTTCGCTCCAGGGATGAAGGGGTGTCATTTTTTGGGGGGGGAGGGCACGAGAGAGAGAGAAGGGGGGGGAAGGAAAGGCCAGGCCTGAGCCGGCTCGGCCTCTGCATCTCCAGCGACACCCCGTTCCCTCCCTTTTCACCCCCAGTTCGGATCGCAAACACACACAAACACACACACACAATTCAGCCCTCCAAGCCAACGTCATTGCCACGATCCTGCCCGGGCGGCCCTCGCCTTGCTCTTCCATCCCCCCTCCCTCCAACATACATATTTTTTTGGGGGGGGGTCTCCCCCTCTTACCTGCTCCTCCTCGGGAGTCAGCTGCGCGGCCATGCTCCTGCCAGTCCGGAGAAGAGGCGCAAGTTTGCCAAAGTCGCCAGCCTCGCGCCCCCCTTCTCTCTCTCTCTCCGCCTTCACGCTTTCTCCGGCCCCTTCTTTTCTTTTCTTAAATAATGGGGGGCGGGGGGGGATCAGCGGCAAAGAACTGCCCTCCGCGCTAAGCCAGAGCCGCGCATCTCTGCCAGCCTGGGGATAGAGCGCTTGAAAAAGAGCCGGGGGGGGGGGAGGGACGAAGGGGGAGGGGTCCCTCCGGCTCCCCTCAAAAGGGGGAGGGCCGCGCAGAGCCGAGGAACCGAATTAAGATGGTCGGAGCGGCGAGAGAGCGAGGCGAAGCCGAAACCCCAGCAGCGGCAGCAGCGACGGAGGAGACCAGCCGAAACCCCGCTCACTGGTTCGGCCGCGCCAGCCCGGACCTCTCGAGCATCGCGGGTGGGCGTGGGAGTGGGGAGGGGAGGGGAGAAGAGAAGCGAACCCCCTCTTTTTTCCTCCTGCCTTCTGTTGGCAACAGTTCTGCTTTAAAAAATAAAATAATAATAATAATAATAAAAAATAAAAAGACCGAATCGCTGCAGGACACGGCTTCTTGGCTTCCAAACCCCCCCAGCACGCCAAGCTACGGAGGGGTGGGGGAGAAACCTGGGGAGAAGAAGAAGAGGAGGCAGAAAAAATAGAGGAGGGGGGACCCTTTCCGCTTGCAGAGAGAGAGAGAGAGAGAGAGAGAGAGAGAGAGAGAGAGAGAGAATCGGGGAGGGGGGCAGGAGGAAGTTTGTCCGCTCGCTCAAAGCGCAAATCACACAGCCCCCCCCCCTCCGATTCGGATGGGCTCGTTTCCCAGACTGGGAGGAAATGAGGCGGGGGGGGGCAGACTTCCCTTCGAACTGTTGCTTTCTGGAGGAGGAGGAGGAGGAGGAGGAGTCTCTCCGGGTGAGTGTGGGCTGAGAAGTGGAGGGGGTGGGGTGGGGGTGGGAAGGATTAGGAAATGGATGGATCCGCTCCCGCTGGCTTGGCCGGCCCCCCCCCCTCCCCTTCTTCCCCGCCCAGGCGGGCGGATCTGCTGCCCGGCCTTCCTCGCAGCGCTGATTCCTCAAAAGCAGAGAGAGAGGGAGGGAGGGGGAGGGAGGGGGAGGGAGGGAGGCCAGCCCTTCCCGGCGCCGGGGCTGCTCAACCCGCCCCCCCTCCCCGGCCTGGGGAAACGGCGTCCCATTCGTGGGCCCGCGGGGCGGGGAGGCTGCTGGAGAGGCGGGCCGGAGGAGGAGGAGGAGGAGGAGGAAGAATGCGGAGAGGAAGTGCGGAAAGAGGAGGAAGAGGGAGGGAGGGGGGGTAGAAGGAGGAGGAGGAAGAAGCGGAAGGAAGAGGGAGAAGGAAAGGGGGGGGGAGGGAAAGAATGCCGAGAAGAAGGAAGAGGGGAGGATGGAGCGGGGAAGGAGAAGAAAAGGAAGGAGAAGGAGCTGGAAGGAACAGGGGGAAGGGAAAAAAGAGGAAGGGAGGAGGAAGGGAGGAGGAAGAAAAGCAAGGGGAAGGAGGTGGCAGAGGCCAGGGAAGGTGATGGAAAGATGGAGAGAAACACAAACAGGGATCAAACCATCCAGAGGCTACAAGAACATTATTTATTTATTTGTTGTTATTTATTTGTATTCCACCTTTATTGTCTTTCGTATCAATAACTCAAGGCAGTGAACGTACCTAATAACCCTTCCCTTTTTCCCTACAACCCTGTGAGGTGGGCCAGGAGAGATTTATGTCAGCACGTTCAACAACCTTGGGGGCTAATGTATCATCATCATCATCATCCCTCATGGTCGCTAACGGCAACCACAGGACGCTGCAATCATTATAAATATATGTGGGTTGCCAAGTGTCCAAATTTTGTTCACAGGATTGCAGGGACGCTAGTGGTCATAAGTATGAGGACCGGTCATAACTTGCTTTTTCCCAACACCGTCGTAACCTTGAAGCCGTTAGTTGAGGGCTACCTGTTCTAAAATTAGTGAGCCATAGAAGCTGGGGGTAAAACCTGGTTGGTGAAGATGATAGGGCAGCTAGCCTACAGAAGAACAAAGGTGACCTTGATGGAAATACACAACGCCTGTTTCTTAAACATTTCTTTAGGTGTAAACATTGGGACATGGCTTAAGCAGACACCTGCCAGTATTGGGAGGGGAAAGCAGAGTTAGACTTGCAAAAATTGAGTTATCAGAGCAAGTCTCCATCAGGCTGGTCTCAGCCATCTTACAAGGTCTGCTCTACCTTGCAGGGTTGACGTCCTGATCCTGTCTTTCCCCACACCTAGTGGGGGAGGCGAGGGGAACCCAAAGCTATTTTTGTCCAGATGGGAGTCCCATCTGAGCAACGGCTGCAGAACCCCACTCTGAACTGCATGCCCAGATGGACACCACCTTCTCCATCAATAGAATTAAGTCAGCTCTCCTAGAATCCCATCCCATCGTCCTAAAATGGGGGGGGGGAGTCTGGCCTTTGCAAAGCTCAGCCAGGAGACCCTTTCAGGGCAGCCCTTGTGACGCGATGCGGGTCTGCAGATTGCATTCCTATATATTTTCAAAACAGAACACAATAGAATAACAGAGTTGGAAGGGACCTCGAGGGTCATCTAGTCCAACCCCCTGCTCAAGCAGGAGAATCTAGGCCATTTCAGACAAGTGGCTGTCCAGTTTCTTCTTAAAGGCCTCCAGTGATGGAGCACCCACAACTTCTGGAGGCAACTTCTGTTCCACTGGTTAATTGTTCTCACTGTTAAGAAGTCTCTCCTTAATTCCAGGTTGCTGCTCGCCTTGATTAGTTTCCATCAATTTTTCTTCTCTTGCCTTCTGATGCTTTGGAGAAGAGGTGGGCCCCGTCTTTTCTGTGGCAGCCCCTCAAATACTGGAAGACTGCTATCCTGTCACCCCTAGTTCTTCCCCCCCCCCCATTAAGCTAGACATACCCAATTCCTTCATGTTTTAGCCTCCAGGCCCCTGATCATCTTTAAGTTTGCAGCTTTCTCTAGCTTGCAAAGGGGTGCCAAATTCTCTCTTTCTCTCTCTCCACCCCCCCCCCCCTCATCCTGGGCCAGGTTGCTCTCTGGCTGCACCAGCCACCCAATGAGTTGCCAGTTGCCTACATTCTTGGCAAGGAAAACGTGGCTTTCTGAGAAAAGAGGGCTGGGGGGCGGGGCGGGATGGATTTTAAAAAGGCCCACTGTCTGCGGATGGAGAGCGACTCCGAGTTTATCGAAAAACACATCGGCCCCTTAACCATGATGTCATTTCTCTTGAAAAACCACCCTGGGCTATTCAGAGAATTGGAGACAGGCTGCAGCCGTATTTATAGTGAGAAAGCTTTTTAGCTCTCATTTGGCTTCCTGGCGCTTCTTTTGCTCAAACCCAGGACTTTTGTGAGCCACCAGCTTTGAAACTTCCCATTGGTGTGCACATTTTTTCCCCTTTTCATTTCTTTGCTGAATAACCAGTGGGTTTAGGCTTGCTGGCATTCTGGTATTTAAAAAAATTAAATAAGGAAAGCGTACTGAGAGTTGGTCTCGATTTCTCTCATTTGAAAAAGGGAAGCTTCTAGTCCTTGTGGCAGGAAAAGTAGCAAGGGGTGCCTACTGGAAGACAGGTGGCCAACTGTTTAGTTTTCCTTGATTTGAAAAAGGGAAGCTTCTAGTCCTTACAGCAGAAAAAGTAGCAAGGGGTATCTACTGGAACACAGGTGGCCAACTGTTTAGTTTTCCTTGATTTGAAAAAGGGAAGCTTCTAGTCCTTGTGGCAGGAAAAGTAGCAAGGGGTGCCTACTGGAACACAGGTGACCAACTGTTTAGTTTTCCTTGATTTGAAAAAGGGAAGCTTCTAGTCCTTGTGGCAGGAAAAGTAGCAAGGGGTGCCTACTGGAACACAGGCGACCAACTTCCCTTCTTTGGCAGGGTACAAAACACCCAGGTGCAGAATGCCTCAATCAGCCAAATTTGCAGAATTTGGCCTCGTTTTGCTTAGGATCTGAAGGAGCTGAGTGCAAGTCTTGATTTTTAAGTCCTCTCAAAATGTTTCCTTTGCAAGAGACCCGCAAAGGACATCACCGCCACAGCAAGTCAAGATCCATTGCTGAGTGTTGAGCAGGAACGAGGCAAGGGTGTGAAATTACAGAGCAAGAGATATTTGCAGATTTCGCCCCCAAATGCTACGCTTGGGAGTTGGCTTGGGATGAAAATGGCCAGGATCCAAGTGGGGAGTCCCTTTCTGTGCTAAGATGATGCTCTGTTTTTTTTCTTCCCCAGAATGGAGAGCATTTCCTGTCTGGGGGCTGAGAGGAAAGCCAATTTCCCAAGCTCAAAACACTGTTAGCTTTCTCTCTCAAGAGACCCTGAATTCTCAGCGGTCCAAAGCCCTCGGTGCTAACATGAGAAACTCAAGAAGGTTTAAAGAAATTGATGCATGAATTTTCAGCTCCCCAAAGAGCCTTCTTAACAAAAAATTCAAGATGTTCCACGGTGTGAAGTCCACCTGTAACCTGGCTTAGGCTAGGGGTGTCCAACCTTGGCCACTTCAAGACTTGTGGACTCCCAGAATTCCCCAGCCAGCCATGAGTTGAAGTCCGTAAGTCTTAAAAGTGGTCAAAGTTGTACCCTTCTCGTTTAGGGGCCAAGCATGTTGTCATGAGCTCACTGAGGTTTATAAGCCACAATTTAGGGCTTAGGTGGTGTTCACATGGCAATTGCAATCCAGTCCATCAAGCATGGTTACACCAGGCCTTATTGCCAGATGGAAACCTCATTTCTGCAAAAACCAGAAATGAAATTAGGAATCTGAAAATATTTGAAAACAATCAGAAAATATTCAAAATCAGGAATCAAAATATTTGAAAACAAGAATCAGAAAATATTCACAATCAGGAATCAGAAAATATGCAAAACTGGGAGAATCAGGAACTACTTGAACTCAGGGACCAGAAAACATTTGAAATTGAGGGAATCGGGAAATATTTGAAATCGAGAAAGATAAGACAGATTCTTAAAATCAAGAATCAAAAAGCTGAAACTGAGAATCAGAAAATAGTTGAAATCAGGAATCATATATTTGAAGTAAAGAATCCCCTTGGACTAATGGTTCAGGCACTGGACTAACAGTGAATTTTAATGACTTTGAATCAGTCCTTCTCTAAGCCAGCTAAGTCGAGGGTGATTAGAAGGATGAGTCGGGTAGAGAAAGAGGATTAATTATTTCCCAAAGTTCTTTCAGAAGCTCTTTATTTGGTGAATCTCAAGAGTGCAACGCCAAAATTCCCAACACCAGAAATGTGGCAGAATTAGAGGGAAGCCAAAAGGCTTCAGCATGTGAATTGTGTCTTTTATCTATCCTGGGTTGTCTTTCCTTTTATGTGAGGAGTGCATCGTGTAGCTCCTAACGTCAAATCTGTGCAGCAATGACCCTGAGATACGATCAAAAAAGTCAAGATGGCGGCCACAGGATGCGAGCAAAGCTCCGCCCACTAAAAAAATCACCACCCTGTGGCCGCCATCTTGACTTTTTCCACCATGCCCTGCCCTGAAATTGACTCTGCCGCCACTGACTCTGGGGCGGACTGGAAATTAACTTTACTGCGGTCCAAGTGGCACAATATGTGTGTGTGTGTGTGTGTGGTGTTGTTGTTTGAAACTTCACACCTCTCTTTCAAACTTGGAATCCAGAACTGATAAAACCCGTCGGGCCTTGAGGAATGTGGGAAAGCAGCGCCCTGCAATCCAAGGGCTGAGAGTGTGTGTGTGTGTGTGTGTGTGATCTGGGAGAATTTGAACCCAGGTTTGTAGCGGCTGGTATTCCAATTCATTGAGAAACTCGGTTGTGGGCATGGATGTTACTTGACTCTCCACGGACGAGCTGAGCAAATGACAGCACCTCTAAAGCAGGGCAAAGAGGCCGGAACCCTCGGAACGAAACTATCCCGTTACATGCCCGTTTGGAGACAGCGGGGTTCCAATCCGGGTTTATGGAGGATATTCTCGGCCGACTTCCTGGCCTCTAATCAGTTATCCATCTGGCACTCGCTCTCTTCCAAGACGGGCCGCGATGGCTCCACTCGAGGAGTGGACAAGTGCTCCAGTTCGTAACGCCCGTCTTGCGAGGCGGGATCATCAGCAGCTCCCGGCTGCTGGTTTTTACTCCTCTTGTGCTCGATGATTTGCTGCAGCTGCTGCCCCGCGTAGCCCGGCTTGGAGGTGAGTGGGCAGCTGGGCACCGCAATGCCCAAGATGTCGGAGACCATGTAAGGGCGCAGCCAGCCCACCAGCGGCGTGCTGCCGGGATTGTAGTGGGCCTGTTTGTGATAGAAAAGGAGCCCGTCTACCTGCAGGAGAAAGAGGAAGGGGGAAAACTGGGTCCAGTTGAGGAGAGGGCGCGGGTGCCCGTGGGAACAGAGGGCAAAAAAGTCAAGATGGCGGCTGCGGCAATGTGACTGAATCTCCATCCTTCCTGATTAAGCATTCTGATTACAATGCATGTAGTTCTCAACTTAGGTGCTTTCGGAGCAAGAACACGATTGGGGGAAAAAAGGGATTTAGGACCGATCCTCGCATTTATGTCTGTCACAGTATCCCTACAAACGTGCAGTCAAAATTTGAGCATTTGGCCACCCATATTTAGGGCAGTTGCAGTGTCCCAGGGTCATGTGACCACTATTCACCTCCAAAGGGGGCGTCTAGCAGTTTTAGCGGGTGTCCAGCTTTCTCCACCAGGGGAGCTGTGTTTCCACTGAAAGCCCAGCAGGGGGAGCTCCACGCTTGGAGAATCCCATCTTGGGCCAGAGGGCGGCTTTGCTTAAGGAGAATACATATTGGAAGGGACCTTGGAGGTCTTCTAGCCCAACCCCCTGCTGAACCAGGAGACCCTCTACTATTCCGGACAAACAGCTGTCCAAACTCTTCTTAAAAACCTCCAGTGTTGGAGCATCCACAACTTCTGGAGGCAAGTACTCTGCACCCAGGCAGCGAGTGAGGGGATCGTTTGAGTGTGGTCTGTATCTGGAAGGTGCTACCTTGGGGACCTCATCGTTGGGGAACCCAGGAGAAGGTCCCCTCCTTTGCAGACCCAGCCTGGAATGAAAGCAATTTATGAAAGGCATCCACTGGGATGCACCCGTGTTAACAAGCATGTCTGAAAGGGCAAAACTCACCTCAAAGGGGAACTTCATGGCCAGAACCTCACACAGGCTGGCTGCATTGCAGGAATAGCTCTTGAGACCCACAAATCTATACTGGAAAAGAGGTCAAAGAAGTCAGCCTATATGCATAAATAAACCTGCTGCTTTAGTTGATGGATGACTGGGAAACGGAGCCTCCAGGTTTAGAGGCAGTGTACCTGCAAACAACCCAGCAAGTATGGGGTAGGCCAGTGTTTCTCAACCAACGCAACTTGGAAGACGGGCGGACTTCAATTCCCAGAATTCCCCTGCCAGCGCTATATAAACCGAGCCAAGTCAAATCATTTTTTTAAAATGTGGCTCTCAGTATAACAAAATAAAAGCAAAACGGAATAAAATTGGAAGTGCAGCTTTGTAAAAGTCTCCCCCTTATTTATGGACAATTGTTAGATTGTGCCAGTTTCCTTGTCCTGATAAGAGAACAGAATAGGCCACCAGGAAGAAACTTTTTTGGAAAATAAGTTGGTTAATTTCCATTTCTTTTTGTTCAAACCCACAGGGAGGTCTCTTCCCATCACAGCCTGCTTGTTCAATAAAAAACAAGGCCGACTTTAATTATTCAAAAGGTGACATTTTTCTCCTGGGAGAAAACGTCCAGCTTTGGAAGAGGACCAAGTGAGATAAATTTCCGCTGAAATTGATGTCACTGCATTCCATGTGGGCGGGTCAATACAATACAGGCAGTCCTCGACTTACGACAGAGGTCTTCAAACTTGGCAACTTTAAGACTTGTGGAATTCTGGGAGTTGGAAGTCCACAAGTCTTAAAAGTTGCCTAGTTTGAAGACCCCTGACTTACGACAACTCATTTCCCCCCCCCAAAGCTGTTGTCACTAAATGAACGGTGGTAAGTGGAGGACTAATTGTGCAAATGCTCCACTGCATAATGCCTGATTCATGTGCACATGATCCTAAACTGACAAGCTTCTAATGGCGCTCGAGGGTCCCCTTGCAGTCGAACCAGCCTGCCCATTTTGCTCAAAATAAGAATAAAAAGGACTCACTGGATTAAGTCGGCTTTTCTCTGACAACACCATCTCTTCCTCCATTTTGGAATGCAGCCAGTAGAATCTGAAATCGGTCTGGAGAAGGGGGAAAAAGGGACCAAGAGGTGAGAAATAGTTTCTCCCTGCATCCCCCCAGGTTATCCAGACACTCCAGTACAGTAGATTTCATCTTGAATTCTGGGGTTCACCCAAGCGACTGAATCGTAGGCGCAGCCAGCACCCTAAGTCACAAAATGCAAGATTCAGCCGTATCTGCGTTTGAAAAGACAAAGGCCACTTTTTTGAAGACACAGAAGTCCACATCCTGGAAAGAGAGGACCGCTGGTTTGAAAAAGGGGTCCAAGAGGCCATCTAGGTCAAAACTGAACAGCCCTCCCTCAACGGAGGGGGAGGGATACAACATCATCCATCTCCAGTCTACAACACAGTCCTTTCAGCAGCTCCAAGAAGGCTCCACACCCATTTGCACAACTTAGGTGACCCTGAGGACACAGGTAAACCTCCAAGTGGCCTCAACAACTCTCTAAAATAAAGCAAACAACCAGCTGTCTGCAAGGAGTGTAAATCCTTCCATTCCCCCACCAGCCAGTCAGAACCGAAGAAGCTTCTTGGATGAGAAGCAAAATGTCTTCAAAGAAACACAGATGCCTCCTGAAAAAAAAAGCACCTTGGGACAATCATGACTCGGACTGAGAATCCTCAGAATCCTTACCAAGTTAAACCTAACACTAACCAAGGTTAGGAGGCATCTCCGAGGCATCGCAAGTTGACCTGGTTGTGTGAGCTCAGCCACAGTTACCTGGCAATCGTAGACAGGGTGTCCCCGCCAACACATCACGTCAAGGACGTAGTATGTCTGCTGGACCTCACTGTAGATGCAGTCCAGGATGGTGTATTCTGTAAGGGACCCCAACCGAGATTAGTCTTTGTGTTCCCTTCTGACGATGTTATAAATCAGAAGGTGGAACATTGTGCACAATTTGTTTCGATTTTGTCCCTGCCAAGAACAACAATGGCGGCCGTGAGGAGAAAAAGTCGGAAACTTACCTTTCCCGGTTGCCGAATTAAGCCGGTTCCCACCAGGCAACAGAGAAGGGAAGCGATTGACACAAAACCCACTTTTGGTGTACACTGCTGTGGTGCCCTATAGGGGGCAAAGCAAGAGGGGAAAAAAATGAGAACATAGTTTTCAGGGCAAAGGAGCCATTTTACTTGGGGCTTGGCTTGGTGGACGGAAGGGAGGAGGAGGAGAAGGAGAAGAAAAAGAAAAAAGAAAAAAAAGAAAAGATGAGGAGGAGGAGAAGGAGGAGAAAAAGAAAAAGAAGAAGAGGAGGAGGAGGAGGAGGAGGGATGGAGGGAGGAGGAGGAGAAGGAGAAGAAAAAGAAAAAAGAAAAAAAAAAGAAAAGATGAGGAGGAGGAGGAGGAGGAGAAAAAGAAAAAGAAGAAGAGGAGGAGGAGGAGGAGGAGGGAGGGAGGGGGAAAAGGACTTCCTGCTTCGTCATATAGAAGCACAAGATGACGTATCCACCGCTCTCACCTTCTTCCCCTAACAACCTGAAGAAGCAGGTTAAGGCTGGGAGGGACCAGCCCAAAGTCGCCCACAACTCTCCATGGCCCAGTCTGAACTCGCATCTGAGTTTCCCATTGACCGTCCAACCCTCAGCCACAACGCCCTGTTGGCTCTCCCCCTGCTTTCTTACCCTGGAGGCCACCACGAGAGCTCTCTTCCCCGTAGGACACACCACAAAGAGCCACTCCTGATCCAGATCTGGGGGGACATCAATCAGCCACTCAGACAGCATCAGCTGCAGAGAAGGGGAGAGGGAACAGGTATGTCAACCGTCCTGAGAAACCTAGAAAAGATCCAGAATGAGAAGGGGAACCATCTCACCCCCCCAATGAAAAAAAACACACACAAATGCTGTAGGCCAGTTTCTGAGCGCCTGATGTAAATGTCCAAGATCTTCAGCTCTCCACTGATGTCTCCAAGGAGAAAGCCTTGGATTCCCCCCTTCAGATGAACCAATGGCGCATCTTAGCACAGATTCTCATTTCTCGTGACATCTGCCTGGCTACAGGATTCATTCAACCCAACTTCTGAGCCAACATCCTGAGCCAATTTAGGATGACTCAGAAGTTGGATATCAAAGAGACTTCAAGCTAGGTAGACCTGCCTCAAACTCCTTGGACTTTCATCTTCAGGACCCATTAAGGGGAAACCCCCCCCACAACCACCATCTGCTCCTCTCTTCTTACAAAGATTACACTAGCTTCTACCTCTCTACCATTAGACCAGCTGCCAATGCTTAATTTTCCAAGGGAATCTAATGTGAGTAAAACCACATCCTGGCTTTTGCTAGGAGGTTAAAATCTCCTTCTTGGTGTCCACCGTTTTCTTTGTGATTATTAGATGCCTTTTTCTCATCTTGTTTTTCACCTTGCAGAATATAAAGCCTAATGAGTGAGTTATTAAGAAGATGAAATGAATAAGCAGAAGAAGAAAAAAACAGCCTTGGGCAGTCTCTGTAAAAAAATAAAAATAAAATAAAAGGAAGCCGCAGGTGCAACACAGAGGCCTTGGTTTTAATGAGAAGACCTGTCTGCCTGGGATGGTAATTTTCAGAAGAGTGATAAGGATGGCCTTGCCGATCCACATAGCCATCAAAAGAATTAACACTACAGTAGTGAAGGTAACAGGACCTGTGGAAATGGCCAGACTGACTTATTTAATCACAGAAAAGCCAATATCTGCATTTATCAGTGACTGGAAAGGACTTCTTGTGTAAAATCTTTATTTATCAGTCACTTAAGGACTTGTGTAAAAAAAAAGGGGGGGGGAATGAACATGTGATTTATGGTTTGATGACAGGTCATCAAAAGACAGGTTATAAAAAGGAGAGCAGTTAAAATATAATTGTACGTATAACTGCTGTTCTGTTCAGAAGTCAGTTCTTTTTATATTTTCTTCTTTCTACCTTTTTTTTTCTTTTTTAAACCTTTACCTTTTTCTTTTATTTCTCCCTTTCTTTCTCGTTCTACTTTAGTTTGTCTGACTTCTAAAACTTTGATTTAAAACATGTATATGTGTATAAAAAATGAATAGTCCCTCTCTAGGATTTTTTTCTGAAAGAGAAGGTCCTTTTGGGATAAGTGGAAACTGGCTGAGGAGGAACCGTGTCCCTGTTTTCCTGGGAGAATAATTTTGTTAAGAGGTTTGATTATCCATCTGATCAACAGAAATAAAACAAGAGGAAAAAATTATCAAGAATTTTGGCTCTTTTGTTCTTCCATGAACTATTTTTTAAAAAAGGATTCTCGAACCCTGCTCCCCTAGCTATTCATTCCTTGGTGTTTTTTTTAGGATTTAGAGTATCTGAAAATCATTTTAAGTCTGTGGGCAGAAAGGAATTTAGAGTGGAAAAAAAATAACCCCGCCATTTTCATGAGTTGAATATAATTTATTTTCATGACTGTGCATTTATTTACACACACAAAACGTTTGAACACCAATGTTTCTCTTTCCCTGGGGGGATCTTATCATTATTGTAAAGTCTGAAGAATAATTGCAACACAAATTTGCTGAAAGTATTCTGTAGGGCGTATGGAAAATGATGGATGGTTTTCCTTTTTAAAAAAAAAAACAACAAACACTATTTTATTTTATCAAACCAAGATTTAAAAAACTGGATGTGAAAATACGATTACATGAAAAAAAATCAAGACTTTCCATCTCTGCTCTAGTGGATAGTTTATTTTACCTATGTTTCCCTTTTCTTGGTTTTTGCAGTTGTGTTTTTTTTTTTTTGAAAAAAAATTCAATCCATGTGTTACTTTTAAAGGAAGAGCAGCCTGGAAAACTGTAACAACTAGAAACAAATTTGTTAATTTTTTAAAACTGTTTTAATTGGGCCACCCTGCCTGCCTGCGGTTTCATACCTCTATCAGCTTTATATTTTGAGACCGAGTTTGTTTTGATTTATTCAACCTTCAGCTACCGAATGATGCTGTAAAACCCCAACTCGCATTTCCTAAGTTTTCTAGTTTAGCTGAGTTTTTGGAGGCATTGATGAGTTTGATGAAAATCCATCCACAAGAGAAATATTGAAAGTATCTATCTAGTGCAACCACCTGTTAACCTAGATCCCTATTCAAAGGGCTGAACCGCTGACTAGTAAAATGACAATAATTTTAAAAGAAGGAGAACCCACCCTCTCTTTCTGCTCGAAGTAGGCCTACCTGGTTGGCATAGCGTTTCGGCAGCTTCTTTACAAGGTCTAGCTCCATGTCTTCATGACCTCCATCAGCCTTGGCTTTCTCCCCCTCCTTCTCCTCCTCCTCCTCCTCCTTGTCCTCCTCCTCCGCTGTGTAGGTCCAGTCATCCTCCGCCAGCCTTCTGGCATGGTTTATATAGTCCAGCCGCTTACTTGACAGAAGAAAAAAAAAAGAAGTAAAATCAAGTTTAACCCTACAGGGGAAGAAACACCTGAAAGGGACAGAAACAAGGCGAGCTCAACGTCTAGAAGTTATCCACGGAGAGTCCCCTTGGGAAGAAAAACCGGACGCCTCGCTTAAGGATGGGTTGCTTAAAGACTGCCTGAAGTTATGATGGAAGGGAAGAGAAAGAAGGAAGGGAGGGGGAAAGAGGGAGGGAAGGAAGACAATTGGAGGGAGGAGAGTGAGAAGGAAGGAAGGAAGGAAGGATAAAAGGGGAATGGAAGGAAAACAGGAAGGGGGAGAGTGAGAAGGAAAGCAAGGAAGGAACGAAGGGGAAACGAGGGAGGGAAGAAAAATGGAGGGGGGATAGTGAGAAGGAAGGAAGGAAGAAAGGAAGGAAGGAAGTTCGCGTCATGTTTTTATTTCTATCCTTATTTTCATTCTGTGCTACCCTTTTTAAATTTTTGTTGAAACTGTTTTTAATTGGCTATTTGGATACCGTAAGCCACCCTGAGACTTTTTAGGGGCAGCCATAAGAAATACAATTTTTTAAAAAAAATTACTTTTTTTTTTAAAAAGTAGAAATAAAAAGTAGTAGAAAAGAAACAGGGAGGAACTCTCCAGAGGAGCAGAGAAGCCACCCGCCTCCCGCGGTGGGGCTGGACGAGCGACCCGCTGGGTTTAATGGCCAGGGGGCTGGGGCTGGGGGGGCTCCCTTACGTCTTCTGGAGCTCCAGCAGCCGGCGCCGTCTCTCGCCCTGCTCCAGGGAGCTGTACTTGGGCTTGTACTGGGCCAGGCGCGGGTGTGGAGCCGCGGGGCTGTTCAAGTCCTGCGAGACGACAAAGTTGCAGGCCAGAGCCTGGCTCAGCTCCTCCATTCTTCCTCTGGGGCAGCCTGGAGAGAGGAAGAGGGGCAGAGAGGGTCAGGTTTACTCTGGGCAGGTGGGCCAAACGGGGAGGGGCCCACAGACCCATCGTCCCCTCCCCAAATAAGGCCATGGATGCACGCAGTAGAGCAGAGGTCTCCAGACTTGGCCACTTTGAAGACTTGCGGACTTCAACTCCCAGAATTCCCCAGCCAGCCGTGCAAGAAGCCCCAAACTAGGCTGACCAGGTGATTCACTTAACAGCCATGGCAAAAAAGGTCATAAAATCAGGCATGATTCATCTAACAGCCCCCTTGCTTAGCAATGGAAATTCCGGTCATAATGGCAGTCGTAAATTGAGGACTAAAGTTCTCCCACTTTTGGGGGGGGGGGAAAGGAACCCTTGCAGGAACTTTGCACCACGCCACATTTCCTCATCAGGGTTTGTGGTTCCCTTGCAATGCTAAGCCACCCTGGCTAAAAGGCTCCAACTCTTGCACCAAGCCTGATGCCAAGCCACCTGCCATCCTGGTGGGATGCTTGATCTACTTCCCAAGAGGGCTGGTGACACAACACCCATCATCCCCAGCCAGGATGAGAACTGTAGTCCAACCTTTCCTTGCAAAGGTAGAAAGAACAGAGAGGATCCAAAGAGCAGGGAAGAGGAGACTGCCACCCAATTCCCATTTCAGAGATCGGCTTGGATGCGCTCTGCACATGCCCAGAGGCTGCTGCTGCTTCTTTTTTGAACATCAGCTTAATTGTCCCAGCTCGGGAACGACGACCAGAGAGGGAAAGAAGGCCTGCTGGCTGGTGAAAAAACCCCGCTCGGAGGTCGCTGCTCCGCCACTTACCCAAGCCAGCCTCGCTCGCCGACAGGCGGGATTCGAACCCGTGAACTCGCCTTCCAGCGCTCGCCGCTAACGGAAGCGCGCTCCGCCCCGCCCCTTCCGCCAACTGCGTCACCCGCAGGCACCTCGAGGGGCGGGGCCTCCGGAAGGCCCTCCGAAGGACCGCCCCGCCTCTTCCTCTTCGCCTTCTCTCTCCTTCCAGCTACCCTCCCTCCTCTTGGAAGTTGCAAACCGCGCACGCGCACTTCTTTAAATGGACCGTCCAGCTGGCTTCGCTGTTAACAAGCCGCATATGCAGGCATGCGCGGATTAAGAGGCGGGGCTAAACTAGAGCTTCCGCCTCCCCCTCCCAGAAGCCCCTCCCTCGCCCTCTCGGTTACTGTGGGGAGGGGGGGAGAGCTTGTCCACCTCGAAATGTGGTTTGCGACCCGAGCTTTCCATGTTTTTTTATCAGTGTTCGTGCAACCTGGCTGCTTTCAGAGGGGTGGACTTCCACTCCCAGAGTTCCCCAGCCCGCTTCGTTTTGCTTTGCTGGCTTTCCTTTGCTTGCGGAGGAATTCTGGGAGTGGAAGTCCAGCCCTCTGAAAGCAGCCAGGTTGCACGGATGCAGATGCTTCGATTGCCTGCTTTATGCAGCTCGGTTGTTCTTCTTGCAGACGTTTCATGACCCAACTAGGCAATGCCATCAGTGCGAGTAGGAAATGGGGGAGGAGGAGGAGGAGGAGGAGGGCCGTGGGGTCCTCTGAACTTGGTCGTTGGCTTGCGGACCTTTCGTGCCCCAACGAGGCAATCCCACCAGTGCTAGAGAGGAGAGCGGAGGAAGGTGGTCGTTGGCTTGCAGACGTTGACGATGCTCCTCGTCGGCTCACCAAACGTCTGCAAGCAAACCGCGCAGCTCAGAGAGCCCCGAGCGCTCCACGCCGTTTCGACCACTCGCAGTTCAGCCACAATCCTGGCCTTCGCAACAGGCTCGGCGCTTTTCCTACTGACCCCCCCCCGCCCCCCCTCCCGCGCGCGTGCAATTAAATTAAATAAACCTTTATTGTCAAAGTACAACATGTGTACATTGAGATTATCTGAGCCTCCCACCAAACGTGCTCTCTCCCCCCCAACACCCAGTGACAACAAACCCTCCATCCCACCACACCGTGTGAACCAACTACACCACACACCGGCCTCCCAAGTCAATTCTGCATAAGATTATGTCCCATTTAATCAGACTAATCTGGCGAAGCTTTCTCCGCGCAGGAAAAAAAAAGAAAAGAAGCGAGGGCTGGTGGCCTTCCCAGGGCTGGCCGCGCAGGCTGAAGGGGGCAGGGCGGCTGCCCGTGCCAGGACCGAGCCGGAGCGTCAAGGCGGCGCCCCCCCCCGCGGCTGCCAAGAGAGGGCGGCCGCACTCCGGCCCGCCCGCCTGCTGGGTCCAGGGAGCGCTTTGCGCCCGGCGCCTTTGGCAAAAGTTCGCAGCTGCAGCAGCTGCGCCCGTGCGTCACGGAACAGCCCGGCGGGTGAGCTGCGCCCAGGAGCGCGGAGGCAGCCGAGCCTTGTGGTCTGGCTGCCCTTCGGAGGGGGAACGGGGGGGTACCCAACGAGGCCAGCTGCGCCCCGAGAGACTCGGCGGCGGCGGCTGCCAGCAGGGCGCACGGAGGACCCCCCCCCGCCAGCCCCCCGGAGGGACGGACGGGCGTCGCGCCCCGGCCAGGTGGCCAGAGCAGCGCAGCCCCATCCCCTGCAGGAGAACCGTTTGGCTGCGCGCGAGGGGACCCGGGCCGCGTAGCCGCCTCGGCCGCCCGGCGCCAGGAGAAGAGGGAGCTCTGCCAGCGCCCTGTCCCTCGTCCCCGGGGCTGTCGCTCGTCCCTCCCTGAAGCGCCTGCCGTGGAACCGGTTGGACCGCCTGCCCGTCGGCCCCGCGCGCCTGTCCAAAAAGGGGGCTCCGCCGTCCCCCCCCCCCGGTTTTTGTCTCCCTGACACTCCTGCAAACAAAAGTGGATGGGTATTCTTTCTTCCTCTCCCGGCCTTCCACCAGCCGCCTCTTCCTCACGCCATCGGCTTTCCCGGAGCTTTGCAGCGAAGTCAAGCGCGTGCACGGAAATCCACTTTCCCCGGCAGCGATTCGCGTTCTTCTTCTTGATTTCTATTTTTGATTGAAATCGACCCTGTCGGTGATCTGTTTTGAGCGCTGTGAGCCGCTGGAAATCGACGAGGGAGAAAGAGAGCGAGCGCGGACAACAAAAGAGATCTCTTCTGGGCGCCCCCGAGGGATTTTACGCTTGGCTGGCGGATCTCAATCGGGTTGCGGAGAGCCCTTCGGTGGGTTTGCGAAGAAGACGCCTCGGTGTGTGTGTGAACGCTCTGCTTCCTTTGGGCGGGCTTCTTCCGGGCCCCAAAGTTTTTGATCCTGCAAAGAGGTAAAACTTTGGGGAGCTGTTTTTTCTTTTTCTCTCATTTTTCTGGTGTGAACAACAACAAAAAAGGGGGGTTGGTGGAGAGACGGCAACAGATTCACGTGGACATTGTTGTGTGTGTGGACTGAGGCGTGACCTTCTCCACAGAGGAGTGATTTGCAGCTTTTCACATTTTTCCTCCACCCTTCGGGAGCCTGGTGGGTTTCCAATCCAATCCAACAGGGATTATTATTCAGCCTTGCAAAACATTTCTGGTTAACAACAACAGAGACTTTTCTTCCTGGTTTTTCCCCTTTCCAGAGCGGCTGCGGTTGAAAGCCTGAGAAATCCTGAATTGCCCCGTATTTCTCTTTATTGTTTAAAAAAAAAAAAGACCCCGCAGGTTTTTCTTAACTGTGGACCAAACAGATTTAGAGCGCACAGATCAAACATCTTAGCTGCCTCTCTTCAGATCGAGATGCTTAATTCTGACCTATAATTCCAAAAGAGAGCTGAGATTTACGGATAACCCACGATGGGCTGCTTGATACGGCTGCAGTAATGAGCCTTTTCTGGTTTTTCTGGACCTGGCTTGAGGTCTGCGACCCCGAGGAAGAGGTTCTGTGCTTCGCCCCGTTCTTAACCTCCCTCTGCCGATTGTGAAATGCGACTGCCCTTCTTAAACCTCCTCCTATAAGGACTCCACCAGGTGGTTTTCTTTTTCGGACAAAGTCCCCTTCTTCTCTTTGCTTTGAGCCATTGCAGAGTCCGCTGCAGGCCTTGGTAGCTTCCTGGGGAAAAGGCCCCCCTTTTCAACAGCGCCCACGGCAGGGGGGGAGGGATTGGTGGCCGAGACCTGGCTGCCTCACCGGACACCCCCATGGCAATCCAAGCGCGAGCACTTTACGATTTCCAGAGTGAGAACAAGGAAGAAATCAGCATCCGTGAGAATGAAGAATTGCTGCTCTTCAACGAAACATCCCTGGACGGCTGGCTGCAAGGCACCAACTCCCGAGGGGAGACGGGCCTCTTTCCCGCCTCTTACGTGGAGATCCTTCGCTCCAGGTCCTCCTCAACTCACACCAACTGTTCCAACAGCCCCACCGGGTCTCCTGGAAACGGGTCCTCCTTCTACGTCCCCCCGTCCGGCCCCGGCATCTCCCACCAGGGCAGCTTTGAAGATGATGAGGACGACTGGGACGATTGGGATGATGATGGCACGGTGGTGGAGGAACCCCGGAGCGGGGCAGGGACCAACGGGCACCCCTCGCCAAGCCTCTCCTGCCCCAGGCCCTACGCTCACCCCAACCACGTCGGCAGTCGGGCCAAGCCATCTTTGGAGAGGCAGGACAGCATTGGCTCTTCCAAGAGAGGAAGCATGGTGAGTCGGAACCTCAACCGTTTCTCCAGCTTTGTCCGGTCTGGAGTGGAGGCCTTTGTTTTGGGAGATGTCCCCATGATGGGCAAGATCTCAGAGGCCTACTACATCGACATGGGCTCCAGAGGTCCTCAGTGGAGGTCTAGCCCACACCCTTTCCTCTGCTCCGTGGAGGAGCCCACCAAGCAGACCAAGTTCAAAGGCATCAAGAGCTACATCTCCTACCGCTTGACGCCTAGCAATGGCAATTCGCCGGTTTACCGGCGCTACAAACACTTCGACTGGCTGTACAACCGTCTCTTGCACAAGTTTACCATCATCTCGGTGCCCCACCTGCCGGAGAAGCAAGCCACGGGGCGCTTCGGGGAGGACTTCATCGAGAAGCGCAAACGGAGGCTGATCTTGTGGATGGACCACATGACCAGCCACCCGGCGCTTTCCCAGTACGAGGGCTTCCAGCACTTCCTCACCTGCGGGGACAACAAGCAGTGGAAGATGGGGAAGCGTCGGGCGGAGAAGGACGAGATGGTGGGGGCTAGCTTCCTCCTGACCCTCCAGATCCCAACTGAGCACCAAGACCTGCAGGATGTGGAGGACCGAGTGGACACCTTCAAAGCCTTCAACAAGAAGATGGATGACAGCGTCCTGCAGTTGACCAACGTGGCTTCTGAGCTGGCCAGGAAGCACATTGGAGGCTTCCGCAAAGAGTTCCAAAAACTGGGCAACGCTTTCCAAGCCATCAGCCAAGCCTTCCAGATGGACCCACCTTACAGTTTTGATGCCCTCAACAACGCCATCTCCCACACGGGCAAGACCTACGAGATGGTGGGGGAGATGTTTGCCGAGCAACCCAAGAACGACCTGTTCCTCATGTTGGATACCCTCTCTTTGTATCAGGGTCTCCTCTCCAACTTCCCAGATATCATTCACCTTCAGAAAGGTAGGTAGGTCCTCTCCTTTGGCCCCGAAGGACCGAGATAATGAGGCAGCAGAACCTGTCTTGCGTGGGCCACCTTTGGGGAGGTGCGGGGGGGGGGAGGGAAGAGAGGTTGGATGGCTTCTTTCCCTGTTTGAAGACAGGCTGGAGCCACAAGTGTATGCTCACCTTGCAGCCTCATAGCCTTTCGTCCCATGAGGACTCCTGCGAGGCTTTCCAAAAGGCCAGCGCTAAGGTTTCGGCCCCCAGGAGAAGGGAAGGAGCAAGGTGGTTGCAAATTGCAGCGGGCGGAGAGTCTGCCTTTTGCAATTGCAAATGCACAGTTCTCAGGGCTAGGACAGCAGCCCCTGAGGAATTCTGGGAGTTGAAGTCAGAATAACAGAGTTGGAAGGGGCCTTGGAGGTCTTCTAGTCCAGCCCTCTGCTCAAGAAGGAAATTCTAGATTATTGCAGACAAGTGGTTGTCTCTTCATGGAAACCCCTCCGTGATGGAGAAAGGAGAGGGGAGGGAGGGAGACAGAATAGCAGAATAACAAAATAACCAAGCTGGAAGGGACCTTGGAGGTCATCTAGTCCAACCCCTGTTCAGTCAGGAGACCCTGTACCATTTCAGACAAATGGTTGCCCAGTCTCTTCTTAAAAAAATCCAGTGATGGAGCATTCACAGCTTCTGGAGGCAAGCAGTTCCACTGGTTAATTATCCTCGCTGTCAGGAAATTCCTCCTTCGTTCCAGGTTGCTTCTCTCCTGTGTTAGTTTCCATTCGTTGCTCCTTGTCCTGCCTTCAAGTGCTTTGGAGAATAAGTTGTGGCAGCCCCTGAAAGTAGCCCAAGGTTGCGAAACACAGGCAGAGACAAGCTGGACGGAGAGTTTAAATATACAAGTAATCCTCAACTTGCAATCATTTGTTTAGTGACCGTTCAGAGTTACAACTGCACTGGAAAAAAAGGGACCCACGACCACTTCTCACGCTTAACGATCGTCACGGTGTCCCCACGGTCATGCACTGCGATTCACCGCAGTGATTCACTTAACAACTCTGGCAAAAAAGTGTGTAAAATCTGGCACAACTCATTTAACAACCATTTTGTCCCGATCCCAATTATAGTCGCAAGCCGAGGAATACTTGTAATTTATTTTGGAGATCTTGAGGAAGTCTGGGAATTAATCGAAACGTGAAACTCAGGAGCTATGTGAATGATTTGCCTTGATTTATTTTGCTTAACCCAGTCCACCCCCACGGATCTGTTCCCCAGTAAATGTAGCAGTCCGCTGTGTTTATAGGGATCATTTTGCAGTGCCCGCATGGATTGTTCGCCAGAGATTATGAAAATGGCAAAATGTACGCAGGACTTTTGAGGTAGGAAGATGGTGGTTTTTCAGAGTCCAGAAGTTCAACAATGATCTGAAACATTTATTTTGCTTAACACAACCTCCCCCCCCCCGCTGCCAAAAAACCCCCAAAGAAACAAAAAACTCAGCCACCTCTGGGTTTATCTATTTCCTAGTTTACTGGGAGGCCAACTTCCTCAATCCAGCAATGATTAGGAGAAGAGCAGACGGAGATAAGACGGCCTGTTTACACAGCCAGGACTAGACCAGAGGTCCCCAACCCCGGGTCTGTGGACCGGTACCGGGCTGCGGCATGCCAGCAACCGGGCCGCACAAACAAGCAAAGCCCCATTTGTGGGATGCAGGCAGCACACAAAACCACACACTCTTTGGTCCATGAAAAAACCTTTCTCCGTGGAACTGGTCCCTGGTAGCCAAAAGGTTGGGGACCTCTGGACTAGACGATTTAAAGAATTCCACCATTAAAACATCTCTAGGAAAAAAAATGCTGCCTTTTTCCTGTTAGGGAAGGAGGGATCGCCCGAGCAGGAAAAGGAGAGGCTGATTTCTCAAACCTGTTGCCCAGGATCACACCACTTCCCTGCATACCTCCCAGGTGTGCTCCACCTGTTTCCCTTTTAAGGTTAAGAGGAAGTGGGCCTCCTGCACAGGTAAACTGATCCAGGTAAACCAAGAGACAGGATGTGTGTGTGTGTGTGTGTGTGTGTGTGTGTGCGCGCGCTCTGAAGGATGCAATGGCATGCAGCCATCTTATCTTTGACTGGTGGCATTGTTAGTTTTGCCTTACCTGCCGGGAGGCTGCAAAAGGTTTGCAGACATTCCAAGAGCTCAGACGGCAATTGGTGTGTTTGTGCGTCTGCGCGTGGCGGAGAGAAGCGATTGGTTCCCACAGGAGGAGGAGCAGCAGCGGGAAGAGGCGGCAGGTGTTCAGGACGCTGCTACGCTGGAAGACGAGTAGGGACACGTAAGGGCAAGCAGTGAGCAGCTGGAGAGGCGGAGGAGGAGGAGAGGCAGCCCTCGGCTTCACCACCCCAGCTGGGATCAGAATTTCCTTTGCTAAGCAAAGCGGTGGATATGCGAATCACACCTGACTTTCACGATCTGTTTTGCCACGGTTGTTAAGTCAATTGCTGCAGTTGATAAGTGAGTCCCGTGGCTGTTAAGCGAATCTGGCATTCCCCCCCCCCCCCGGTTCACTTTGCTTGTTGGAAGCTGCTGGGAAGTCACAAATAGTGATAACGTGAAGATGGAGAGATTAGATAGACAGGTAGATATAGATAGATAGAGAGATGGATAGATAGTTGGATAGATGGATGGAGATAGAGAGAGATGGAGAAATGGATGGATGGATGGAGGTAGAGAGAGAGAGAGAGAGATGCAGACTCTCTCACATACATACGCACATATATACAGTTCTTAAACTCAGTCATAAAGCAAGACAAAATCCCTTCGGTGGTGTAGAACTGAGGAACCTGGGAGGTGAGTTGGGGATCCTGCTCAGGCCAAACAGCCTTCAAAAGAGGTCATGTTTCCACCAGGGAATGGATTTGATGGATGAAAGTCCTCTGGGCCTGCCTGCAGAGAGAGCACAGGAGGAGCTGAGCGCCCATGGACACCCCTGAGCCCTCCCCACAGGGATATCTGCGCTGACAGGGGTGTGTTTGTGTGTGTGACTTTTCTAAGGCCCTCCCCACCCCCCGCAGAAGCCCCAGGCCCACCAGCCGGAAGGGCAGGAGGAGCTTCAGGATGGCAGTGCAGAAGCAGCTGGCGTGTCCTCTTTTGGAAGAAAAACAACAACATGATTTTTAAGGCCGGGCACCTGCGTAGATGGGTTTCAAGGTTAGCATCCTCCATGGACGTTGAGCAGGTTGAGAGCAGGTTGAACACTGACTTTAGCCGGAGGTTAGAGGAACAAGCTTCCGAGATTAAGCTGTCTCTAAAGATAGATATGTGCTCTTAATAGATCTTGGAACCAGCTAGGAGAGCTCTGATTGGCTTTCTTTGGGTGACATCAGGGATGTCCACCTTCTTAAGTTCGCACCTGGGCCCTGGAGGGAAGCGGCAGGATGATAGCTTGGCTGCAGAAACGTTGCAGGGATGAAGTAAATTCCTTTCCAGTGGAAAAATCCTAGATCGTCGGAGAGCCACAGTGAGCAATCCTTGCCAGAGATTTACAAATGGTTTTCTCCAGGATAAAGAAGGGCTTGGAACAGCCCTTCAAGGAATGTACACATCGGCACCTGCTCAGGAATAATTCTGAATAATTGGCCAGTTGTGGATTTAGGAGAGGATCTTGCACAAGCTAAGACAGGCCTTTGCAAGCAGACTGTGCTATATAATCAGAATTGCAGTCCTCGATTTAGTGACCCAAGTTATAGCGGCCCTGAAAAAAATTGACTTATGACCGGTCCTCACACTTATGACCATTGCAGAATCCCTGTGCCCACATCAAAATGGCCACCGGCAGGTGCTTACGACGGTTGCAGCATCTCTAAGACATGTGATCGCCATTTCCCTGCCGACTTCCGACGAGGAAAGTCAATGGGAGAGGCTGATTCACTTAATGACCGCATGATTCACTTAATGACTGCAGCGATTTGCTTAGCAACCATGATTAAAAAGTCATAAAATTGAGTGCGGCTCCCTGGCTTGCTTTGCAGTGGAAATTCTGATCCCAATTGTGCTTATAAGTCAAGGACTACATGTCTGGGAGACCAATGTTTTTCAAGCTTGGCAACTTCAACTTCCAAAATTCCCCAGCCAGCATATACCCCTGCTTAGGACGTCCCTTAAATAGGATTCCATGAAATAGAGGTTTCAATATTTGTGTATTGATAACCCAGGTTGTATTGATAACCCAGGTTGTACGAGAAACAAGATCTATAATCTTCTCCCCATCCCAGCCTCATCTCTTCAGAACTTCTCCAGAGTACAAAAAGGTGTTGGAAGACTTTTTTCCCCTCCCCTTTGCATAGGTAAAGGTAAAGGTTCCCCTGCACATGCGTGCTAGTTGTTTCCGACTCTAGGGACCGGTGCTCATCTCCGTTTCAAAGCCGAAGAGCCAGCGCTTGTCCAAGGATGTCTCCGTGGTCATGTGGCCGGCATGACTAAACGCCAAAGGCGCACAGAACGCTGTTACCTTCCCACCGTAGTGGTCCCTATTTTTCTACTTGCATTTTTACGTGCTTTCGAACTGCTAGGTTGGCAGAAGCTGGGACACGTAACAGGCGCTCACTCTGCTACGCGGCACTTGGGATTCGACCCGCCAAACTGCCGACCTTCTGATCGACAAGCTCAGCGTCCTAACCCACTGAGCCACCGCGTCCCTCCCCCTTTGCATAGGACTGTGATAAACCTGAATTATATTTCCATTGCAACGATAGAAATAATTCAGTTTGGCTTCCGTATCTAGGCGTCTGTCCTAGTTATGCAGATCAGTATGCAATCCAGTTGGAAATGCCTCTCCCATTTTTCGACCAAGTGCAAAACAGCTCACTTCCTCTCCGCTTATACTCGTTACAAACTTGGGGGATTGGCTTGAGAGTTATACGACTTCCCGCCACCATTGAGGCCAAAATTTCTGTGGCTAAGTGAGACAGATGTTAATTGAGCTTGGCCCCATTTTACAGCCTTTCCTGCGGCAGTTGCTAAGTGAATCACTGCAGATGTGCAGTTCATAACACGGTTGTTAAGCGAATCTGGCTTTCCCCATTGACTTGGCTGGTTGGAAGGTCACAAAAGGGGGGGTCCTGTGACCCCGGCAAATCCCAATTGTCATAAATGGGAGTCAGTTGCCAAGGGTCTGAATTTTGATCACGTGATCCTGGGGATGCCGCAACGCTCGTTGAGTGTGAAAAACGGCCCTAAGTTACTTTTTCCCCCAGTTCCATTTGTAACTTTGCTCACTAGACAAACGGTTGCAAGTTGAGGACTTACCTGTAACTTTGTAGATCAGGCCCCAAGTTTTTGCAAAACACACTCCTGGGTGCATCGTTGTATGTCGGAAGGCAACCCACAAGCCTTACCTTTTAGCCATGTGGCCAAGGGAAGCTCCCACAGTCAGGTTTAATATTTAAAAGGCTGCCCAGTTCAAAACACACAAAGGGCCACTGAGCAGAGTTGCAGGCTTTTCTGTGCCATGCCGCACAAGTGCCTTATCTCACTGGCTCAAGTCCTGGACAGCACAGAAAACTAAGATGAACAGAGGCGCCATTCATGTGTACCGCCCGCGTCACAATTCCTTAACAGCATCCACACAGCACGGATGCTGCAGTCTTTTATGGCTGCGTTCCGCTAGAGGGCTGTGGGCTGTGGACTTCAACTCCCAGAATTCCTTAGCCGGCATGAGTGCATTTTTTGCTCCCCATTGTGGTCGTACAGACTGGCTTAAAAACAGCAACTGGGAGAGGGACCTTGGAGTCCTAGTGGACGATCGCTTGACCATGAGCCAGCCGTGTGCAGCAGCAGCCAAAAAAGCTAATACAATCCTGGGTTGTATAAACAGAGGCATAGAATCGAGATCACGCAAAATATGAGTACCGCTTTATAAAACCCTAGTAAGACCACACCTGGAATACTGCAACCAATTTTGGTCACCATACTAAAAAAAAAAGATGTTGAGACCTTGGGAAAAGTTCAGAGAAGAGCAACTAAGATGATCCAAGGCCTGGAGATGAAGAACGGCTGCAGGAGTTGGGTTTGGTTAGTCTAAAGAAAAGAAGAAACAGGGGAGACATGATAGCAGTGTTCCAGTATTTGAGGGACTGCCACCAAGAAGAGGAGGGGGTCATGTCATTCTCCAAAGCACCAGAGGGCAGGACGAGAAACAATGGTTGGAAACTGACCAAAGAGAGAAGCAACCTGGAATTAAGGAGAAACAATCAACCAGTGGAACAGAAGTTGCTTCCAGAAATCGTGGGCGCTCCATCACTGGAGATTTTTAAGAAGAGGCTGGACAGTCCCTTGTCTGAGATGGTCTAGGTCAGGGGTCGGCAACCTCGGCTCTTTTATGACTCGTGGACTTCAACTCCCAGAATTCCTGAGCCAGCTATGCTGGCTCAGGAATTCTGGGAGTTGAAGTCCACGAGTCATAAAAGAGCCGAGGTTGCCGACCCCTGGTCTAGGTTCTCCTGCTTGAGCAGGGGGCTGGACTAGAAGACCTCCAAGCTCCCTTCCAGATTCTATTCTACTACTGGCCTTTGGTGGTGGTGCATCGTGCAAATTTCTGAAGCAAGTTCAGTTTCAGCCTGAAATCTCTCAAGACGGAATGAAGGAGGTTCGAAGAGATTTCAGGTAGTCCTTGACTTAGCGGCCACAACCGAACCCACGTTTCCGTGGCTAAGTGAAACACTTGTTAAGCAACTTTTGCCCCATGTGAGGACCTTTCTTGCCACAGTTGTGGGGTGAATCGCTGCGGTTGTGAAGTTAGGAACACGGTTGTTAAGTGAAACTGGCTTCCCCATTGACTTTTTTTGGCAAAAGGTCGCAGAAGGGAATCACTTGATCCCGGGACCCTTGACAGTTAGAACAATTAACCAGTGGAACCACCTGCCTCCAGAGGTGGTGAATGCTCCAACACTGGAAGTTTTTAAGAAGAGACCGGACAGCCATTTGCCTGAAATGGTATAAGGTTTCCTGCCTGAGCAGGGGGTTGGACTAGATGACCTCCAAGGTCCCTTCCAACTTTATTATTATTATTATCATTATCATTATTATTATTATTATTATTATTATTATTATTATTATTATTATTTATTATTATTATTATTATTATTATTATTATTATTTATTATTATTATTATTCTTACTGTCATAAATGTGAGTCAGTTGCCAAGTGTCCAAATTTTGAACACATGACCTCGGGTCTTAAGTGTGAAAAATGGTCATAAGTCTCTTTTTTTAGTACCGTTGTAACTTCAAACAGTCTAAACAAACTGTTGTAAGACTTGGACTATCTATATTTTAATGCCATCTGCAAGGGGAAAAAAACCCCTGAAAAATTACTGTACATGTAGCAAATGCCCCTGAGACTTAAATCTTATGAACAATATCAGAATTATTTGAAATTTGGACAGGTGTGAGAGAATCTGCTACCTGTCTCTTCGGCAAACACGTTCCATAAGGGGATCTGGGGACAAGGTTGTTTGGCTGGCGTGGTTTATCTCCCTGGTGATTCACACACAATGCCACAGCCACACCTGTTGATTCAAGGTGAAGTTGGCCCTGTCTAATGTGGTCCTTTCTCCAAAAAGTCTGATTCATTGGGGAGGGCAAATGTTTGCAGGCCCTGAGGCAGCCAGCTCCACGTTGTTGCTGTGAAAAAGGGGAGGTGGCAACAAAGGTGCCATTGCCTAACTCCTGAATTGTGAGAATGTCAGTCCACCAGTCATAAAAGAGCCAAGGTTGCCTACCCCTGGCCTAAGGTCTCCTGCCTTGGCAGGGGGTTGGACTAGAAGACCTCCAAGGTCCTTCCCAATTCTGTTATCCTATGATTCTGACTAACACAGTTCTCTTCATTCTTGAATATTCTTTCCTCTCGCTTGCCCAACCCAACGTTGGTCAGCTTGATCTCCGGAGGGCTTAATCACCTTGGTGGGCTGTCCTTTTGCTTCCCTCCCACAGGTGCGTTTGCCAAAGTGAAGGAGAGCCAACGGATGAGCGACGAAGGGAAGATGGACCAGGAGGAGGCAGACGGGATCCGGAAGCGTTGCCGAGTGGTTGGCTTTGCCCTCCAGGCGGAGATGAACTACTTCCACGAGAGACGCATCTTGGACTTCAAGAAAATGATGCAGTCCTACATCAGGGAGCAGATTGTCTTCTACCAGAGAGTCAGCCAGAAGCTGGAAGAGACCCTGAGAAGATACGACAACCTCTAGGAAGCCCGCCAGATGTCGTAGCTCACGATGGTCCTCAACGCTACCGTGCGTTGTTTTCTTCTCTGCCTCTGGAAGAGGGAGGTCTTCTCCTCCTGGTGCATCACGGGAGTTTCTCCCAGTTGACCTGTGCTCTCCATCCTCTTCACGATGCTGAACTTTGAGCGTCGAGAGGAAAGCTTGTAAGCCCTGTCCTGACCAAAGCTTGGGATGAGTGCTTCCAGCCCATCCCGATCCAATCGCGAGGACCCAGGCAAGAAATGGTTGCACAAAAGACATTTTGACGAGTGGAATTCTTTTCCTCGAGAAAAGCTGAGCTTCTGGCTCTCCCAGCCTTGTTGTTTACAGAGGAAGTAAAAGAATTTGCTTTCCAAAGGAAATGTAGCTTTCGCTCCAGCCAGCTTCCTTTTTTTTCTCTCTCTCAGGCTTGACTTTCTGAAAAAAAAAATACTCTTATTTATCCAGATCCTTTCCAACACCAGCCCTTCCTTTTCCCCCCTCCAGAAAAGGAACAAAATCAGGTTGAACCCAGTCAAGGGTTGTTGTTTCTTTCTTTCTCTCTTTTTCTGTAGATACGATGATTGTGCAAAGCAAGAGAAGAGAAAGCAAAAACTGAGGTGAAGTGGAAGGAATGAACAGGTTGGTACACCAAAAATGAGCAAGTTGCACAAAATAACACAAATCTCACTTCTGAGGTCTGTTACAGGTAGTCCTCGGCTTAAAACCACAATGGAGTCCAGAATTTCTGTTGCTAAGTGAGACAATTGCTAAGCGAGTTTTTCTCCCCATGTGATGATCTTTCTGGCCACCGTTGTTGAGTTATTAAGTTAGCCACATGGTGGTTAAGTGGATTTGGCTTCCCCCACTGATTTTGCCTGTCGGAAGGTTGCAAAAGGGGATCACGTGAGTCCCCGGGACACTGCGACCGTCATAAATGTGGGTCAGCTGCGAAGCGTCTGAATTTTGATCAGATCCCCTGGGGCGCTGCAACCGTCGTACGTACCTGCCAGTTGCCAAGCGACCGAATTTTGATCACGTGACCAGAAGGATGTTGCAACGGTCAAAAGTGGGAGAAACGGTCACAAGTGGCTTTTTCCAGTGTCCTTGTAACTCCGGTCACTTAAAACAAACCATTGTAAGTCGAGGACTACTTGCATATAGACATAGCGGTAACAGGCATGCATTTTTACAGCCACTCACCTCTGCGCTACACCAGCGTAAATCCAGAGTTACTTTTGTCTTTTTCCTCTTTGAAATCAAAGTGGTCCATGGAAACTGCAGTTGCGTGTTTTGATTTGTTTCTGCAAGACGGATGTTCAGATGTCCAAGCTGGTCGATGCCTGTTTTTATTTTTTTTTATTTTGAAAAAGGGTTTTTTGTCAAGGGCAAAGGGGACTCAGACAAGGATGCCTTAGGTGGCCTTAACCAAGAAAAGGTTCGTTGGGGCTCCGTGTTGTTTCCCCTCTGACCTGCTGTGTCGTCTTCTCTTCGTCTCCAAAGAATTGGGGGGGGGCGTTGCAATGTCTGTCGAATAAAATCTGGGGTCTGCGAGATAAAAGGAGCTTTCTCTTCATTGTCCCTGAGGGCCTCTCGGCAGTCCTCAAGGACCGCGATGGAGCCCAGGATTTATGTGGCTAAGGGAGACCTCCCTTAAGCCGGCTTTGCCCCGTGTTACGACTTTCCTCGCCACGAGTTCTTAAGTGAATCACTGCGGTTGTTAAGTTGGTAAGCCGGTTGTTAAGCGAATCAGGCTTTCCCCCCCTTGACTCGAAGGTCGCAAATGGGGATCACGTGACCCCCCCCCCTTTCCAGGACACCGCGGCCGTCATAAATACGAGTCAGCTGCCAAGCGTCTGAATGCAAATCCTGAGAGCACGGGGATGCTGCGATGCTTGTAAGTGTGCAAAACAGTCCTGGCTCACTTTTTTCAGCGCCGAAACAGTCACTAAGCGAACTGTTGTAAGTCGAGGATCGCTTTTGCCTGTGTTCCTTGCAGGGGCAGAGGATTCTAGGGAAGGAACTGGACACCTAAAACTTTGTAGGGCGCTTCCTTCCCGGGCATGGAGGGCGGGGGGGGGGCAGGAGAACCTGCAGACGTCCCCGGGCGATCAGTTGGCTGGAGGCTCCAGCCTTTGTTTCCACGGGGGAAACGTTGCAGATAAATCAAAAGTGCGGAAAGGAAGCCGGCCAACCCAAATGTCACTCCGAGCAAGAAGGAAATCGTTAGTCTTGTCGGGAAGCGCACAAAGCACACCGTGACCCCAGGACGAGCGAGAGATCTGCTGATTGTTGTGTCAGCGGCCTGTTTTGTCAACTGGCACCTCCGTGGCCGACGGAGGCCGTAACCTGGCTTCCCTGGGAAACGGGAGGAGCCCCGAACAAGCAAGGGTGCCACTGAATTCCCTGCCCGGATCGTATTTTGTTTTTTAAAAAATTATTTTGCACCGAATCCTTGGATTTGTGCAAATTGAGAGACAGCCTGTGGCGGCTTCAGGAATCAGGTTTCAACTGTTGCATGAAGAGGGTCTCTGAATTGTGCCCTCCCGTCCCTGGTACTTTGTGGGACCAACTTTCAGGGTGTCCCAATCTTGTTTCGAGTAAGCAACAAGCCTAAAATCAGATTCCCTTCCCCTTCCTTTCCCTCCTTCCCTCCTTTCTTTCTTTCTTTCTTTCTTTCTTTCTTTCTTTCTTTCTTTCTTTCTTTCTTTCTTTCTTTCTTTCTTTCTTTCTTTCTTTCTTTTTTTCATTCCTTCCTTCCTTCCTTCCTTCCTTCCTTCCTTCCTTCCTTCCTTCCTTCCTTCCTTCCTTCCTCTCTCTCTCTCTCTCTCTTCTGCCTTCCCTTCCTTCTTCCCTTCCTATAACATTTTAATTAAAACTTTTAATTAAACTAGAAGATTAAAAGCGAGCCCAAACTAAGACAATGTAAGGAATAGATAGATAGATAGATAGATAGATAGATAGATAGATAGATAGATAGATAGAAAAGTAAAGAAGCAAAAAGTGCAAGAAAGGAGGAAGGAAAAGTTTACGAAAACTGAAACAAAAGGGATGCCAGGGAGAAGACATGCCTTGGTCTGGCAACGTTCCCTCAGCCACCGCCACAGCGGTGAGTCCAGAGCCACCTTTGGAAAAGCCACGCAGGAGAAGAAGGTGCAGGAGGATCCACACAATTAACAGCTGCGCTGTTGTTCACTCCCCTTCAGTTTAAAAGTAGTATGTCGGAGACCCTGATCTTGAAAAAGTGTTACTCATCGTTAACCTCATTATTCTCCCCCTTTTTCTCCTTCTCTTTTTATTTATGATATTTCTCTAAAGTGGGTGGAAAGCAGCTTTGGAAAAAAGGTTGAAAACTTCTCTCCCCATTGTTCCCTGCCCGCCTGTGTCCGCTCTTCCCTCTTCCTATGATTTTTGCAGACTTTTTAAAGAGCCAGCATCCACCTAGCTCAAGTTTCTTGAAGTCAGTAGAAGTTTGTTCTTTTGGCTCTATCTGAACTTCCAAACTCACACCTGTGCTTTGGGGAGTGGGTGGCAAAGAGAGAAAGAGGAGGGGAGAGAGGGAAAGAGAGAGAGAGAGAGGGAAAAAAAGAGAAATAGAGGGGGGAAAGAGAAGGAAAGACAGAGAGAAGACGAGAGAGAATTCCCCCTCCCCATCTCCAAATCTGAAATATTTTCTCCTGTGCTCTATCTAGTAAGCTGAAATCCAGTGCTGTGGCAGCATTCACCTTCACTGGCCACATCCTAATGATTTTGTCCGTCTCCTTTTCCAGGCAGCATTTGCAAAATTAGCTTGTGGAAAACCACAGTGAAAAGTTGCATTCTGCTTTTTTTTGGTGGTTTTGCAAAATGATGACCAGATTTTGTCTGATTTTTTTTTAGTAAAGCTATTTTTCTACCCAGCGAGTAAGAGCAGCTGGTAGAGATGACGGCTGTATTCTCATTCTCTCTCTCTCTCTCTCTCTCTCTCTCTCTCTCTCTCTCTCTCTCTCTCTCTCTCTTCCCTTGGAGCTCTCTGATCTTGGTTGTTTCCTTGCAGACCTTTCATTACCCAACTAGGTAACATCATCAGTGCTACACATAGCTGCTTTTCTGTTACCTGCATTTGAGAAACTCCCAGCAGCTCTGTGCAAAGATCACAGCAAAAGCTTCAGTGAACCGGGGAATTTTGCCCCAATCTGAGATGAGTTGAAGAAAGGTTGTCATCACTCACCAGAGGCCCTTGTTTCTTGTCAACCCACAACCCCCCTTCAATTCCACCCCCCCCCCCAGGATTTTAGACCGTGTTGTTCTGCCTAAGAATTCCTTGGCAAGCACTTTTGTAGAAGTTCAATGAACTTTGGACCGGAAGAAGCAGATTCCTGGCTCTGCTTATCGAAAACATGTCACTTGTACCCTCTCAAGAAGACTTGGTAAGTCCGGTGCGGCGTCAGAACAGGACTTTGGCTCCACACACCGAAAAGGAAGTAACAGAAATTCAGACTCAGAGATCTAACTGTACAGTATCACGAGGGCTTCGTGCAGGATTTCTCAGTCTTGACACCTTGAAGCTGGGTGGATTTCTGCTCCCGGAATTCTCCAGTCAGCAGTTCCCCAAACTGGAAGTCCATCCATCTTTGAGTTGCAGGTTCAATCACAGTCGTAATTCAAGGACTTGGGTCTGAGCCAATGTTCCTCAACTTTGGCAGCGTGAAGATAGGAGGACTTCAAGCTCCCCGAATTCTCCAGCCAGCAGTGCTAGGAATTGGAAGTCCACCCAGCTTCAGCGTTGTCAGTTTTGAGAAACATGGCTTAGTGTGTTCTGCCGAGTCAATCCCTGCTTTGCTGAGTTGATGGCTCCAAGTTGGAAAGTTGGGAAGTGGGTCGAGCCGGTTGTGCAAACTTTAACGAGAGGCGAATAGGCCAAGGGCCACATCGCGGGGCTTTCCTGAGGAGTGAAAACCCAGGCTGCAGAAGTCTGCACCAGCCTGGGCACCGTTGGGTTGTGCGATGAGCCGGGCAACAAAAGAACCTGCACTCTGCATGCCTTTCCGTGCCCAGCGTGCCGCAAGGAGGGTGAGCTCAGAGGCAAGGTATGCGGGCCAGCGGGAAGCCGGCCACAGGCCAGGCCAGGCGTGGTCCTCGTGGGCTTTGCCTCTGACAAAGACGTTCTCTGCAGAAAGCTCAAACAAACAGCGTCTTTCTTTGCAGGCGGCTGGAGGCTGCAGAGGGAGGCCGGTTGGCACGTACCCTGAGTTTTAAGAGACAGCTGTCAAATGGGGGTGAGGGTTCAACCTTCAGAGGAGGAGGAGGAGGAGGAGGAGGAGGAGAAGGAACGGTCTGGGGCAAGCAGGGCTGTGGGCTCCAGGCACTCAGCCAGCCTTTGATTGACAGAATGTGGGCAGCAGTAGAACAGATAGCTGGAGACATGAAAAATAGACGGTTTTTGGACACATTACGATGGTCTAAAATATACAGGCTGTCCTTGACTTATAAAAATTCGCTTAGTGGCCATTCACAACGGCACTGAAAAAAAGGACTTATGACCACTGGCGGGATTCAGATAGGTGAACAACCAGTTCTCTGTGTGGATGCTGCTTCTGGAAGTCCATCCTGGGCCTGGGCAACAAAAAAATTAGCTCCCAGTTCTGCCGAAGTGGTGCAAACCAGGCTGAATCCCACCACTGCTTATGGCCGTTTTTCACACTTAGCGACCGTTGCAGCATCCCCCACGGTCATGTGATTTCCCTTCGGATGCTTGGCAGCTGACTCACATTTATGACAATTGCGATGCCCCGCAGTCACGTGATCCTTTTTTGCGACTTTCTGACAAGCAAAGTCCAAGGGGAAATCAGATTCATTGAACCATCCTGTTACCAGTTTAACAACTGCAGTGACTCACTTAACAACTGCAACAAGAAAGGTCGTAAAAATGGGACAAAACTCACTTAACAGCCGTCTCGCTCAGCCACATAAATTCTGAGCTCAGTTGTGGTTGTTAGTTGAGGACTGCCTGGATCAACTTGGATCAATAACTTTGGGTTCTCCGTCCAACTTTCAAGGAAATGTTTCACTGTTCCTTGGCAGGTGAGCCGAGAGTCACAGGAGCTGAAGTCCCCCAAAAACTACAACAATGTTTCTCAAACTTGACAACTTGCAGATTTGTCCAGAATTCCCCAGCCAGCTTGCTTTAAGCTTGGTGGATTTCAACCCCCAACATGCTGGCTGGGGAATTCTGGGAGTTGAAGCCCACCCATCTTAAAGTGGGCCAGATTGTTTGGTTGGTCAGCTCCAATTGCTATTAACCAAGTTGTAGTTTGACTGTGTGGCTTTCATTTTCTAAATTTGGGCCACTGCCCAGCTGCCAAAGGAGCCTGCCACGAACCCGACGGTGTGCAGTGAGATGGTCTCTACTTGGAAAAAGCCCGTCTACCCAAGTAGGGTCAACAACTGAGTAGCAAAATGAAACAACTAACTAAATAAATAAATGTTGACCTTTGAGGCAGAGCACCAAAGAGGAGATATGGCACCAAATGAACTCTGACCTCCAACGGGGCTGGATGATACAATAGGAAGCTCAGGAAACAGAGGCCAGAGTCTTCTTCCAACATGTTTGCTGTTCGTCCCATCTCTATAGCAATCAACTGTGCCATAAGGACTCAGTGTGGTTTAGCAAAAGCAAAATCTCCAATTTTGTCATGCCTTTGGGATAGTCAGGGCAGGATGCTCTGCAGGTACCCTAGGTTTTGGTCTTCTGCTGGGTAGGTAGCTTCACCCCAGCTTCCCTTACTATTGTTTGCCTGCATCCATGTTTCTCAACTGTGGCAACTTTGAGCTATGTGGAGGTCAACTATTTGGACCTCAACTTGCAGTCCACCCAGCTTAAAGCTGCTAAGATTGAGAAACCCTGGGCTACATGAAGAGAGTCCAAACTTTGAGGCAGCTCAAGGACAACAGTGAAAAAAGGCTCTGCCAAGCCCGAGAAAAGCAAAGGAAACTCAAGCGTGCAGATTCTCCTCCATTTCTCTATATCAACTGACCCCATGCCCACAGGGTGTCTACTGTGTGTGTGTGAGAGAGAGAATGAGAGAGAGAGTTTCATGTTGAGTTTATTAATTAATCTCTCAGCGGCTGTCTCCGGCAAGATGTCTGGAGGGGAAGTTGAAGCCAAGAGGCAATTCTCCAAGGAGAACAGAAGTGGGCCTGGACTATCAGGCAGATGGACAGGCTGCAGGTCTGGTTCTCCAAATGGGATCCATGCCGGAAGCCATCAACAGGAGTGGCAGCTGGTGTTTAAGATGCCTCCGAGGTACATTAATGGATACCAGGTGGTGAGGAGCATTTTAGCTTAACTGCCACAGGAGATGAAATGTAGGGATGATGGTTTCTTTCAACCCTCTGACATTTTCTAAAGCGAGGCCCTTGAAGAGAAGAGAAATGATCTCGAGATGGGGCCGTTTCCAGGGTTTCAATGAAGAGAAGACGCCAAAGGACTATTTCGTTTATTATTGTGTTGCGTTTTTCACCTTGATGATGAAATCCTGAAGATTTCTAGACAGGTTCCACTTGCATCGTTCTCTCAGCTAGCCACAGATCTTGAGAGTAAACAGAACGAGGAGTGTTCCACGCTCTACAGCAGTCTGTGGTCAACGTCACAAGAGGCCCTGTTGTGTAAAAACGGTCTTCCAAGTTCCTAACATCCACTGTCTGTTCCAGGTGAGAAGGATTTGTATCTGGTCCTGCCTTTCTTCTGAATCATGTCTAGCTGCTCTTCACCAGAAACGTTTTTCTTCTTCCATTCTTCTAACGTCCACGTTGTCGTGCCAGGCTATAACGGAAAAACATTGAGCTAATTTAATGCAGGAAGGCCATTTTTAAAAGAAATACTTTAGTGGTTTTCAATGCTATTTTCAATCCAGCCTCTTTTTTTGCCTGTGGTTTGGTAAAAGCAAAATAACACTGGGAGCCACAGAATTGTCCAGTGTGTTTCTGGGTTGTTTTTTTTTGAATCAAGGCAGATGGATCTCCGCTCTCTTTTTTAGGCTTGTGGGCTAAAACTGCAGATGAGTTCCCCATGTGTTTTGAAGTCCTCTTGTGTCTGAATGGAGCCTTCCTTGTTCAAATGCCTCACTAATGGGGATGAATCAATGTCTTCTGGCTTTGCAAAATTCAGAACCTGAACATTTTGTTGTGCTCTCTGTTTTTGGAAAAATAGAAAGCCACCCTTTTTCCCCTAATGGGCTTTGCTTCTGATAGATCATCCTCCCTTTGTTTACCTTTATTTATTTATTTTATTTATTTATTTGGATTTATATACCGCCCCTCTCCGAAGGGACTCGGGGCGGTGTACAGGGCAATTAAAACACTATAAACAACACATAATGTATAAAAATTAAAATGAGATTAAATCAAATAGCCCTAAACAATAAACACATGCTAAAATTTAAAATTTTTAAAATTTAAGATCTAAAATCCCAGTCCCTCAGTCCAGGCTGGCAAGTTCAAATAGCCAAGTCTTCGGGTTGCGGCAAAAGGAGCGAAGGTCGGGAGGACTGTTGAATATTGAGACAGCAATTAGACTGTCCAGATAATATCCGTTTGCTCAATGTGAGATTAAATCCATCCTTAAAGTTGTCAGTAAATCTAGAAACCCAGTCTTCTCGTTTTTAAAAGACTGTCTTCTCCAAAACTAGAAACAGATCCCTATCTTCATCAGTTGCTTAATACCAAAAAATAAAAATAAAATTCTTTGTGCAATTTGTGTCAGAAATCATGGACGCTCCATCACTGGAGGTTTTTAAGAAGAGACTGGACAGTCATTTGAGATGGTATAGGTTCTCCTGCTTGAGCGGGGGGCTGGACTAGAAGACCTCTGAGGTCCCTTCCAGATTCTATTCTATTCTATTCTATTCTATTCTATTCTATTCTATTCTATTCTATTCTATTCTATTCTATTCTATTCTATTCTATTCTATTCTATTCTATTCTATTCTATTCTATTCTATTCTATTCTATTCTATTCTATTCTATTCTTCCTCCTCCTCCTCCTCCTCCTCCTCCTCCTCCTCCTCCTCCTCTTCTTCTTCTTCTTCTTCTTCTTCTTCTTCTTCTTCTTCTTCTTCTTCTTCTTCTTCTTCTTCTTCTTCTTCTTCTTCCTCTTCCTCTTCTTCTTCCTCTTCTCCTCCTCCTCCTCCTCCTCCTCCTCCTCCTCCTCCTCCTTCTCCTTATTCCATTCCATTCCATTCCATTCCCATCTGTTCTGCAGATTCAGACTGGTTCAGTGTGCAATAAAGAAAAGTCCATTGTTTTCAGGATTGCTTCAGGACGTGTACAAAACCAGGGCATTTTGCGCGGATGGGGCTCTCAAAATGCCCTGACTTCTCTTGAAATGTAACGTCAGTTACTCCCCTTTGTGTGAAAGGAGGCTTAAGGCTGTTCTGGGGAAGATACACAAGAAGATTCCGATTCTCAAAGCAACCTGGAATCTGAAAACGAGGCCATGCCAGGAACCGCAAGTGGAAAATGCATAATCACTAAAACACTTGCTGACATGTCTTTTCATTTTCTTTTCCTGGGTAATGCCTGCCAGGTTTCAAAATGAGTCCAGAATTGGCTAGTTTGGCTCCAGACCTCAACACTGCTCTGGCTGAGTCTCCAAAGCTGCAAGGCAAATTTTTATTATAAGAGGGATATAAACAGATGGGGCTGTTTTTCAGTCCAGAAGAACCCTGGGGCTTGAAAGTAACCAAGAGAAAGAAGGAAATAATACCTTGTTGGAAAGGTTTGTAGGTTCACAGCTTAGATACTTGCAGACACACATACACGAAATACACAGCCATGCTTTGTGGCAGGCCTTCCAAAGGATTGTGATTAATTTTCAGATTTGATTCTGCATTCCTCTTTGCTAGGACCACTAGATATAGGAGATCAGATAGGAATTATCCACTAAGTAACAGGAATTATTTTGAATTATTTTCCAGGGCTAGAAGTTTTAGGAAAGGAACTCCATTCCCCATCATGCTTGTCCATTGCTCCTGAGGTGACCAAAGCAGTAACTCTTTCCTCCTCCAGCTTTTATAAATCCCCTTCAGCAATTTGGACTCCAGCATAGAGTGCCATACACACAAAATATCCCTTATTTTTTCTTCTTTTCTGGAATCTGAGGAATGTGGCTTCACTCCCTCCCAGCTGAATTTTTACAAAAATAAAATCCACATGCTTAACAGTGGAAATGAAGAGGAAGCCAGGCAGAAAAACAAGAAACCCAGAAACCCCGCACTTTTCTTTTTAATAAAAAACCTGGATTTACAGACCTATGCAGCTTGTCCTTTCTTTCTCCAATCTCCCATTTCATCTTCAATACTTTTTTTTTTACTCAAGTTCCATTTCATATAACAGTCAAAAACATATTTTAACAGTTACTTGTCTAAACAGAAGTCATTTGCCTCCTGGAAGCAAAAATCCCATTATTATTTTTTTGTCCATAGTAGAAAACTCAACTATGGTCTCACTTAGTTCTTTAACTTTCAGACAATAGATGGAAACTCTTAAATTCACACCAAAAGACACAACTGCAAGACAGGACTTGTGTTTTATAGTTCCTCCCTAGCTCTGCTTGGTGCCTTCCTATGATGTTGAACTTGAAAACCCATTATCCTCCAGACCTGTTGGTTGGGGACTATGGGGATTCCATGGGAATCAAGCATTACTTGATTCCATGGGAATCAAGCATTCACCAGCCTGGAGAAGAAGCAGTTGCTCTGGCTAAGAGGTGCAAAATAATAACAGATGTGGCTTCAATTTTCTTTGCAAATTCGTGTGTCCATGTGAGCAATGACATGCACATGTTCTGGAGAACCTCAACTAGGTTGTTGTAGGAGTGTGTATGTGTTTTGCATGCTGTAAAGTTAATAATTGACCGAGGCTTTGCATGTTGAACAATCAATGACAGTAGAAATCTTCTTGAAAGTTCTCCACCAAAACTTTGGGGCAAAGGACTATGAGGATTAACAGCTTCACAAATTTCAGTTGCAACTGCAAGTATTTCCAGGGACTCCAGTTACCCAGCTGAGCTATTGCTTATCTCTATAGAGCTGATAGCTGCTCAAGATTACTCTTTGACCATTGCTAATGGTGCATCCTTTGAATCCCAAAGTCCAAAAGTGATACATCTAAGGCTAATGGGATGGCAGATAAGCAACTAAACTTAGCCCAGGCTTATGTTATCATCAGTCTGCAAAACCAGGAAGTTTTGCCTCCCTGGTTAGACCTTCAACATGTTAGACTGAATGGTAAAAGTAGGCAATGGCTTGTTTCATTCTTGAGAATGGTCTACTCTACACCTTAAAACTTGATGCTGCCTCCTGCCCTAAGCCAAGGGTGGTATTTCTCCACCAGAAGACTAGCGAGAGAACCAAATTCCCAGTTATTTAAGACGCTGTTCCGACTCAGGTTTACATAAACCCCTATTGTGGAACACAAAAGCCACCAGCTGGTGCTTCTGATTCCTCCTGCTTCTTCTCCTACCTGTCATTGTGTAGAGAGGAGGTGAGGTTTGTAAGGACAAAGAGGGCGTTACTCTTCTGGGGATAGCTGTTCCAGTAAGTCCTCCTTTGCACTTTGCAAGACTTCACCTCTTCTGAACATCTTGCCGAAACCAGGGCTGCACAAACAACGCAAGACCACACAGCCTTGGGCCCAGCGGCCACCTGATCCAGGAGGTTGCACCAAATTGTGAATTGTTCAATGCAACCAATAGCGGAGATGATTTTATACCTGGTGAGTCATTGTATCTGTAGCTGTGTTTCATTAAGTCATTTCCAGCATCAAATAGCATTTGATTTCCTGGTTGTCTCCTCCAAATCTTTGGGTGGTTCTCAACCAGTCTTTGAACCGTGCCTTTATAGTCTCTTTGTCAAACCCTCAAGGTATCTCTCACCCCGTGCCAAGGTTGTTGGCTTTCAGACTCTTAGGCGGGAGATGGGGTCTCCTTAATGCCAGCAGACTTGATGGGTTAAGGACCTCCTCACTCATTTGGTAGCTCCAGAATTTCCAAGCTATAAAGGAAATCCAGCCGGACCTTGGGCAATGTTTGAGAGAGACGTAAAGAAGGGAAGGAACAAGGAAGTAACTGGATATTAAGGAGGGGATTGGGAAAGATATTACATCTTCTAGAGATGGAAGAAAAGGTGAGAAAGAAACTCAAAATAATCCCCCTTGATTTTGTTTGGTATAAGCCAAGAACTAACCAAGGAGAGAAGCAACCTAGAACTAAGGAGAAATTTCCTGACAGTGAGAACAATCAACCGGTGGAACGGCTTGTCTTCAGAAGTTGTGGGTGCTCCATCACTGGAGGTTTTCAAGAAGAGACTAGACAGTCATTTGTCTGAAATGGCATAGGGTCTCCTGTTTGAGCAGGCGGTTGGACTAAAAAGCCTCCAAGGTCCCTTCCAAATCTGATGATATTCTATGGTCTAACGCGAGATGGAGAGAAACATGGACAGGGTTTCAAGAATCTGTTAACAAAGACCATTCTTGGACTCCCTACAATCTGCTTTTTGGGCTGATTATCTCAGGAAGGGTTGTATAATTTCTGAGACAACCACGAGAGAACCAGGGGTTGTCCAGTCTCCAATGAGCACCCTTTTATTTTTTTTATTTATTTTTTTTTTATTTTAATCCCATTTATAACCCGCCCTTCTCCGAAGACTCAGGGTGGCTTACAATTTAAGCACAAACCAATGTGCTTAGCAATAGCCTTCATTCTATGTATATGCCTGCTTATTAGGGCTTTTGCCCCCCCCCCTGAGCGGCATTATTACAAAGTCAGCTTAATTGCCCCCAACAATCTGGGTCCTCATTTATAACCTTTGCTTAACAGAAGTGGTCTTGTTTGGCCAACTTGCTTCCCTAGAGCCGTGGTTCTCAACCTCAGCCACTTGAAGACATCTGGACTTCAGCTCCCAGAATCCCCCAGTCAGCCATGGACTTCAGCTCCCAGAATTCCAAAGTCAACCATTCGCTTTCTGCAAATGGACGTGTAGCTTAAGTAGGCTTGCCAAAAACCAAGCCTTTAGATTTTGTTAGCTGTACATTTGGGACCATATTGATTTTGCAGCTGCTACGTGTGTAAAATGGGCTCAGCCTTGGGTCCCCACCCCCCGCTGTAAAGGCAGCTCGTGGTGGAAAATATAAAAAACCTTGTTGCTGTGCCCGTTTCGCAATTTGTATGCTTGGGGTTGAATTCTACAAAGTGAAAGACTTTGAAACTATTGATAATCTGGCTGGGTTTGCCTGTCTCCTTTCGTTTCATGTATTTACATTCCCTTTATCCCAGTCACAGAAAAGAGGCTGAATTTAATTTGAAGCAGAGTTCACCAAAGTACATTCTGAACTGGAATGGCAAGCATTATTTTCATATTTATCTTAAATAGCCCAAAGAAAAGACAACACTTTGGGGAAATAGGAGACGGCAACTGTCTATTCAAAACAGTTGGGGGTATCCTGGACTTGCAAGTGTTTGTTTAGTGACTGTTCAAAGTTACAACGACACTGAAAAAAGGGTCTTATGATCTCTGTTCACACTTACAACCATTGCAGCATTGCCAGGATCACATGATTACAAAATTCAGCCCCTTGGCAACTGTCTCGTGTTTATGACGGTTGCAGCATCCTGGGGTCATGTGATCACGTTTTGCAACCTTTTGACAAGCAGCATCCACTTCACGACCGGGTTCCTAACTAAATAATTGCAGCAACCACTTAACAACTGTAGTGATTCACCTCAAAACTGTGGCAAGGAAGGTCATAAAATGGGATCAGAACTCACTTAACAAATCTCTCACTTAGCAAAAAAATTGGGGCTTGTAAGTCAAGGACTGCCTGTCCCTGCGTTCATGAATTAACCTCTTCTGAAGCTACATGTCCACTGTAGCTTCCCCCCCCCAAAAAAATTAGGCAGGTAGTCCTTGACTTAGGATTTGTCCTCGCACTTATGACCGTTGCAGCGCCCCCGTGATTCTCTGATTGAACCTCAAGTGCTTGGCGAGTGGCATGGGTCAGGTGGCGCCCTTTGGTACTTTCCCAGCTGGCTTCTGACAGGAAAAATCAATGTGGGAAAGGCAGATTCGCTTAATGGCCCTGTGATTTGCTCAATGACCGTGACGGACAAAGGTTGTAAAATTGGATGGGACTCACTTAACAACCTCAGTCTGGAGATAGCATGCGGAAATATACATATACATATACATATACATATACATATACATATACATATACATATACATATACATATACATATACATATACATATACATATACATATACATATACATATACATATACATATACATATACATATACATATACATATACATATACATATACATATACATACACACACACACACACACACACACACACACACACACATAATGGTCTCCTGGGGAATTTCAACATTTGCCTGTAAAAACTGGATGAATTGCATGTGTGGTTGAAGCTGGTCTGACAAAGCCCAGATCTTGGCTCACAACCATGTCAGGAATGCGGTTTTGCTGTAAAAAAAAAATCTCATAAAAGGGCAGGGAAGGGGGTGGACTGCAGCAGTTTGTGGATGGCTGTGGCCATTGGACCCTTAACTTAGGTGAGATCTTGACATCCTTTACATGGTTATTTTACTTTCCACCTCCCTGTGTGGAGCAAGGTGGAAAAAACAGGATTTCTACATATCAGAAGAAAACCAAACAGAAAAAAAAAGATTCTTCCTGGAAAAATTGAGATGAAAAACAGGATGTTCTATATCCGGTGAAGGCTCATTAGGAAATGAATTTCTCCCATTTCTGCTTGGGCCGCATGAAAAAGCAAGCCTGAAATCCTTCTTCCCCACCTCACTCCGTACGGTCTTCTCCAGCTGGGTGGCTTGTCAAATGGATCAGGTTCCAGCTTCCGTAAGGGTGGTTAGTGTAGCCCAGCCACGTCGGCAGGGGGAGTTGAAAAAGACCACCTAGGACTAAGACGATCATTCATTTGCTATTCTACCAGTGGTAGATGAAATTATATAGCCATACATTCTGTCTCTGGCCCGTATTTTAGGCTTGCTGCTAGTCCAGGAGAAGTCAACTCTGATGCCAAGATGATGCCATGTGTTGATCTAGGATTATTTGCAGTTATCCAGGATATTTCCTGGAGTTATCCAGGAATTACTCAAGGACATTATTAACTTTATAAACCAGCCTGTGTATTCCCCTTGTCGGATAGAAATAAGCTAGAATCAGTGTTTCTCAACCTTGACGCTGGGTGAACTTCAACTCCCAGAATTCCCCTGGCTGGGGAATTCTGGGAGCTGAAGTCCACCCAGCTTCAAGCTGCCAAGGTTGAGAAACATTGGGGTGAAAATAAACACTTTGGCTTCAAAGCTGTATCCCTGAGTTCAAAGACAGATTCCAGATGTTTCCAGCTGTAAAATCTGAAGGTCAGACAGATAGCTTTGCTTAGCTTTACAAGGCGCCTTCTCCCCCCTCCCCAAGAATTTTCCACATACCCACAATTTTTAAAAATAACCGGCTTTATTTTGATGTCCTTTACAAAGTTGGCCAAATTGCTCAATTAGCATGAAGCAACATGGGAACATGGAGATGTTTTTCCAAAATGTTTGGGCATCTCTTTAAACTGACCCATGGAAATCTGTGCTTCTCATTAACTTTTGGGATATGTGTGTGTGCACCTTGAGGGTCTCTTTGTGCTCCTGAAATATTGCTAGCATTCCTTGAGGATTTGTGGAAGACCAAAGCAGAGGATGTCATGTTCTGGAGGATTTCTTGGGAGTGGAGAAAAGGATGAAGGGATGCTTAGTGCTGAAAAGTGAACCACGGAGACAACATCCGGTGGGTCCTCCTCAGTTACAGCATGATCCAAACACTCATCAATCCAGCCCGATCCTTCATACAGGTGCTGGCTATAACTTGTGGGCAAAGATCATCCAGATGTTGCTTAAGTCCTTACAGTCAAAGAAAGCCTACCTTCTCAAGGTGGAGTAGTCCACTGTAGGAGAATATTTATCCTTCAGATGTATCTCCTCATTATCTTTCTTTGCACACATTGCCCAATTAAGGGAGATAACCCACGTTCTGGATTGACACAAGGCTGAGTATCCATCACCTGGTTGGCTCTGCATGAAGTACTCAACCACCCCAAATCATACAGTCACACTTAAAACAAAACAAACGCATCATACTTGCAACCATATGACAACAGTCCATGTCAACTATGTTGTGTGAATGTAGCTTCTGCTTCTCTGTTTTTTTTCCCACCCTTGAGAAGACCTCTGCTTCAACTGCTATAGGATGGCCCATCAGGTGTTTGTAGATGACTTCATGGATGCTGGCTTCCCTACTTGGCTTTTCTGCATGCAAAATGTACTCCCCCCCCACTCGAGACTATTTAAAACAGAGAACCTCTCCGAAGCTGTAATTGTAATATTGTAATCTACTGCTAGGATATTGTATATTGTAATCTACTGCTCCTATTCAGAGACTTGTTGCTCGGGAAAGATCAGAAGAAGAAAAATCTGGATTTCTTTCCTTCTTTTTAGGCTTGGGGGAAGTCGTAACACAGCTGCGAATCGCCGTAGGATAACCAATTTATAAATAAACACAGATATAATATTTGCAAAATGATGAAATTGCATTAAATGTGCATCCCCTTCAAAATAAGGGCTGAGCATTTAGTTATCCCACAGCTGTTGATTCACGGAAAAGCAGAAGTAAGCTTGTTGTATAGGTAGATGGAATAGTTTTTTTCCTTCCTTCCTTCCTTCCTTCCTTCCTTCCTTCCTTCCTTCCTTCCTTCCTTCCTTCCTTCCTTCCTTCCTTCCCTCCCTCCCTCCCTCCCTCCCTCCCTCCCTCCCTCCCTCCATCTCAGTAGCTTAGTCTAACATCTTATTTCCTTCCTTCCTTCCTTCCTTCCTTCCTTCCTTCCTTCCTTCCTTCCTTCCTTCCTTCCTTCCTTCCTTCCTTCCCTCCCTCCCTCCCTCCCTCCCTCCCTCCTTCCTTCCTTCCTTCCTTCCTTCTTTCCTTCCCCTTGTTTTTTTTCTTATTTGGGGATTCTTATTTCTAATTCCAGATTTCAACCACGGCCTTTCCTTAGATTTTTTTAGATCTGTGGAGAAACCTATTTCTCCCTCTGAAACCAGAGTTAGTATCTCTTTAGGCTTCATACTGGGAGAAACAACATTTGTACTTCTAGCTAACTTCTACAAACAACTTTTCAAAAACTTTCCATGTGGGGAATTCCTGTCAGGAGTTGGAGCAAGTGATTCAGAATGACAGAAATGTAATCTAGAACTGTGCCATGTTTGGCTTGTTGGAACAAGACACTCGAGTGCGCTTATTCTCTTGTGGGATCAACTGACATTTAATCACCTAAATACCAAAAAAAAAAAAAAGTTTCTCAAAGAGAAAGAAAAAATATATATCCTGACAGTCTTTTGAGAACTTTTAAGCCGTCTGCATGTTTTAACTCTAGTTTTAGGAAGTGCCCTGTTTTGTTAATTCCTAAGATCCAGGATGATGAACATCTCTGTGCATAAAGAAGCCTGAGAACTCTGCATAAAACCCATTTTCACTTCCATGATCTTCCAAAAGCTGGGATTTTGCCCAAGGGTACATGGTGCTTTTAGCCGCGTTTCTTCCCTTTTCTATTTTGCCTCTTTTACTTTTGCAATTGTTCCACTTTCCCATACGTTTATGATGGCCTTCGCTAGTCAACAAATCTTGCCACAAGCCTCTTCCACCAGCTTCTGGATATCACAACTGGTTTTCTTTTGAGTTCTCTAATTTCAGCTGCAGACCCCCAAGGACTCTGTGGCGTCCATAAAGACAGAAAAATAGATATTTAAAAAAGCTTTAGTTCTCCTAAAGAGTATCAGTAGTTTATGTCACCCTCTGAAGCAGGGATGGGCAACTATGGCTCCTTTACAACCTGTGGACTTCAACTCCCAGAATTCCTGAGCCAGCCATGGCTGGCTAAGGGATCCTCAGAGTTGAAGTCCACAGGTCACAGAGGGACCATAAGTGCCCACCCCTATTCCAAAGGCATCATTCCCACTGAATAAATATCTTGGAAAGCACCAAAGCTTCCTACTCTTAAAAATTTTTGGTCTCTTCTACATAACTGCAGATAGAAGAGAAAGGATGGCAGGAAAGGAAACTTCAAAAAATGGTGGCGCTCTGCAGAGAGACTGATGGCCTGTTTAGTCTTTGATTCCAGTACTTAAACCCAATATTGGCTGTTTTTCAAAGCTGGGTTAGATGTCCTACAGTACTGGAGCAATTCTGGATCCTGTTCTCTTCCCGGCCCTGATCCTTTTGAGTTGGATCCTGGTTCTTTGGCCTCCAAGGTGTTGATGGTGGTCAGAGGTATGCTTTGACTAGGATCAGTCTTACGGAAGGTTTCTTGGTCCACCACGGTTCCATTCTTGTATTTGGGGGGTGTCCCCTGGACATTGTGCTTGCCAGTCTTGTTCCGTTTGTGGAGATAGAAGAGTAGAGGTAGGATCAATGCCAGGAGCAGAAGAATGAGACAAATGGGGAGGATGATGCTGAACATATTGGCTTCAATGAAACCCAGCAGAGAGCTCTTTTCTGTCTCAGATGTTGCTCCTTGGCCTGACCTGGTTGTTGGGAGGACCTGGGACTTGTTGGAATGAGAGTGGGGCATTTTGGATTCATAAGGCATGGTTGTAAAAGTCTGGAAGGGTGAAGTTATGCTCTGTGGGGTTGAGCTATGGCTGCTTTCCTGGGGACCTGGCATATTGATTAAGGTGGCCTTATAAGGGGTTGAGGAGTTGAAAGTCTCAGTGGTGTACACCATCCAGCCCAAGGCCGGGGGAACACCTTTCGCAACCAGTTCAAATTGAAAGCGGTCCTCTTGGAGATTTGACCCCGAATCTTCTGTCTCCCATATTTCTAACCCAACTAGCCCTTTCTCAAGATCATCTTGAGTGAAAGCATTGATGGAGACGGGCTGATCCTTGTTGTCTCTGGAGACTTTCACCAAATTGCTCCCTTGAGGTGCTTGGAGAATTCTGAACTCGGGGAGGCTGTTTGTCCTGTTGGCCAGATCGTGTGCATCAAGGATATTGGTATTGAGCTGGATAGTGGTTCCTCTTGGCCAAAGGATCTCCTGCTGGGTTTTGACCAAGGCCTTGACTGTTACATTCACAACCCCTGAGATATTGATTGCTCCTGATGTGGCAAGGAATTGAAATTCATCTTTGGAAGAGACCAAATGTGTGAAAGTAAAGATCACGTCCCCATTGTCCACCTGTCGTTGTGAAAAACTTCTCACGGGCTTTCGATTGACTTCCACTTGCCCATACTCTGGGTCTCTGATGAGCTCATAGAGCGTATTTTGCCCTCCCTGGTCTAAAGAGCCTAGAAGATGTTTGTGAGACAGTGAAGCCATGTTCAGGTCTTGGGGTATTTCCAAGATGGTCTGATTGGTTGCCCATATGGTTGCTGGAAGAACTATGATTTTCAGAAAAGTGGAAATGGGTTTATGGAGTCCGTCTGACACAACAAGCTCCAGGATTCCAGTAGAACTTGTTCTATTAGCAATAAACATTAGGTATCCTGCATTGATATCTGCTTGTGTGAATTCGGTTATAGGTACCGACATATTATGGGCCTTAGCTACCGATCCAGTTGAAGATCCAGAACTAATGTGGTATTGGATTTCTTCAGGGAAATTATCTGGATCTATGACATTCAAATGTTCTTGGGAGATCACTGCGGAGGAACCTTGGAGAACTTGTAGGACTTTTGTTTGGCTAACCAGTTTTGGTGGAATCTCATTACTGTCTCTCACTGTGATATTGAACACCTCAGAAATCATGATTTCATCTCCGTTTTGTGGGGGCTGAATAGATTTCACCGTGTTGTGTCGGAGCCAAGCATCAAATCTGAAATAATCATTCAGGAATCCAGGACCATTGTGGAAATATTCCAATCCACCTGCAGCAAGGTCAGATTGCAGAAAATAGGGGTGTCTCTTATTAACTGGACCATCTGGAAGAGAAAGGGTCCCATATGTGGGCAATTTGGTCACCAGAAAGACCACGTCATAGGAGGCTCTTGTTGGTTCCACTTCTTTAGTTAGAAGGTTGGATGCATCAAGTAATGAGACGTTGATGGCTGCACTTTGAGCTTCTGGGACAGTGAGGCCTGAAAGAGAGAAGAAAAGGAGAAACAAGAGGTGGTCATCTTCCTGAAACATGCCATTGGTTCGAAACAAGGAGGCAATGTAGAAGCTGCTGTGGAAGAAAGAGAGCATCAAAGAGAGAATGGACAAGGGAAGGAGAAGTGGAAAAAGTGAAGAGAAGGAAGAAAGGCAGATTAAGTACAGCTCAAGAAAGTAGCATCAGAAGGTGCCACCTGACCTGTACTTAATCTGCCTTTCTTCATTGCCTTCGATTTATGACTGGTCCTTGGCGACTTTTTGAAGTTTTGATGGATCTCTCTGGGGGCACATCATGAGCCACTTCCAAAGTTTCAATGGCTGGCCCCTCCTGAGGTCATGTGAGTGGGCAGGCTCATTAGGCCACACGTTGAGGACTTCTATAACCCCCTTGTTTTCAAATAACAACAGAACATTTCTTTCCCTTTCTCCAGGGCTTCTGTTCCTGCCACCTGCTCTCATTTCTCAGAAGAAGCGCTGCTAGAAACGGATCGATCTCTTTCATTCTGCTCCAGTCCTGTTTCACAACCGCCTCTTCTCAGTGTCTACATTTTTAAAGGCATGAATATTTGCACATAAGCCTTGAACTTCTTTCTCCTCTCCTCCACTGCTGATGATTAACACCCACGTTATCCTAAACTCTGATTTTTGTATGCATGCCTTCCCCGTTTCATTTTTGTACCCACCCAGAAGTTGAGATCTTTGTTACCAAAAACAAAGAAAAAAATGGAGAATTGCGCAATTGGTTGGATAACTGTGTTCTGATTCATGGATCAGCCCAATCGTAGCAGAATAACTCCGCTCCCTTAAAAACCTTCCAGTCTCCTAGCAGCCACCGATCTGCTTTCTGAGCATGTCTCCACGTCTCTGCTTCCTACCTTTATTTCTCCACAGCTGAGAGTTGCTCTGAGGACAGCTGGCCTCGAACGATATGACCACACCAAGGACAAATAGGTCTGTGGTCACCGACGGAGAAGCAATTTGGAAGTGGAAATTATCTTCACGGATCCAGAAAGGTTCTGGTGGCATCTCATGGTGGTATGCAATGATTCCAGCATCTACCTGTTTGCCAAAGACAAAACATTCATTAAAGTGAAAAGACTCAAGAACATTAGTTTGATTGGATCCTCTTATTCTCTGGACCTTTGGGTTCTAGGTCGGTCTACTTGTATCCATGCAAAAGGAGACTTCCCCAGTTGGATTTCTCTAGACATGATGGACATCAACTCCTACAAAACCAAGTCAGCATAAAGAATTTTTTTTTTCTGGCTGGGGGCTGGTGAGAGATGAAGTACATAAGAACATCTAGTTGGAGAAAGTTGATATGTAGGCTGCCTCATCACTCCAACCAAATCCTCCTCTTTTTGTCCTTCTATTTCCCCCATGGAAGCGCTGATGGTCTGTAACCACCAGTTATGCTCTTTCATGTCCCCCCTGATGTTGTTTTTCCAAGTGGGGAGAGATCAGATCCTTGTTATGATGTTTGTCCTCCACTACTTAATGTTGGTGCACTCAGGTTATAGTAAACTGACTTTACCAGCCTGAAAAAGTGAATGAATTTTGTGTTCCTTTTCTTCTCCCATTTTTTGCTCCTTGTTCCAAAAAACCTCTCAGGAAGAATATTGTAGACCCAGTTTCCACGTGATTAAAAGGAAACAGATTCATACCACATCTGGTCATCTCTCAAACCAGGAAGAAATGAAAATGATTTCTGCCAACCCAAAAGATTACCACTTTTAACCCTTCCTCTAGAGTTGATGATCAAAGCACATAATTAAGATTGGTGTCCTACGTCACACAAAAAAGTCCCAAACATTTTAACCTCAGCTTGGGTGAAATTTCTCAGCTCTTCCCCCTTGTTCTTCTGGCTATTCAACAGCTTGCCAAACTCTGGAGGTTGCCGTATGATGTAAAATAAAGACTTTTCAGCTTCTTCTTGATTGGTCACTGCTTTCAGGTTCTGACTTCTGAGTGGCTGAGAAGATCCTTGAAAAGTAAAAGACAGGGAGAACCGTCCCTTAGGATGCCACACAATGAAAACGTTGCTCATCTATGAAAGAATTGGAAAAGATTTCTCCAGGTTCTAAAGGCTTGATGTATTCCGTATGCACATCACGTTCACCTCACAGCGCTTCCATGCATTGACAACACATGAATGCACAAGTGACTTGCATGCAAAGGAGAGGAAATTTAGTTTAACAGTAGAGCTGGGGACACAATGGAGGGGACATCAGGAGACAGATGTTCCAGGAAGGGTTTCATGGCAAAGCTGGTGACATAACTTAGTCATAACTTAGACTAGCCTAGCCTTTCACAAAGAATAATGTTGTCTCTGAAACTGAAGACATCAGTAGACATCTTACCTGGGCACACCATCAGATCTTGCTTATTTTTAAGACTGATGATGAGTTTCTTTTGGGCTTTCACAGCAAAGAAGTGTCCCGGAGACATGTTCTCACCATCAGATAGATCAAAGGAAAACCCTCCCTCCAGAGGTCCTAGAGACGACAACCAAAAAGGAGCTTAGAACACAAGGACACACGGTACGGTCATTCATATCCTAACTTCTTGACCTCTTCTACTTTTGGATATTGGACACTGCAAGTGGGGCCTGTAGAAAAATGTTGGTGTGCAGTTTTACTTCTTGGTAGGACTAATTCTGCTTAGGCCCTCCTGATGGGATACTCCAATGCCCTGCTTGCTTTTCTTTTTCATTTGATGTTCACCCACCACTTTTTCATGGGTACCTGTTTTGCCTGGTGATCTCTAAAACAATCTGCTCTTTAATCTGCACTTTTATTGGGGATTTCTGATTGATTGTACTGTCTGCAAAAGTTAGGATTTCCTTATCTTGTCCTGTCCACGTAGAAAGTGGCACCCCCTGCTTGAATTTACTGTGGAAGTAGGCATAATGCATGTTTTGGATTGCAAGCTTCCCTTGGACATAGTTTTCACTCCCGAGGTGGCCTTGGGCTGGTCTGCAAATTAAGGATTTAAAAATCAGTATGTCTCAGCAGGTGGAAAGAGCTGGCTAATCTCGTGTAGGCTTGGAAACTAAGCAGGACTGACCTTGGGTAAGACTGAAATGGGAAATTAAACATAGACTCGACTGGAAATTTGAAGACCAACCCAGGAGAAGCCAAAGAGAATCCAACCATACCCTGGTTGTTCTTTGAGATTACTCTGCTTTTAGATATCTCCCATAGGGAATTGAGAAATATTTCTTTCATCTCATATCTTGGTCTGGAGAAAGGTCTCAAATACAATCTTGGCATCTTTGGGGAGGACTGGGTGGGTGGGTGGGTGGAACCCATATCTGAAACTCGGAAGAACTGACGAGGCTGAGCTAGTTAATTCAACCATCTGACTTGGCCGAAGTTAAGAGTTCTTTACTTTGTCATCTCTGCTCCCAAACCTCCTGCTCTCCTCCACTCTACTACGGACCTTCATGGATGAACCGAACGAGATGGCTGTTTATCTGGGCCTGGGTGAACCTCTGGACTGGACTGTCAGGTGATGATTCCAACACCACTTTCCCATTGACCGGGGTCCTGATGGAATAGATGACTTCTTCTAAAGGGGTGTCTTCATCTTTACTCTGGAGAATTTCTGGTGTAATCTCGGCAGTGCCCCCTTCTTCGACCTGGCAGGAAAGATGCGAAAACACCGAAGTCGGTCACCAACCCAGCTTTGAGTCTGAATAGGATATGGATGAGGTTAAGAAATGCTTCAGTTGAGGAGAACTCAAAAATGTCCACCTCTGACCTCGAAAAATCATTTCACGTTTGTTTGTTTCAATTTGTTTTGCTCGCGGGCGCTAAGCAAGAGCCTCAGTTTTGGAATAAATCCTGAGTTGCTACAAGTCCTTGAAAGCAAAACAATTTTTTTAAAAAAAAGAATCACAGGAAAATTCTGGCCCCTGCGTGATCTTGTTGAGCATCTGTTCAACAGTGAGATCATACAGAATGAGGACATCGCCTTCGGTCATTTTGGATTTATTCTTTCTTAATAACATCTTCCCCCTCAATTTTGTTCTCCACAACATCCTGTCTCTCAAAATAAAACTAAACAACAACAACAAAAAACCCTCCATGTGGACTTTGTCCGCCTTCCTCTGGCATAAGGTCTTTTGTGCTGGCCCAGTGGAAAATGTCCTTCAGGAGTTGGCCTTTGACACCACTTATCCTGATCTGCTTGGAGAAGGAGAAGGAGCAGTTTCATCACTGGAAGCTTTCAAGAAGAGACTCGACTGTCATCTGTCAGAAATGGTGTAGGGCAGGGGTAGGCAACCTTGGCTCTTTTATGACTCATGGACTTCAACTCCCAGAATTCCTGTGCCAGCTATGCTGGCTCAGGAATTCTGGGAATTGAAGTCCATGATTTATAAAAGAGCCAAGGTTGCCTACCCTGGGTGTAGGGTCTCCAGCTTGGGTGGTGGTGGTGGTGGACTAGATGACCTACAAGGTCCCTTCCAACTCTATTATTCTAATTCTAATTCCATCTTTCCTGCCAATGGCTCTCTGGAATTTTGCATCCCAGATTTGGTGTTTTTAAAATTCTTCAAGGGATTAATTCTGGGATCTGTTTAGAGCAGAACTGACTGAAGGGTTCTTGGCAGTCATCAATACCTAGGGACTCTGCTGGCCAGCCTTTGCCTGCAATCATTATTCCTCATTTGGATTCACACAAAGCTCTTTGCTAAGTCATCACAACACTAGATGTTCCATTCTTTATTAACCCCAGAAGGAAGGATGAGATCTAGAGAGTTAAAACTGGAAGGGAAGAAATTCCTGATGGTAGGATTGGACTGGCTGCAACACACCTCCTAATAAATAAGAAATTCCCAGAACCTCCAATCAAGAAACAATGCTCTAGTGATTGAAAACTGCCTGCATTTGAGTGAATGTTTTCTTTTTTCCTCTTTTATATTTTAAAAAAACCCCACACATAACTTGGCCATAACTTCTCTTGCAAGTTGGAAATTGTTGCATGGATTTCTACTGCCATCTTGCGACCAGCGTCTTACACTGCCAGGCAAAAGATGGCAAAAGGAATGAGATGGTATTTGGGTACTCCTTTGCAGGGGACGTTGATTCACTTATCAACCGCTTTGGTTAGTGATGGATATTCTGGTCCTAATTGTGGTTGCACATTAAGGACACCTGTAGGGAGAGCCTTACTAAACTGAAAGATGTTCAGTCTTGGTAAAATGATACCCATTGGGTCATAAAGAGCTGGAGACAACTGAACAACTGAAAATAATCCACAATAAATATATATTTTAGAGTTAGACTACTTCCCCTGGTTAGACCAAGACTTGTAGGTGTCTCCATGACCATCTGAAGCTTCTACTTAATAGCTATAAGTAGAATAATACTTTTGGGGACAACCCATTGGAATAACCTCAAAATTCCACCCACCACTCTTGAAGTAAATACCTGCAGTTGTGTGTTGACCGTTAGCACTGGTGCCTCATCGTTGACTGGAGAGATGCTAATGGAGATGGTCTTGGGTTGGCTCTGTTGATTAACTTCAGAAACATTGGCAATGACTGTGAATCTGTCAGTCAAGGACTCACTTCCATCGTGCATGTACTTGATGAGCTGATTCTCCACCTAAATGCAAGGAGGACGTTATGACAAGATTCCCAGCTCAAATTCTACCCCTCTCACATTTATTTTAAACACACGATGGGGAAATTAAATCTCAAAGAAATTGGCTCTCCATCAAATCTGAAACTTGGGTCCACCAAGATGTTTGTGCAAGCCAATATTCCTTGATGTCTAATTGTCACAGAGAATACACAGATATAGAATGATCGTTCAGTGCCATGGAGGGTTGGGGAATCTAGAAACCCAGAGATGTGGTTTATTAGATGGACAATAATGGGTGTGCGCTGTTTGAACCAATGGACAGTGTTTAATTTGGTAGCTCTGTTTGCATAACCTGCTTAGCAGGTCGTGTTGAGTCACGAGGAAAACGGGATCAGTTGACCCAGCCAATTAATCTTAAAGAGATTAGACATTATCCCAAATAGCATAGGAAGAGGATGTCACAAAGAGGGCCGGCAAAAGGCAACTTTTTATATACCAAGTCTGCATCCAGCAAAGGTGCGTGTCCATATTCCACATAATGGATGACTATCACCTATGCATTTCACATTTCCTCTACAGGTGTCCATATGATTGGACGAAAAATGACAGCTGTGTTTTAAATTAAAAGAGAAATGCCCTTTTATTTTCCTGGTGGAGGAAGTTTCCTTTTGCACACAATTATAGAATTGCAGATCTGCAGATTGGAGAACTAGGGTAGTCCTTGATTTATGACTGTAATGGAGCCTGCCCATTATAGACGTAAGTTACAAAGATCTAAAGAATTAGGGTTTATCCATTCAGCTTGAGCTTCTCAAATATGATAGTAAATCCTGCATTATTTCTAAGCCAGCAGAAGTGTTTCAAGAGGCCTGGAATGAATGAATGAATGAATGAATGAATGAATGAATGAATGAATGAATGAATGAATGTATTTATTTCAAATAAAAAAAACTTGAAGAGATTGTGTTGCTTCCTACCTCATCCCAGGAGAAAACATTTAAGCTGCCTTCTTCAGGTCTTTCCATATTCTGGAAAGTGCCATGTTCTGGTATCTCCACAACCACAAATTCTACATCAAAAGATGAGGAGTAAGTGGTGGGAATATTCAGGATATCCATGGAAAGCACCTGGCTGTGTCCTTCAGTCACTGTGAAATTGTGAACCTCCAAAGGGACTGAAATGGGAAGAATCTCTAGGTCCACCACTACCCCTTTCAGAGCATCTACTCCATCAGCAGTAACATCAACCATGAACTGATCACTCTGAATCTCAGGGCTGGAATGGAGGAAGAGGACTTTGCCTTCATTTACATCTTCCTGGGTGAAGGTCTGGATGGGATCCAGGCTTGGAGGTTCATCTGAAGCATGGTTTTCAGACAAAGCCACCAGAAATCCTGAGTTGGGAGAGTTGATGATTGTGTAGATGATGTTTTGGGGTTCAATTTCGTCATGCTCGACCTGCAAATTGGATGAAGAAGGAACAGTTTAACATTTCTTGGTTTCACACTGATCACATCTGATGGTTCTTCTTGTTAATAAGGGGGACTCGTGAATGGAACCAATTGCTCTCATGGTAAGCTTAATAGTAAACATCTGAATCTCTTAATGTAATAAACTCTGGTGAGCTTAGGTAGCCTCCAAGAACTTCCAGCACTTCTACAACTACACATATTACATGATCGCTATCTAAATTTCCTTAAACAATAAGTCTTAAAGACCCCTTAATTCTTAAATTCACAGAATGTTCCTAGTCCTCTTGCTTGTTATTTTAAGGACTATTTTTTAGTCTCAAAGGTGCTTTTCAAAGGGCCACTGGACTGTGTTTTTTTCCTCGAGGGAGAAAACATTTCGTTTCTCATCCAAGGAGCTTCATCAGTTCTGACTGTATGGTGGGGAGGATGGAAGGATGGAAACAGAACTGATGAAGCTTCTCGGATGAGAAGCGAAACATCTTCTTTCTCGAGGAAAAAACACAGTCTGGTTGCCTTTTGAAAAAGCAGCCTTGAGACAAATATAACTTGGATGCCTGAATCTCCTTATAGAGTTTTTCTTTTAGTCTTGAAGGAAGGAAGAGTAAATATGGAAACCAAAAAAATTAGGGCAAGTATAGCTTACCAGCAAGTAATCATTTTTAATTGCCATTGCTTCTCCTTGGAGGATGTGTATCTTCTCGTTGTGAACAAGATTTAGTGGGTCAGGGTGGGAATCTGCTAATATGGTAACTTTCAGTGTCTCCTCCACAGACACCTGGTTTGCTTCAACAGAAAAGTGAACAGTATCTTGAGAATCTCTGCTCCCATTGTGATGATAAATAATATCTCCTGCCAGGAGATCCCTTTTTGTAAAAGATGTTATTTCTTGGCCATCTCGTAGCAACATTCCCCACAAGGGTGGGGCCAGGATACGGAAGAGGATGTCTTGGTCATTCCTGATGTCCATGTTGGTTTCCATTCTGAGGACAGAGGAGTCAATGGCCTCTTGGCTACCTTGGTGAATAACCAAGCCAGTATGGTTGATCTTGAGGTAAGGGTCTGAAGCTTGCACTTCCAGAAGTGTTGTGATCTGGTGTAGACCATCAGAAACCTGGAACTGAATCCAGCCCCGGTCAGCTCCTGAGTGGACAAAAAGGATTTTTTTCTTCCTCAAGTCATCTTGAGTGAAACGATACAGTTGGCTACTTCTATCGTCTGCGGCAATGATGCTACCAAAAAGAATATCTTTTCTTACCAACACCAACTGTGTGTCTGAGAAGCCCGAATCTTCATCGATAAAGGCGATGTCTTCTGTGGTCATCAGGCGCTGACCTTTACGAACTACATTGAAAACCTTGTTGACCACCTGAACTGGGGTGTGGTCATTGACAGGCTGAATGGAGACCCTGAAGACACCTCTCACCTCCTCAGCCTCCGAGTCAAAGCTTCCTTCCACCTGCTTGATGGCTACAAATGGGATGTCATCTTCTAGAGTCTCAGAATCATCATGCTGGTAGACAAGGCGACCTTGCAGGATGTCTTCATTGGTGAATGTTGCTATTGTCTCCTCCCTGGTTGACCCAGGCTCAGGGGTTCTCCAGAGAAGCTTACCATGGTTGGGACCATCAATCACCTCATATATGTAGTTCATGCTGTTGGCACTCTTGACAAACAAGTAGTCCTTGGTAATGATGGCCTGTCCTCCTTCTAAAATGGACAAAAGGACATTAGTCAAGACAGGGCTATCTGGATCTCCCCCTATCTCTATTTTGTAAGTATATACAGGGGAATAGTGGGGTTTAGCCATGATGCGGAACTGGAATACATCTTCTGTTTCCTTGGAATCTCTAACAGTTGCAACGTAACTCAGTTGTCCTCTCTGCAAATCTTCCTGGGTAAAACTCAAGCCCTCAGCCAGCCGGGTGTCCTGAAGTTCAAGATTTCCCTTTTTTGGAGTCTGAAGGATCACATAGTGGAAAGTCACTTGGTTAGAACCTGCTTCTTCCAAAACTGCCTCCAATTCAGCAAATGTGATGTTTTTCTCTTTCTCGTTTTTCATCCGGAGGGGGATCATGGTTTTCATCCTGATGGCAGCCCTTTTAATTCTGATGGGGAAGCTGTTGTTGTTCAAGATCTTCTGGCCCACCTGGATGGTGAACTGCAGCTTCTCAATCGTGTCTTCTACTCGATGTTCGTCATCTGTGCTAGCGTAGCGGACGCGTCCTTGATCAATATCCTGCTGGTAAAAAGATTCTGTCTTCTTCCACTCTCCACTCAACCCTCCTTGCTTCTGGATCTCACCATACTGGAGAGAGGAGGTCAAGTGATACAACACAGGCACTTTTTGCTGGACTGCATTAAGATCCACAGAAAGGTTGGCTTTGGTTATTGAAACCCTGTCCCCCTGTAGGACAAAGAGTCCTGTGTTGTTGTGGACTTGGATATCTGGCTCCACTGCTTCTATCCTCAAGGTGGCCACCGGGCTCATCACCATGCCATCGGTCACTTGGATGGTAAGAGTGGATACAGGCCCATCTTGATGGACATAGACCACGTGGCCTGCTTCCAGGTCTCTACAGGAAAACTCTTCAATTGGGACTCCAGGGTGGGAGTCGTACTCCAGATATCCTTCTTCCATTCTTATCCCACCAAGCACTTGGAATTGCAAGCTGTCACAGGGGGTGTCGTCATCATGGGCTTGAAGGATGGCTGGGTGGAGATGTTTGCGTGTATGTTGCAGGATGACCATGTGATCTCCACTTGGAAAAACCACTTTGGGAGCATCATTGACTGGGTTGATCTTAATGGGCAGCAAATATATCTGGCCTTGCCATAAGCACTCCGGAATATCTCCTCTGGCAGTTACAGTCACCTCCAAGAGCAGCTGATCCATGGGGCCCTCAGAACCATCATGAACATACTTGACTTTCCGATTCACAATGTCCAAGAGAGTGAACTTGCCTCTGCTCCTGACTTTGGAGAGGTTTAATTCCAGCTGCCCGTGTCTTGGGTCTGTAGTGACACTGAAGAGCACTTGAGATTGCCTGATGTTCGCATGGTTGAGGTCAATGGTCGGCTGAGTGTGCCACCACTCCAAAAAAGCTGTGCCCCCTTCAGCAACTACCAGGGGACTGATGTGCAATAGTTTGGTGAAATTGGTAAAAACTGGTGGCAAGCTAGGATCTGGGCGACAGGGCTCCATAACAGGGCCTTGCCAACTGTCTAGAGGAGAGCTTGTGGTGGCCTCATCCTGTTCATAAACGTTCTCATAATCTGAGTACTGGTCTGATTTTCCACAGCCAGCATTTATGTCCTTAGTGACAAGAGCATCTTGTAGGCTCATCCTTTCCTCATTAATCCTCAAGTCCTCTATACAACCCACAAAGGAGTTATTGAAGAAGCTGTTTGCGGGTATAAAGCCCAGTCCACGGCCTTTCATTCTGCTGGCAGCCTTCTCATTCAAACCACCAAGAAAAAGAGGTCCTTGAAGATCAAAGTAGCCATGGATCCCCTTGCTTGAGGTCTGTGAGACATAGTAGTCAACCAGGATCTCAAATTTTCGATTGTCCATGTAGACCTTGACGTAGTGATCCTGCTCGTTGCTGAGGTAGATGTTGTTGTGAAGCAGCACCAGGCCATTCCCCTTCTCCACCACACCTCTTAAGTGTCCATCAACGATCTCCAGGTAGAAGAAATCCTTTCCCACCCCTGACTGGTAAAGCAAAGGGGCCTGTCTGACACTTGTGGTGATCACAAACTCTATGGTTCCTCCATTCCTTGCCTCCCATCCAGGAAATGTGATATAAGAGTTTGATCCTAAGAAGCCCAAAGGAACCTCAGGACCAGCAGAGAATTCTTCACTGCATCCCTCACGGGTGCCATGGGATGCTTTGATGCCAGTGCTGGTTGCCAGTGCAGAGAGGACATCATGATCATTAAATGTCAGAGTATGGAGACAGCCCCGGAATGACAAACTCACTCCAGCGAGATATGGCAATTCCAGGTTTCCTGTACCTGCCACGTAGAGCCCATAATCAATGTCCAGTTCTTGAAGAGGTTCTGGAATGTCTGTGGAGGTATTAAAGAGGCCATCCACAATCAATATCATCTTGTCATCTGTCACCAGGAGATCAACATCATGAGTCACAAGATTGTTGAATTGCAGTTCTGCTGGGGATCTGACAGACAGTTCTCCGGAGCCCAGGTCCATTCTGGCCTGCACAAAGAGAAGACAAAAGACATCATAAACACATTGGACAGTCAGATCCCATCTTCTGAAGGTTGAGGAGAACTTTGCCTTTGCTAGCTGCCTTGACGAGGGTGAGATGACTTCACCCTTGCGGAATGGTACAACCAAGAAGGAATAGTCTTGGTTCAAACTCCTTTCCGCATTAAATTTATACCATTCCTTTCCAAAGAAAGAAACAAAAAACATTGTCCTCCTTCTGACATTCAAAATTTAGACATTTTCCTCTCCCGCTGATGGAAGTAAAGCTCTGTTCTTCCTCCAGCTTAATCCCATAATTGCACCCCTGTTCCCAAGGGCTTCTATTCCTTCCCTCCCCTGCCTTTATAGCTCTAAGCAATGGGGATGGCAGCAGAGTGGACCTAGGTATATTGTCCCCTGGGCTAGACTAGAAGACCTCCAAGATTCCTCCCAACTTTATTATTCTATGTTCTAAATATTCTTTTTACCCCCTTTCCTCAATCGGGGAAATATTTTGCTGACCTGTAGGACACCAGCACGAAGCTCTAGAAGAAGGTAGTCCTTTTGCCCAGCAGCCAAGAAGAGGAGGGCACTACGATAGCTGGTGAGGAACTGCACGTGAAGATGGATGGTGCTGTAGGTGTGGATCAAGGGGATCTCCACATGGCCATCTCCAAAAAAAGACACTGAAAAAGAAGCAGCGTTGAGGAAGAGGTTCATCACCCCGAGAATTTCTTGCAAAAAAAACACACAACCAGATGGATTGGACAATTTAAATTTTTTTTTGATAGATTCAGTGAGGCATTTGGGAACGTTTCCTGCAAATGCTACAGAGAACTGATTTTGCAAAGTGGTTGGCTGTGGGAAAATCAAGAAAACCTTCAAGGAGTAAACATTGTAGTACCAATTACAGACATTAGATGGGGGGATAACTCCATATCATCTAATGAAGACCAGTTTCTTGAACACTCGCTGGTCCATCTGAACTCCAGGTCTAGGTTAGCTGCTGATGGAACCTATTTATTAGTTGATTGGATTTACAGTTTACAAAACCCGCTTCTTGCTTAATTTGTGACGGAGCTCAATTTTCAAGACCTGAACAGAAGGACAGACCTGCAACACAACCCAAGGAAGACACTACAGGTTGAGCAACACTAACCAAAGAATCATCACACACCATGCATTTGGGCAGGAGTGGAGAACGTCTTTTTTCTGAGGACCATATACTTGGGATTAAAAACAGTCTAGAAGACCAAAAGAAATCTATCAAATGGGAGAGTTGCATGCTCCAAAAATGGTGGGCTTTCTTTGGAAGAATCTGTCATGTCAAGAATGAATCTTGAAAGCTTTGTGATCATCAGCGTCAGTTTGCGGGAGACGTGGGTCTGTCTGTTCTTCTAGCGGGATGACCAATCACAGAACCCCAAAGTTGGGGAAAAAAATCTTGGAGTTCTATTAGTCCAAGTCCTGACCAGATCAGGAATCCCCAGATTGTCCCAGACCAGTGCTACTCAACCTTGGCAACTTTAAAATGTGTGGACTTCAGATCCCAGAATTCTCCAGTTGGCTTGCAGGGAGTTGAAGCCCACACATCTTAAAGTTGCTAAGGTTGAGAAACATTGTCCCAGACAATGGACTATCCAACCTTTGCTTGAAAACGTCGGAAGGCAGGTGAAGCCATCCACACCACCCAGAGAAAAGGTCTTTTAGCTCTCTCCTCAATTAACTACTTCATGTCCACTAATGCCCAGCTACCTTCTCTGAAGAAGAGAACAGCTTTATGTTTCCTCTCTCTACAAGATAACCAACAGATTAGGGGAGCAGATTCTCAGGGAGAAGGGATGAACTGCAAATACAGCAATTCATTTCGAGAGTGGGTGTGCTGACAGCGCAGCTTCTTGGTCAGATTCCAGGCAGAAGGAGGACAAATGACCAATTTTCTCAAAAACCCTCTTCTTTCTATTTAAGGATCACAGAAGAAATTAATTCTATTTACATCTGATGCTGCAGTTTTACTCAAACATGCATTCTAGTGCCAATATTGTGACATGCGACGCAATTAGCTTTTGTAAGCTGCACTTTTCTCAATTGCGTACTCTAATTGCCCAATTTTAAAGAATGTGAAGATTTTGCATGACTGGGGAATTCTGGGAGTTGAAGTCTATTTATCTTAAAGCTGCCAAGACTGAGGAAAGACTGACCTAGATTCTATCCATCTTTGGCCTGTTTAAACAATTCAGAGCTTGTTTGCAAGATATGCACTTGGGCAAACAAACTTTCTCCTTCTCCACCCTCCTCCTCCTCCTCCTCCTCCTTCCCTTCCCCTCCCCCTTCCCCCCTCCTCCTCCCAGCTGATCAAGATGTCCTCAGAATTCCCTTCAACTCCCTCTGCTCCTTTCGCCTTTTGCAATCTTTTAATTTAGAAAGCAAGGAGATGTCAAGATCTAGTGGAACCTTGTCCTCATTTTCAAATCCTCTGTCACCAGGCCATGGGACTTCTTGCTTGGCCTGAAGATTGACACTTGGGTCAGCATCTGGAGCCTCAAACACACCCAGCCCTTTGCAAAACGGAGGGATTAGCTTCCCTTTTTATCCGTAGTAGAGGACGTTGAAGGTCAGCTTTTGGTTATAAATCTTCTGCTTCCCTTTGGTGAAAAGGCAGCTGCTGCCCCTATTAGACTCAAAAGAAATGACATCTCCCAGAGAAGCGGAACTCACCTGAAAGAAGGAGCACATTGCTTTTTCTTAGCATCACATCTTTTTTTCCCCCTAAAGAATTAGAGCACTGCGTTTTAAAAATTCAGCAAGACCGTGCCTATCAGTTTGGATTAAATTGGGAAAGAAGTGTCTTCCAGCACGTTAACAGGAAAATTGTACTTCGTGTTACATGTTGGTTTTCTATGTTTAATAATTTGCAGAATTGCTGATTTCCAAAAACAATTCTATTGGCCCTCCCGTAATTATTTCTGCAAGTATTTTGACATTTCGGTCTCATTCCAGGTTTTAATTAAGGCATATCTTCATTTCTCAGAACTGCAGCTTTCATTTTATGAAAAATAGAATACCACATTTATCGTTCCCCTGTCCTCTTTACAATCCCAGGAACAAGTAGAATTTGAGAAGAACATTACATTTAAAAAGCCATTTTTTAAATGTATAAGAGAGAGTAAAGGAAATTATTTCTCCTTTAATAAATGCTCATTGTCTACATTCCCCACTCTGGTATAAAACTGACAAGCTCATTTATTGATTTCCAGCATGTATTAGAGGAAGCACTACAGTACAAATGGTATGAAATGGATGCAGGAAAATTTGAAACCATTATATCTATTTGTACTGACTTCATATCAGATCGAATGCAAACTGCGTATTTCAAACTCGTGATAAAAATTATAGCTCACTAGAAACCCAGCCAAGGGCTGTCATTTACAGTTCACATTTTCCCCCCCAAGTGGGCTGGCAAGCCAAGATCCATTCTTCTTGTTCATCTTCATAGCCACAGTCACCCTAACCATGACAATAGGTCAGACTGAGATGGTGCCTTGCCATAATGTCTCCCTGGCCTTTTTCATATCGACTCTTTTCAAACATTGCTTAAGAAGCGTCTATGGAGATTCACATCCATGCAGTTGCTTTTTCAAAGGGGAACTGGGCTTTCCTGCTTTTTGATTGAAGGCGTTGAAGATGTTTTTGCTTCAGAAGCTTCTTGGATGAGAAGCAAAACATCTTCAAGCAAAAAAAAAGAAAGCCCAGTTGCCTTTTGAAAAAGCACCTCTGGGACATTGCTTGACAACTGGAAGCAAAACATGGAATAGGGCCTGTTCTAGTGCAGGGAAGGCGAAACTTTTAGAGACCGAGTGCCTAAACTGCAACCCAAAACACACTTATGTATTGTCGGGTGCCGAGTGGGTGTGACCAATTGGGTGGGCGTGGCCAATTGGGTGGGCGTGGCTGCGGTGGTAATGGCAGACTAGGTGGGACTAAAAAGTGCAATCAATTCCAACTTTGCGAGATCTTTTTTTTCCCCTTGAGAAGTTGAAATTGATTAATTGAACTTTTTTTTTTGCACACGGCGGTGAAGGCCTAAAGCAAAAAGGTTTTATAAACCCCAGCTGAAGGCCTAGGACCGGGGCAACGGAGCGCGTGCCCACAGAGAGGGCTCTGCATGCCACCTGTGGCACGCATGCCATAGGTTCGCCACCACGGTTCTAGTGGGTTTTTCCTTCTATGTTCTTCCTGCATGGGTTTCTATCAACATTTAACTAGATAAAGGAAATTAATGCAGTTGTAGAACACATGGAATCAACCAACCTAACCAGTTGGTTTATATGCCATGCTAAATTACACACTGTCTCCTTCCCCCATCGATCACCCATGATCAAAGTTGGCTAATCCTAAAGGAAATCAATCCTGATGGTCCTTTGGAAGGACAGATACTGAAGCTCAAATACTTTGGCCACCAAATGAGAAGAGAGGACTCCTTGGAGAAGACTCCTGGTGTTGGGAAAGATGGAAAGCAAAAGGAGAAGGAGACGGCAGAGGAGGAGATGGTTCTATAGGGCCATCGACGCAATGAATGTGAAACTGGGCAAACTCTGAGAGACAGTGGAGGACAGGGGGACCTGCTGTGCTGTGATCCATGGGGTCATAAAGAGTTGGAGATGACTGAGCAACTGAACAATAACAACAAAGCTAACTAAGGTTGGCATGTCTTGTTAGGTCTTTCATGAATAAATAATAAATAAATTGTCTGGTTCAAATTTGGCCTTTGAGATGAGCTGTTCTGGGTCTCATTTACTCAGTTAGAACTAAAATCATTTGCACTCATCATCAACAGTCTTCCAGATTTCCAGAAAATTGTCCAACCTTGGAGATACGAGAGTTTGGATCTTAGACCATTTTTTCCTCAAGATGAGACTTAACAGTGATTGCAGGGAGAGAGAATACGTGTTTTTTAGGGCTGTTGTGTGGTTCTTTCCCCTCTTCTCCAACTTACTAGCTCTCCAGGCTGCCACTAGTTCTTATTCCCAGCTTCAAACCTCGGTTAGATCTTTCTGCTTCATCAGAGCATATGATGAGTATTGGCAGGGCAATCAGACAGAAGAAACCGTTCAATGTTTCCAAACTCCCAATTTGCACAAACAATAGTGGCAATAATGCGGCTTTCCCCCCTCAGTCCTTCTTCTATAATGGTGTTCCTCAATCTTGGCAACCTGAAGTTGGGTGGACTTCAATTCCCAGAATTCCACTAGAATTTAATTCTCCTGTACATCACATTTGGATGGAAAGCCAAATACGAATTTCAAGGCATATTTTGCTGCAGCTTGCCCTCCAAATACACAAAAGTCAGGTTGTTATTTCTCGAAAGAAGAATCCAAGGCAGGACTGTCCCTCCTCTCTGGCCCCCAGGCCATCTCATTTTAAAAATAGTTTAGACATTCCATTTCTCTTCTCCCAAAGACTCACTTTCTAAGGCATCCCTTGTGTTGCAAATGGTAAACAACAACACCCCCATAGATAGATGTGTCCATGACCTTTAAACTTCAGCCCTTCCTTGCTTTTCAAAACTTCACTCTGTTGTATTTGAAGAGCAAAGATTTGCATCTCAAGCCCCAAGAAAGCTGGAGAGGTGGAGGAAGAGAAGGAATCTTGCAAAAGATGGAAAGAGCCATCCAGGATTCTTGTATATTTGATTGCCATTGTGTGTTGTTTTGTCTCCAAACAATAAACAGTCAGTGCCAGCATGAACTTCATTTGTACTGTTAGAAGTAGCTCATCCAAAAAAAGAGCCAGCCAGCAAAGAGGAACTCCTGAGTCTAGGAACAAAGAAATTAAATCCTTTGAAATAGTTTTTAAGCTACCTCGCGAAAATGAATGGCTCCCTCCCAGAGCAAATGCTGATCTGGATAGCAAAGAGGAAGGGGGAGAGAGAGAGAGAGAGAGAGAGAGAGAGAGAGAGAGAGAGAGAGAGAGAGAGAGAGAGAGAGAGAGAGAGAGAGAGATGAAAAGCAGCAGGGAGGATGTGTTTACTTACTTTTATGCTATTAAATGTGAATTAATTCGATTAATGAATTATGCATTAATTGCCTAATGGTCCATGGTAGATCTAGTCATTTCCTATCCTAAATTTTAGTCATCATTTCCTGCAGCACAAGGTCGGCAAGATGGTATTATCCAGCTGCTATGGACTAAAATTCCAAATTTAATTTTTTTAAAAGAAAAATATTAAATTTTAAAAAAGGACGTCGCTGTTTCCAAAACTAACCTAGCCATCCTTAAGACTGGCTGCATAAATATTATTTCTGCTATCCCGACAGATACATAAACGGACAGAAGAAGATGCCACAGGAGAAGTTAAGACAGCCATCTGGGCCGTGCTGCTATTGGGTAGTGGAGCAACTGGAGCCGAGATACGGAATCCAGTCGGGATCTTTGAATCGCTTGAAGAGTTGGGGGAATTTTGCAGGGTCTCTCAAATGGAGTTAAATCTTCAACTCAGTTTGACGGTTGGAAGCTCGATGGGTCGGCCCATCCTTGGGAAAAGAGCTTTTCTGCAGAAAGGCAGGGTGTTTTAACAGGGCGGATCCAGCCGATAGTAAGATAATATAGGTTTCTGAGGAAGAGATCAGCAGGAGTTTGCTGTGTTTGTGTGTGAGAGAGAAAAAAATGGCAGGTGTGCCAGAGGAAATCGGTGGTGTGCGCAAGATTTTATTAAAAGAATTCTTTAATTATCTATCAGCGCACACAGAGGAGTTCTCACCCTGAAAGGGACCATCTGTTCTTGCCCGTTTCTGGCTGCAGTCGCGCCGTTTTCTTAAGGCAGAAAAACACATGGGGGAATGGTCCTCCTTGCTGTGCCAAACAGCCGGGGTCTTGTCTGCTCGTGTTTGTGGAACGTGTTGGGAGCTAAGCCACCACACGAGATCCTGAGGCCGAAGGCAAAACTCAAAGCTGCTTTCAAAGAAAATGACCTCCCACCATGGCTAATGAGGAAGACAGCTTCTCTTCTCTTCTCTTCTCTTCTCTTCTCTTCTCTTCTCTTCTCTTCTCTTCTCTTCTCTTCTCTTCTCTTCTCTTCTCTTCTCTTCTCTTCTCTTCTCTTCTCCTCCCCTCCCCTCCCCTCCTCCTCTCCTCTCCTCTCCTCTCCTCTCCTCTTCTCCTTCCTTCCTTCCTTCCTTCCTTCCTTCCTTCCTTCCTTCCTTCCTTCCTTCCTTCCTTCCTTCCTTTCCTTTCCCTTCCCTTCCCTTCCCTTCCCTTCCCTTCCCTTCCCTTCCCTTCCCTTCCCTTCTCTTCCCTTCTCCCCTCTCCTCTTCTCCTTCCTTCCTTCCTTCCTTCCTTCCTTCCTTCCTTCCTTCCTTCCTTCCTTCCTTCCTTCCTTCCTTCCTTCCTTCCTTCCCCTTTCTCAATTCATAGAATGAAAAAGCAAGCAAGTTGTGCTCATTCCCATGAACCTCCAAGGGCCCAAGAGTCCCACATTCTTGAGTCAGACAATCCCTGCAGCTTCTTTGCCCTCAACTCCCCAACCACCAAACTGGAATCCAGACTGGGCTTCCCCCCAGGTCCTTCTGTGTGGGGAAGGGCTGTCCTTCAAGAAGATCCATCTAAGCAGGCATCTAGCTCCCCTTGCCAGCTGCACTAGGAAAAAAGGATGTCAGCAAGAATAGCACCTATTGCAGAGCAGGTGACTTAACGTTTCTTCCAATTATTTTTTTCTTTTTGCTTTGGGGAACAAAGAATGCCTCCATTGTATGCAGAGAAAGGATCATCCTGAAACTGTGGATCTCAATGTTTTATTTAAGGAAAGCCAAGTGGGAATTCTCAAAGGGAAACTGGATGGAGAAAAGGAGAGGAATCACCACATTCCTGAGCACATCTGGCTTGACTAAGTCCATTATTTCTGGGACTTGTATGCACAATTCTTACAGGACGAGAAAAGCTAAAGCAGGAGGAACAGAATTACGTTGGAAGAAACCCAACAAATCATTCTTGGTTTTCATAGGTCCTATGAAATGGGGGGGGCACTTTGCATTTCCAGGGAAGAGGGGTGATCAAGGATTTGACACATTGAACAGCCTTGTTTTGTGGCTGTTCTTTTAAGAGGAATCTAGATGTTCCATTCCCTCCCACATGCCCTATTCCATGCATGCGTGTAAGCAGAGGTTGGAGGACCTTAGACATTAGAAAAAACTTGGTGTACTCCAAGCCAGCTGTGCACCGGGCCAAATTCTTCTGAAAGGCAGAGGCCCAGATGGATGGAAGAGGGCATGATCCTTCCCTTTTTTTTTTTTTTGCAGTGGTGAGGCGTGATGCAGGAGAGCAGAGAAAGAGAAGAAATAGGTTAATGCAGACAAATTCTCTTGCATTTTTCTCTCCAAGGTCCACCATCAGATGAATCTCAGACTTTCAGAGGAAAAGAAAGGGGTCAACCATTGGGCAATGAGATCGGGAACAATTGTCACTTAACCTTTTCTCCAAGGATCTGCAGCCTTCTTGGCTCCTGACCCTTCCAGTCTAAGGAAGACCACCTTAAAGGATCTCTTCCCAGGATCTTATTCACAAGTAATATTGCTAGGGATGGTTGAAGGATTTCGTCTGGATCTGAAGACCTTCAAAGATTCATCTACCTGGTTGTTTTGTCCACAAATCTGGGTGGAGAATTCTGAAAGACCATTTGTGGGCAAGCTGGAATCTAGAGACCAGAAAGGGTGGTGGTACCCACATTGGTGAAGACAGAAGAGGCTCTGAGACCCTCGTCTAAATTACATTTTTCCAGATCTCCAGTTCTGCTTCAGTACAAACACATCTTCTTTAGAGGAATGCATTCCCCTCCCACTTTCTACACATGGAAAAAGAGTCAATTATATATAAACCCACCAGGGACCACTCTGAGGCTCCCACAGCTGCAACCTTTAAAAAGGGGGCTTTTATTCCTTGCTTTTAGCTTCCATTTACTCTGCCACAGAAAAGGAGAAGCTTAAGAAAGGAGAAGCTTGTTTAAAATGTGTAATATTAAGGGGTTTTTAACTGGCAACACCCAACTAGTATAAACAGCCTTTACTGGACCTGTCTTCCAGAGTGCAAGTTAACCATGAATACTTGCAGGCTTCAACAGAATTTGTCAAACTCTGGATCAAAAATCACCATCCACTAGGCCTCTCTTACCTTTCTCGTCATTTTGCAAAGATGTATGGATAGCGATAGATAGATAGATAGATAGATAGATAGATAGATAGATAGACAGACAGATAGATAGATAGATAGATAGATAGATAGATAGATAGATAGAAAGAATTATAGAAATAGAGAGATAGAGATAGATGGATAAAGAAATAGAATAGTTATACAGAGATAGATAGATAGATAGATAGATTACAGATATGAAAGATATTTAGATTTAGATATAGCTATAATGTAGATGAATAGAGATAGATAGATATACAAACAGATGCTAGATACATACAGATAATAGATATTTTTATAAATATTTAATTTCTATAGGCACTCAACTATGGATAGATAGATAGATAGACAGACAGACAGATTTAGACAAAGATATAGGTAGGTAGATAGATCAATTGATCAATAAATTTAGATATAGATATAGATGATACAGATATGGATATACAGTATAGACATATAGATTAGGATGCAGCTATATATATATATATATAGTGATAGAGATAGACCTCTACACTATACATTACACTCACACCCACATAGCATTTCAAGTCCATCCTGCCAGGTAACGCGGCTGGCATTCATGAATCATGAAGAACTTTGCCGAAGAAGGGTGGGAAGCCCATGGCGGGCCCTGCAGGAAATCACTGGATGGGGTCCTGCCCCACCAAAAGGTTCGTAAATCTTTGCCAACCAACTTGTCTCCCTGCACAGTTGGCCCTCCCGATTTGCTCCGAGGAAAAGCCACTCCTTTCCCAACAACAGGAAGGCTCTAGCCAGACTGCCCGCCTGCCTTTTCTTTGCTTCTGTTGCGCAGGATGAACAATTTCCTTCTTTTGCCCAGTCTGTAAATAAATCAGTTGCAATAATAATTATAACAACATCCACTCCATGCCTGCTTCTGACTAACAATAACAGGGTTATTCCTCCCCCCCCCTTGCTCAGAGGAAAAATTTTGATTTGGTAGCTTGGATGAGAGAGACAAAGACCCCCATTATGGAGAAAGAGACCTCAAGAGGCTTGATTGGAGAAGTCAAGACCTCCCAAGACGGGTGGGGCTCTGAAGCTGAGCTTGTGCTGAATGCGTTACAAAGAGACTTTGCGGCAGCAGACCAGCTAATCCTGTGCGAATGTCCCTTTCTTGTAATAGGTGCTTGGTTTGGGGAAGCCAGAAGAATTGGACGATGGGATCAGAGGTGGAACTTGAATGATTGCAAAAATAGAATGGGAAATGTGGGGGAAAGGACCGGCACCAGGCAGTGGCATGCCACCAACCGGGCTGTGCAAACAAGTGAAGTCCCATCCATGGAATCCAGGTAGCATGCGAAAACAGGCCCCCCACTCCAGTCTGCAGAACCAGTCCCTGCTGCCCAAAAGGTTGGGGGGGCTGCTGCTTTAAAGACAGGAGGAGGAGGAGGAGAAGGAGGAGGAGAAATCGAGTGTGTATTTGTAAAGATGCCTTTCAGCTATCTCACAACTTCAAGATAGGTGGAGTTCAGCTCCGAGAATTCCCTAGCCAGCATGCTTTAAGGTGGGTGGATCTCCTTTCCCAGAATGCTCCAGCCAGCATGCATGCAATGCCATGATTTTTTACAGGAAGAGGCTGACACCTCCAATGGATGCCCTAAAATGGTCTACAGCCTGCCTTGATTTCTCACATGGTTATTAAATCCTGAGGAAGATCTCAAAAGAGAGTCCCACACCTCAGCCTTTTTGGGAGAAATGGAAGAATGTGGCTGAGAGAAAAAGACAGTTGCATCCGCCATCGTCCCAAACAAAACCAGCTGCAAAACCTTTTCCAGAGAAATACGGGAAAAAATATATCTCTGCAACAAGTTTGGGACTACGACTGACAAGCTCTCTTTTAGCAACAGAAGAAGACATGCGCAATTGAAAGGCAGACCATGGCTTGGCCTGATGCCCATCGAGAGCAGACTGCATTCGAGCCAGGAACGGATCTTTAGCGGGCTCTTGAGTGGAACAAATGAGGATAAGTTACGTTCCTTCAACGTCCTGCCTTGGAAACCTCTCCCCAAACAGTTGGAAATGAAGTCTGAGGCTGCACAAGGATAGGGAAGTAAAGCCAGAGAAGGGAAAAGACGGCGTTTTTCTTAGTCTAAATGAAGCCTTTGTAGTGTGATTCAGCTGCGCTCTTGGGGTGAGCCCTGCCAGAGCGAATTTGGCTTGGAAAGATCATCATAGCCCCACAGGATGTGGTTTGCAACTTCACCCACTGCTTTCTCTCTCTCTCTCCTTCTTTCTATTTTACAGCGTGGACATCTGGACTCCACCCTGACTCCCAGATTTCTCTATCCTGTAGGGAAGCTTCTGCAAAAAAGGCATCTCCAACCTGGATAGGAGTCCTGGTTAAGAGGAAGCAGAGGAGAAATTGTGAAGGTCTACAACCGCTCTGGCCCAAACCAATTTGGAGAGGCACCAACCAAAGTTGGTGGGTTTTCATTTGATGAACTGGTCTTCCCCCTTTCATGGCATGGTGAGGAAAATAATTATTCTGTCATGTACAGACAACTAGACCAAGACTAGTTCTAACTGGCTACTTTATTGTTCTCTGCCTATAATACAGGAATCTTCCCGGACTGGCAACTTTCACCTGGGAAAGACTAGATAAGGCTCAAAGGCATTCAGTGGGGTCGGACCTTGCCCTGTTGTGTTTATGTAAGGAGTCCAGACTAATTCCTCACTTGATCCCTCCTCCTGTCTGGGATGACTGCTCTCCAACAGATTCAATGGCACCAGATTCAATTGGGAAGAAAGCAATCAATAGAGAAATGCAGCCATCAATAAGAGGTTGATGTACTTGTGACTTTTATCTATTCTTATAATATTCAATCAATGAACATTAATACTCCAAGTACAACCACTGGTACTTAATTTCCAGAGAGGTAGCTATATTATCTTTCCTTACAATGAATAGCCAAGACTCGCTGTATCTGAAAGAGTGACAAATCTTATTATGCTCGACTCTCAAGGAAAGCGGCTAATTAGTAGAAGAGAGAGAGAGGGTGGATGAGTAAATGAGAGCTTAAAAATTAGATTGCTTTCGTGCTGCCTGGTTTGTCCAAATGTTGGCCAGAATGTTCAATCAAATTTTAGTTGAGCATTAGAACAAGTAATTGTCTACCCAGGAATGGGATTTTCCCGTGTCAATGAAACATACCTGGTAGGGATCTCTTGAGTGTGGGTACCCAAATATCAAAATGGTGACATGATGGTGCCATCAAAGATATGGGTCACAGTTACAATGTGTGAAGAAGAGGTGGGGCTAGGATTGCATGCCTTCTTGGCTTTTTTGACTCCCTTCCCTCCCCCCACCCCCACCCCCACTTCATTGAGGAAGCAGAAATGTAACATAGATTCTAGAAAGGTGGCAGTTTGGCCAAGAGGTTCTTTGCCCATCTCTTCCTTCATACAAAATGTAGTGATATCTGGGCATGACTTTAAGCAACAAAGGGCAGAGAATGATCTGATAAAAGGCTGGGGAGCCCACAGCTGAATAACGGGAAGTGAAAAAAACAAATGTGGAGAGGATCTGTCCGAGCTCATCAGGGCGGAAAAGAAGACGATGGGAGATCTACACTTTCAGATTTGCAAGATTCTGTCAATAATAAAGTAAGAGTATCTCATCATGTCGTGTTTCCAGTCTGGTCTACTTGAGGGGTTGACCCAAGTCAAGTGGTAGCTTAGAAACAGCACATTGTTAACGTGCATGAATGTAGAGAAACAGGAACAGCTTTCCCCCCCCCCCCGCTCCCTGCAAGATGTTGACCCCAAATTGTCATCTCAGCCATGTAGATTTGGGCCACGGAAAGTCACAGAAAAAGGAAGTATGAAGGTGAAAAGTCTCTTCTGGGAATGTGAAACTTCCTGTTCTGGAGGAATGATGCTAAAAGGGGAATCAGTAGAGCTCCAGAGGCATCAGCTTTGAAGAATGCTTTTCTGTGGCTGACTCATACATTGTTTTCTCCCCGAGGGAAAAGTCTACAAGAATATCTACAGTTGAACTGCTGTCCAGAAAAAAGGGGAATCCTGTAAATATTAGGGAAAAGAGAAGGGACAAAGCATCTAAGTCTCTGGGCATGCTATCAACCTTCTCTAATGGAGATGATGTTGTAACTCATGAATGAAGGCAAATACAAGCTGGGTCAGTCACTGGGACCAGAGGTTTAGTCACCTGGGCTTTTGGATTCATGGTGGAGCCCATCCAACCTCTAGACGTTCACTGGAGCAAAGCTCTAATCCTGTGGGTCTTCTACAGCCATTTGGACCTCAGGAATTCCCCACCTTTGCTGAGGCCAGAGCTGCATTGCTCACAAATCCAGAGGACAGGTTGTGTGAATTCAGAGGACAGATTGTGTGGGCTGAAAAATCAATTGTTTGCAGATCCCATCAATGAATTTCTCTTAGGAATCCACTCCCTCTCTCTTCATCCATTGCAGCTGCTGGCAGGCCACCAACTTGCTTTTTGAACCTCTCCCTGGAAGGTTTCTGGGGGATCTCTTGGCCTTGAGACAACTGTGGGAAGCCCAGAAGGGCCTCTGATGGAGGATCAGCAAACTCCATTTGACGTGAAAGTGGGGGGGGGGGAGAAAGCAAAATAAAGAAAGGAAAAGGATGACTCAGAGCTATTAATAGTGAAACTTTGGCAGGTGTGGAAAGCCAACTTATTATTAAGTCTCTACTGTGCAATCCAGAACTCAGCTGGTCTCCCCGTTGTAACGTTTGCACTTGAGGTGTGTCCAGCATCCTTATTTCTTCCTTCCCACATCACCCCTTCTTATTTCTGGTGGAATTCTTTATCCTTTAACGTCATCTGAAAAGACATTTGTACCATACTCGAAGCTGTTCTCTGTTGGGTGTGTAGTGCTGTTGGGCCAGGGGCTCTTCATGGCCCCCTACCCAATTTTGGCAGGTATCTCTGCAACTACAGGAGGTGGGCAGGGCAGCAAATGGTCAATTGTGGAGTAAATTTTGAAGGGATGAAGTACAACCCCTTCCCACTATAATTTCAAAATGTGCCTTAAAATAATATTTAATTACATTTCCTTGTATGTCACGGGATCAAAAATTCATAGAATCACACGGCTGCAAGGCACCCTGGAGGTCTTCTAGTCTAGAGGTCCCCAACCTTTGGGGCTCCGGGGACCAGTTACATGGAGAGAGGTTTTTCTGTGGACCAAAGAGTGTGTGGTTTTGTGTGCTGCCTGCATCTCACAGATGGGGCTTTTCTTGTTTGTGCAGACCCGTTGCTGGCAAGCCACAACCCAGCACTGGTCCATGGACTGGCAGTTGGGGACCCCTGTTCTAGTCCATATCCTATATGTAGAAATTCTTATACCATTCTGGACAAATTGTTGTCCAATCTCTTCTTGAAAACCCCCAACAATGGAGAATCCACAAATCCAGGAAACAAGTTGTTCCATTGATTAATTGTTCTCACTGTCATAAAATTCCTCCTTAGTTCCAGGATGACTCTCTCCTTGATCAGTTGCCATTCATTGCTTCTTGTCCTGCCTTCAGGTGCTTTGGAAGAAGGAGGTTGACCCTCTCTTCTCTGTGACAGCCACTCAAATATTGGAAGACTGCTATCAAGTCACCCCTACTCCTTCACTTCATTATAGATATTCCCAGTTCCTTTAGCTGTTCATTCATTTGCTTTATGTCTGGTCTGTTGATGCCTGTAGTTGTATCCCATGTCATACTGTGATTTTTGGCATTGATGTAATATAGTCTGTGAACCCAACAATTCTGCCCTGTAAGCCATCATTTATGACTTAAGGTATTGTACTATGCCAACTCAGCCACAATGGGTTTGTTCAATAAGCCAAGATTAAGCCATGTCTTAGTATAATATAGGAACCCAGGACGTTTATGTATTAGGACTACTGAGAACTTCTCTGAGCCAAAGTTTCAGCCCCCTGTTTGTAATGTTCAACAATTCCCATCTTGGCCAGCTCTCTTCAGAATTGCCCAGGATAGAACTTCTGTGGGCAAAGCTGGCGCCCACCCTTACCACAGACTCATTATGGTCTACCCCTAAAAATAATGTAGGACTGCAGTCCTTAACGTTCTAAACACAGAGCTGCATTAAATTAGGAACACAGGAAGCTGTTTTGGTCCCCTCAAGCTGACTCAGTCGATGGTTGCCAGATCTATTTGAAGATGCCGGGGACCGAGTCTAACAATGGCCCTATTTGGAGATCTCTAGAACATAAGGAGAGACCAGCAGGATCAGGCCAAGGGCCACGTTAGTCTAGCATTTTGCTTCTCACCAGCAGACTTTTTTTGGATGGGGTGTCACAAGCGGACGTTGGAGATGTTCCTCTCTTGTCATTATTCCATCCATTGCTTGGGTTTTGTAGGCCTTCAGCTTGAGGAGACAACTAGCTCTGATTCCCCATACCTCTATTAATTTATCCAATCTCATGTTAAAGCAATCTGAGTTAGTCAGACCACCACATCTTATGGTAAAGAATTCCACGGATGCTTCTCTTTCTCCTTCTCCTCCTTCTCCTCTCTGCAAACCCCACCTCCCTTCTAGCAGTGATGATGTTAGCTAATTGGGTCATGAGACGTCTGCAAGAAAACCACCCAGCTCAGAGAGCCCCAAGGACCCCACAGTCCTCCTCCTCCTCCTCTTGCCCACACCCCTTTTCCCCCTGTGGTAAAACAAATGCTCATTTTCTTAAAAATAATTGCTCTACTTAGAAGAAAACGCATTTAGACCATCCCAACTATCTTCTGGAAAGAGGCTGACAGAGGTTTTCCTTCTCTTCCACCCCACCTGAAAAACCGGAGAGCTTCTTTCCTCCTGTGGTTTTGTGCAGGAGAGGCACTTGCCAAGTTTTCAGGACCCAAACATATAATCCAGTTTTCTTCTCCTTTCGAGAACAAGGTAGGGAAGGCGTAAATGATGGCTCTCCTCAACCCTAACCCCAAGATAGTTTTAGAGGCGGTGAAGGTCGTGGAAACAAAGGCAGAATCAGAGCCTCGTCTTCTCCGTTCTGCCGGCCCACCTTCCTCTCTCGGCCAACACGGTCTTCTTCTCAACCAGCCCCCGCCTCGGTTCTCAGAGGAAATGACACCAGCATCCTTGAAATTCTGTGGGACAGGATGCATAAAAAAAGACCACCAAGCATCCTTGCTTTAGAAAAGCAAGCAGAGAAGAGAATGGGCACGTTCCTCGGGGAGCTTCCTCACTCCCAAAGGCAGAGAGGGAGAGATAGCCTCATTCCTAGGTTTAGTCTGTTGGCAAGGAAAGATCTGCTTTTAATTAATACACTCCATTTCTTGGCAGCCAGCCTCTTTTTGCTGATGTAGAACGCATCATCTTCAATCTGTCCCCGAAGGCCTCCCCAGATTCTGCATTTGTTGTGCGGGGCCAAACAATAATTTAAAAGAAATGAGGCATCAGAAAGGGCTCTTATTTAGGGGAGTGGGTGGCTGGATAAGGGAATCCTTAACAGAGCTGATATTGTGTAGTTAATTCTCATAAATTTGCTCAATTAGAATTGAGAAAGCATTGTCTTTCTGGAGTTTGTGGAGATTATCCGTTCATCCAGGTCCCGGTTGTCTCACAGCTGATTTTTCAAAAGGGACCTGGACTTTCTCGGTTTTCCTTGAAGACCTTTTTGCTTCTGAAGAACTGAAGAAGCTTCTTGGATGAGAAGCGAAAGTCTTCAAGGAAAACCGAGAAAGTCCAGTTGGCTTTTGAAAAAGCAGCTTTGGGACATGGATTTTGGTTACAAGAAGCTGCAAGTCTTGTATGTTGCTTGCCATCTTCCTGTGCTCATTTAGTTCAAGACTCTTTGAGGGTCTTTTTGAATTTGGGAATTAAAAATGAGAAGACAATGGGCATACTTTATTGGATCCTTTGGTGATGCAACAAAATGGAAAGGGTTCTCGTTCTCGGTCCATCATAACAAGATCTTGTAAGTTTTGAAGAACCATCTCATCGGCTTCAAAAATGCCCTGATGATGTTCTCTAACCTGGTCATGAGATGTCTGCAGAAAAGCAACCATGCTCAGAGAAGACCCTCCCCCACCAACAAAAACAACCACAAAAGGCATCTACTGCATGGTGTCCCAACTGTAGGACTTTTTTGAATGGCTGGCCTCCTTCCCTATGCCCTCTTTGTTTCCGATTGTGAAGGAGTCAGATTTAAATATCAATTGTGGGATCGTATGTGTATTCTTGTTCCCCACTGAGGTGTTAGATCATGTTGTGGTTGACCAAGAATGAGAATGGACCCTTTGTACTTTGTGGTTAGTTCGTTTGAAGCCTTCTTCCACATAGTGTTCTGGATTGCACCACAAATGAAACTCAATTCAAGTACAATATGAGATAACACAAACAGTAACAGAATAACAGAATTGGGAGGGACCTTGGTGGTCTTCTACTTCAACCCCCTGCTCATTTATCATATATCATTCTGGAAAATGGCTCTCCTGTCTCTTCTTAAAAACCTCCAGTGATGGAGCATTCACAACTTCTGGAGGCTAGCTGTACCATTGATTAATTGTTTTAACTGTCAGGAAATTTCTCTTTAGTTCTAGATTGCTTCTCTCCTTGATAGGTTTTCATCCTTGCATCTTGTCCTGCCCTCAGGTGCTTTGACCCCCTCTTCTCCCTGACAGACCCTCAAATATTGGAAAGCTGCTATCGTGTCACCCCTAGTCTTCCTCTTAGACATTCCTGGTTCCTGCAACCGTTGGTCATATATGTTAACCTCCAGTCCCCTAATAATCTTAGTTGCTCTTCTCTGCAACATTCTTTCTCTCAAGGATTTTTCCCTCTGTGCGATCCAGGCAAACACATTTCTGAAAAGCTGACTCATCAGTCGTTCCTTGGGTATCCTCACTGCCCCCCCTTTAAAGCATCTCCCTATTCTTTGTGCCCACATGCCCAGCCCCACCCCACCCCACCCCACCCTTCCCCATTGCTCAGTCTAGTTGCAGCTTTCTTTGACTGCAGCCAGTCAGAGAGAGAAATTTCTCTCTCTCTCTCTCTCTCTCTCTCTCTCTCTCTCTCTCTCTCTCTCTCTCTCTCTCTCTCTCTCTCTCTCTCTCTCTCTCTCTCTCTCTTTTTCTGGGCTGTTGTTTCTCAGTTTTTGCCAATCCTGCCCAGCAGCCAATGGTGCTGTAATATCTCGGGGGTGGTTTCCAGCCGTACTGCACAAGCTGTCCTGAAAAATTATATATATTACAACGAGTGGATCATGCCTTAGAAGGGAGGAGGAGTGGAAAATATGTATTCATCAGCTGAAAATAAATATTCACCCTTTCCCTTAGTCGGAAAGGAATTGGGGGAAAAAGAAAGGAGAAACAGAAGATGACTCTGATTCATTTGAAGACACGGTTGTTAGGACTGGGAAAATCTCCAGGGTGCCCTAAAACTAAAAAAACAACAACAAAAAGCAACCAAAACCACTATAGATCTCCCCTGGCTTCTGTTTCCTAGTTGTTCTTGCAGCCTCTGGTTGCAAGGAATACAAAACACCCCCCTCCTGTGCCTGTTTACCGCTCCCACCCCCCCAAATCTCCTCTCCAAGGCTGCATCAATCAAATTACAACCCTTGGTGCCAAACCAGCATGTGATTTATTGGGATTTGACGTTGGTGAGGTTCACCCATCATGTTGAGATATATTGGTTTATCTGTCTCTGTGGAATAAACCACAATGGGCTGGCTTGCATGACGGGGTGGGGGGTGGGGGCGGGGTGGGGTCTTCAGGGTACAGTTTTTTTAAAAAAAAAGTCACGATGACAGCTGAAGTGGTGGGATTGAATGGAAAAATCTGGGTTGCCTAGAAAAATCTGATGGAGTCTGCTTACCATGTCGAGGCCACCATTTTGACATCTTTTTGGATCATATCCTGTGGACATCCCCGTGGGTGACACATTAATAGTCGCAAATCCTAGTTGGTAAACTGGATTCACACAAGGGCCTAAACCCAAACAGATGGAACTGGGAAACTGTCTTTGTGGTGTTGTGCATCATTTCATGTAAGGGTGACCTTCCTTATCACTTTTCTATCTCAAATTCAAGAGTCTGCTCTAACCCCCCCCCCCCAATTAATTCAAGTTAAATCCAAACTCTGGGGAAACGTACAGTAGCAGTTTGGGCATATTAAAACTGCCAGACACACATTTTCCACACACACCCAAAATTCCCCTTGAGTTGGATGGCCTTTCTTGAGAATAAAAGGCTTGACGATCTGAGTTTTCAGAGGACTGAAGACAGAAGGAGGATAGCTTAATGTCTCTATTGAGAGTAGATGGTGAAAGTACGAATACTTAGAGATTTTTTTTCTTGTTAAACTTTCCCTTCTCTCTTTTTAACATTGCAGGTATGTTATAGTGATAGATAAAACAATTTTAAGAGCTTTGCCAGTTAAAAGTCATCACTGTAATCTAGAACTCACTGGGCACACTTCTGCTTAAACCTGGCTTGAGGCAACACAGTTGGCGTCCAACTGGACTAAACAGGAATATGTACATATTCCAATAGAGGAGAAATGCTCATCCCTAAATCACAATTATGTCCATGAAGTTCTATTAAAAAGGGATTAATAGAAATTAAAATCTTCAGTCTACGCTTGAATCCCAGTATTTTCAATACATGTAGAGCTAAGATGTAAGTCCACATTTCCCCCTATTTTGCTTGGACAAACTATCTATCTGCAAAATGTTGGACATGGATCCATCAAGGATCTAACTTTGCTTGGGCTTGCAAGAGTCCAGTCCCATTCAGACAGACATCAGGCGAGTTTTTGACTTAGGAAAAATGCGTGTGGAAATTTAGCAACCGAGCCTTGTAACTTGGATCAAATCAGCTAGGTAACATCTTTGGGCTAGAGTCTCTTGAAGACCCTTGGTTACATTCTTTTTTTTCTTGTTCTATGCATGATAATTTTGTCAAACCATTGATGAATATATAAATTAAAATATATCATTTTTAAGGGTGTGAATCCCTATATTGCAGCAAGCTATTAAGTGCTCAGCCATGGATGTTGAATAAAGCACAGCTGGTTAGGCTCACAGAGAAAGTGAAGATATAAACCATAGTTATAACTCAAATAGCCAGCTTTATACTGTTGGCTAAACCAGAAACAGGGAAACCGTATAATGGTTTACTGCAGTGTGTGCCTGTTCAGGCAATTTATAGCAAAAACTGAGCTATATAACTTCTAACAATATTGCCAGGACTTGAGAATAATTGGCTTTAAGCTTGTTTGCCATTCTCCTATGGAGATGCAGGTCTGATTTAGTTCTAAAGAACTAGCTTTGCCATTAAAAGTTAATCAAATTCTAGATAGATAGATAGATAGATAGATAGATAGATAGATAGATAGATAGATAGATAGATAGACAGACAGACAGACAGACAGACAGACAGACAGATAGATAGATAGAGACACAGGATGATAGATGATAGATAGATAGATAGATAGATAGATAGATAGATAGATAGATAGATAGATAGAGATAGACAGACAGACAGACAGACAGACAGATAGATAGAGACACAGGATGATAGATGATAGATAGATAGATAGATAGATAGATAGATAGATAGAGAGAGATAGAGATAGATAGATAGATAGATAGATAGAGAGAGAGAGAGAGAGAGAGAGAGAGAGATAGATAGATAGATAGATAGATAGATAGATAGATAGATAGATAGATAGATAGATAGATAGATAGATAGAGATAGACAGACAGACAGACAGACAGACAGATAGATAGATAGAGACACAGGATGATAGATGATAGATAGATAGATAGATAGATAGATAGATAGATAGATAGAGATAGACAGACAGACAGACAGACAGACAGACAGATAGATAGAGACACAGGATGATAGATGATAGATAGATAGATAGATAGATAGATAGATAGATAGATAGAGAGAGATAGAGATAGATAGAGAGAGAGAGAGAGAGAGAGAGAGATAGATAGATATCCTAACAGGGCCCCTCCCCACCCTACAGATCAGGGTAATACAGCAATACCTTTACATTTAAAAACTATAAATAAGATTTTCTTGCATCAGTCGGTGCAAGGAAGGAAGGCAGGCAGCTACAAAGCTGGGCTGTGAACACAACTGAACTATTTCCAAACTGTGCCCAACTTTGGAGATGTTAGAGCTCAGCTCGTAACTCACTCTGAATTTCACATTGTGTATTCTTTAGTTCTTTGCCTCCCTCCCTCCTTCTAAAGCTTATGCGTTACTCAGCTGCCTTCCAGGAAGGAGAGAACTTCTGCAGGCAAGATCTCAGAGAACCTGAAGCATCCTGCAACAAAATGAACAATTTTGCCATTGCTCTTTGGTTCCAGTGGGGGGGGTGGGGGTGGTGAGAGAGGGGGGAAAGAAAGAAAATAAACTTTGTACTCATTTTTTGGCCCCTCGGAAGAGTAAAATTCATCCAGCTTTGGGAAAAAGGATGGAGGCTCCTGCAGAATCTACATCATCCTTCCTTATCTGCTGATGAAACCGCATTTCCTGCTGACTTTCAATCAGGCTACAAAAATAAAACGGATTCCAGCCCCTGGATTAAACCCATGTTTAACCTTTGTGGGGAACATGGCCTTGTGAATTTACATTGGGTTGCTAAAAATGAGACTGAGATCAACAAATCACTCTTAGGTTCCCATGATATTGGTGGTTCTTTCCTCATCTGTCTCAAATCTTTTTTATCCCCTGGTTCCCATCAGCTGGAAGTTCCTTTTCTCATCTGTTTCAGGACAGCAGCCTTAAAATAAGCCAGGCGGCGAAGAAGAGCGGGGGCAGACGGGATGGGGAGAGAACGAGTGAATTACTCAGTTCCAAGTAGCACAGAAAATTCAGCCAGATAGATGCCCTGCCAAGGGTGTTGCAAGGGGCTGTCCTGACTTTTGAGGTTAAGAGGCCTGTAGAAACTGAAAAGCAAGTTTGTAAAGTTCCCTCTAGAAATGTCCGTTTGCTAAATGATCAAAATCCCAAAGCCTTCATCACCCATGATCAACCACATCCTTGAGATCAGCTGGACGTGTTTAGGCAACAAAGAATGTAAAAATGATGTAGAGGCTCTAGTAAGAGTGCAGAGAAGAGCAGCAAAGATGATCAGGGGTCTGGCGGGTAAACCATACAATGAACGGTTGAGAGAACTATATATGCCTAGTCTAATGAAGAGAAGGTAGTGACAGATTTTATTTTCCTGGGCTCCAAGATCACTGCAGATGGGGACTGTAGCCAAGAAATTAAAAGACGCTTGCTCCTCGGGAGGAAAGCCATGGCAAATCTAGACAGCACACTAAAAAGCAGAGACATCACCCTGTCAACAAAAGTGTGTATGGTTAAGGCTATGGTCTTCCCAGTTGCAATGTGTGGCTGTGAAAGTTGGACCACAAGAAAGGCTGAGCGCCAAAGAATTGAGGCCTTTGAACTCTGGTGCTGGAGAAGACTCCTGCGAGTCCCTTGGACTGCAAGGCGATCAAACCGGTCAGTCCTAGAGGAGATCAACCCTGACTGCTCTTTAGAAGGCCAGATCATGAAGTTGAAAGTCAAATACTTTGGCCACCTCATGAGAAGGAAGGACTCACTGGAGAAGAGCCTCATGCTGGGAAAGGTTGAGGGCAAGAGAAGAAGGGGACGACAGAGAATGAGGTGGCTGGACAGAGTCACTGAAGCAGGAGCCATGAGCCTAAATGGACTCCAGAAGATGGTAGAGGACAGGAAGGCCTGGAGGAACGTTGTCCATGGGGTCGCAATGGGTCGGACACAACTTCGCAGCTAACAACAACAACAACAACAAAATGAAGAGAAAGATTAGGAGAAATGTGATAGCATCTTCCAGTGCTTGAAGGGCTGCCCCAGGGAAGTGTGGTCAATTTCTATTCCAAAGCATTTGAGGGCAGGACAAGAAGCAATGGGTGGAAGCTCGTCAGAGGGAGATTCAACCTGGAAATAAGAAGACGTTCCCTGACTGTGAGAACGATTAATCAGTGGAACAGCTTGCCTACTGGAGTTGTGAGTGCTCCATCACTGGATGTTTTCAAGAAAAGTTTGGGCAATCACTTGTCCAAGATGGTGCAAGGTCTCCTGCACTGGGCAAGGGTTTGGACTAGAAGACCTCCATCAGAAAAATAATAATAATAATTTGGCTTATTTCTCAGACAAATCCTGGTCAAAGTTTTAGCCTGTTATGGAGCTGATTCCCTGGGTTGGTCTACCTGGTGGGATTGACAAGTGGATAGTGAATTAGTAGTAGGATGAAGAGGAATTAATCTGGTAAATTCAGATGGTGAAGTGACAGCCAGGATCAATCAATTCCTGGATATAGCTTGGCTCTTTTGGGTGAGCAACTCATTGGTCCAAGAACCAAGGAAAATATCAGGAGAATCCAGATATTGTCCTACAAAGTGTGTCTAAACTCACAGGTTCCAACAGGAAATCTAAACTAATGTCAAGAAATGGCAAACAGCATCAAAGAAAAATAATTACATTTTACCGTTCCTTTCAGCTTTAGCCACACCCTAAAATTCAATTCCATGTGCTAATAGTGTGCAACGGTAAGTCCCGAGAAGAATGCTTTCTTTGAGGTAGCTGGAAGCTGTCCTTTTCTTCTTCTCAAAAGCCAGGAGGAATATTGACTCAACATCCCTGATATTTTGCTGGACCCAAGTCTGATGATCCAGCTTCTTTTTGGAAACCATGCTCTTGTATGAAACTTCACAGCCAAAGCTACAAAAGCCAATGAGATAATCAGGGGTTATGTCTGGTTCAAGTTGATCTGGGTGCAAAAACTGGGAAAAGAGAAGATCTTAGCTAGTGGAGAGAGGAAAAAAACCCCAGTTTGATGGATGAAGAAGAGGAGAAGAGAATTTGGGTGACATGATCAAGGGTGAGATGATTGCAGCCAAAAAGAAGGGGGAAAAATGAGAAACTGCACACCTTTAGTATAATGTTAGAACTGAGCCAGCGATTGGTTGTATCAGCGCGAAGGTTTGTCAGCAGATGGTATAAGAAATATGGTGTCAGAACAGATGTGCAAGACTGTGGAATTAATGAATAGCACAATTGGTCGAAGAATTGTACAGAAATGCACACATTAGAGAGTAATGTAAAATATTCCATAATGCTATTTGGCTGATTAATCTGAGGTACTACAATTAATTGTATTTATCATCATACAGTTATTACCTCAGAAACGTTTCTCACATTAATGATCTACTGATTTTCCAATAATAAATACATAAACAGTTCTTTTGTTCTTCTGATGATCTCTCCATGATAATGAATCTATTAATTCCACATTAGCTTTCAAGAGAAAATAAATTACCGTTAATCAGGCTCATTAAACTGATGAGCAAACAAGCTATTTGAATCCATGTATATGTAATTTAATTCTATTCTTTTAAATGCCAGAAAATACCAAATCCAATAGCTCAATCAATTAAGCAATTAGCCAGTGACAAAACCTTTCAAAGTGTTAGATATACACATATCTAAGCATACTATTTATGGTCCACTCTGTTTCTCCAAGAACTGCAATGAAGATTAGCTTATCTATCAATCCCAATATATCTCCACAGGACTAAATATTGATTATGAATTCATAAGGCAGCCATTCTTGATAGTCATCAAATCAATTTTCCTAGGGCACAAAAAACCCCAACCCAAACCCAACTACTTCTGCTGTCTCTGGGTAATTTTTTTCCACCTCTCAGCTACAAAGAGCAGTTCAACATGTGGCACAAAACCAAAATACCATCTCATCATCATCATTTTTTAAAAAATTCAAATCAGTGTGTTTTACAGAAAGCATGATCAATGGATGATGCCAGAACAAGCATGAACAATAATGGAAAAAAAAAATTAGTCATGACAGGTACTGACCAAAGAAACTCAATAATTTCCAATGTAGGGGTGAGATGTTGGAAAAAAATAATCTGGCTTTCAGCAAATTCAAGGCTGTTTGAAGAGTTCTCCATCTTGCAAACCTGATCATCCTTTAGAGATGGAGAAGAGCAAATAAAGGAGCAAAGTGGGAGATATGAATTAAGGAGAATTCTAACCTAGAATTGAAGAGAAACTTCCTATCATTGAGTGGAGTGGAATGGAATGGAATGGAATGGAATGGAATGGAATGGAATGGAATGGAATGGAATAGAATAGAATAGAATAGAATAGAATAGAATAGAATAGAATAGAATAGAATAGAATAGAATAGAATAGAATAGAATATAGAGTAAGAAAGTAGAATAGAATAGAATAGAATAGAATAGAATAGAATAGAATAGAATAGAATAGAATAGAATAGAATGTAGAGCAAGAAAATAGAATAGAATAGAATAGAATAGAATAGAATAGAATAGAATAGAATAGAATGGAATGGAATGGAATGGAATGGAATGGAATAGAATTCTTTATTGGCCAAGTGTGGTTGGATACACAAGGAATTTGTCTCCAGTGCAAAAGCTCTCAGTGTACATATAAGTAATAGTGATATATCATCAGTGATTAATGATCAGTGATAATAATCAGTGATTAATGATCAGTGATAAATGATCAATTCATCAGTGGAACAGCTTGCCTCCAGAAAGTTATGGGTGCTCCATCACTGGAAGGTTTTAAAGAAGTAATTGGACTGAAATGGTCTAGGCCGGGTTTCCTGCTCGAGGAGTGAGCTGGACTTGAAGACCTCCAAGGTCCCTTCCAATTCTGTTATTCTGTATTCTACTGCAACAAAATATTCAAGCCAGTGGGAAGGGGAGGGACGTCTAGGATGATCAGAAGAATCCAGCCTTACGTTGGATCCAAATGGATAAGGTCCTCTCCTTAATGATTTAGGGGGCTGTTCTAGCAAGGATAAGGATGAAATAGAAAAGACAGTACAGCCAATGAGGGAGAACTGCCAAAAATTTTTAGGGCCAAGTTATAGAAACCACCCAGTGGATAAAATGTGGTCAACGCCCTCTGGAAATTGGTTGGCATTCTGCATGCTTGTTTGTCCTGCAGAATGAATGCAACTGTTCATTCTGCAGGCTCGGATCCCCACCCAGATGGCACCACCTGACTTCACCTTCAAAAAAAACCCAGGGAGATTCAAAAGAGATGGATTCATTGGCAGGGATTTCTCTATTTCTAGGCTGTGGGATGGGCACTCCCTGGTTGCTCCAGTCAAAGTGGCACCACTCCACAAACAGAGGAATATTTCAGTAGGCTCCAGGGAGCCCAAAGCCTGCAGACATACACAAGATATTTATGGAGAAATGGGGAGAGGAACCTTCCCCCGATGTGTTTGACTTCAACCTCTCTCATTCTAAACCACCACGATCTTTGCTGGCCTCCAGCTTTAAGTGTCGTGAAATATCCCTGATACCATCCACGGTGGATCATGCATACTAGGCACAAAATAAACCCATGGAGGAATTATTTCAAAGGTTATGCCAAGGGGCAAAGAACTTAAGGGCTTCTAGATATTACACTATTATAATTTCCATGTAATCAGTACCTGGTCGGTGATGAGGGAGGCTGGAGATTGGGGATCAGAAAAACATGGACATTTTCAGGTTGACCTTCACTGACATCTGATACAAAAGTTATTTTTAAGTAAATAGTCCTAGCTACATAATTTAGGAATTGTGACTTGTGGCTTCTGTAATTAACCCAAATCCCCCTGTCCGTCTTGGACCCTAAAGAGTGACCTTTAGTGGTTCACCTTTGACCAACATCCATGACATTTGTTTCCTCATTCATTCATTCATTCATTCATTCATTCATTCATTCATTCAATCAATCAGCCCTTCCTAATTTTAAGAACCATGAGATATATTTTTTCTCTCTGATCAAGACTTCTTTATTCAAATGTCTGAAGATTTTCCTAAAAGCATCTTTCCTCTTGTTTCTAGTTGGTTGATACTAGTACACGATACTAGTTGGTTAATGACAAAAGAAGACTTTGAGGTGCAATAAACCTCAAAGTCTTTGTTTGTCATTAACCAACTAGTATCATGTAAATAAGTGTTTCTGCATTCTGGCCAGCTTGATGATTTTCCTTTCCTACACGGGAGTTCAACTCAAAGCTGATTTGTTGTCTAGGCAACCAAACAGCAAAGGCTATGAGAAACTTCCCTCTCATGAGCAAATAAAGGATGCATGTACAGTATGCCATTTTTTTGGAACCTAGGCCAACCCAACAAAATAAAAATAGATGCATTTATTTCTCCTAGCATATTCCATTTGGAAAGATAAACAAAATACGGGCAAAATACTTCTGCTATATAAGGGCAAGAAGCACATGGCGTTGTAAGTGGGCAGCAATGATAAATCGGTGCTTCATGAGGTCTGCAGTTAACATTCCGCTTCCTTTTGACTTCACAGCCTTTATTGGGTCTGTAACATTTTCAGTTTCCTCTTGATAATAATGAAATCTAGGGTCATGCTTCTTTTCAAGGAACTGCTGACTAGCTCCATGGTGGAGAAGCAGTTTCTCTGCATAGTAAAACAATCAGCAGTTCAGATTTTTTTTAAGAGACCTAGGATTCCTTGTATCTCAAGAAACATTATTCATCACCCAATTTTTAGCTAGATTCAAGCAACTAGGCAGGTGGTATGTTCCGATTCAGCAGTTGGCCCTCAAGATCTCCATGCCTCTTCCCTCTAAGAAGTGATGTCCTCGGAGCAATCTCAGCAGGAGAAAAGAGGCCGAGAACCTTGTTATGCCCTCTGTAAGAAGACCTGAAAAAGATACTGATGGTATCTCAAATCCCATAACTTGGTAGGTAGAACACTGACCTTCAGACTACGTTCATTTCTTATCTCCCATAACAAGGTAAAGAGAAGCCAACTCCTCTCAACTTTCCACCGATGAGATTCATTTCATAGCCTAGCAATCACCCAACCTGTCATTGGTGTAAACTGGGACCTCGAGACCATCTGGGCCCACATCTCACATAGTTGAGATGTCCACCTCAGATTGGTGCTCTTGTCACCCTCAGCTCCAGCTGATCTCTGATTTGATCTATTCAGTGGAGCCTGCCTTTAAGAAGACTGCTGCTACTTGAAAATTGGAATTTAAGTACAGTCCAGAAGGAACTTTTTCTAAAGATCACCAAACGCCAGGCTTGAGAATTCCAAAAGTTCTAACTGGAAAGATAGAAAACCAAAAAACGGTACGTCTCTTCAAATTTCTGGCTCACTCCTTGCCCCCATTCCTTTCTTTGCGAAGCTGTCAGACTAGTGTCAGCCTCTCTCTGTCCCTTTGGGATGGAGACCTTCTACCATCCGATGCATTGACTTGGCTCGAAATGTGAATTTTGCTCATTCTTGACTTTGGCTACAGCTCCATCATCATTGCTTTTTATCCCCTCAAATCCAGAAGAACAAGAGATGAGGAAAGGGCGAAGGATGACTTACCTCCTGACTCTGGATTGGCGCAGATAGGAAGAAGATGTAGCAGAAGTTGGAATATTGGCCAGCAAGCCCAAGTCCCCCGAGGAAGTCTAGATGCCATGGTATTGCCTACAAGTGTGGCCCGTGGCTTCAGATCATCCCTCTTGCTCCGAGAAGGATCAAGTGGGTGAGTCAGGCGTTAGAAACAGAGGCTGTCTGTTTTCAATTGAGTTTTCAGCTACTACTATATTTAATAAACTTGCTGCTGGGACAGGGAGGGACAATCTGAATTTCCTCAGCAGTCGCAAGCAGGCTGGGCTAGAGCAGCACCTCTCATATTACAGATGAGTTCCCCTCTTAAAGGGAACGTCAGTTCCTCCCCATCTCTCAACGCAAAGGCACAGAACACTCTCTTTTCTCTTTTCTTTTCTCTCCCCAAATCATTTGGGCCTCCAAAGGAGCGGTTGAGCTCATTCCAGCTTTTACTGTGACAGGAAGATGCTTCACGAGGCAGGGAAGAAGAGTCGAACTTAAAACCTGAAGGCGAACTTGTAATCCAGATCTGGTGAATTTGCACTTGAAAAATCATGGACCAGTTGTGTGTTTGTCCAGTTTTTCTTTCACTTCTTTGGGAGTGTGGAACATTTCTTCAGCCTGAGGAAAGCAGTTTGGTAGATATCTACCCATTGATAAGCACTCCGGTCTCTTCTTGGAAACCTCTAGTCGTGGACTACCCATCACATAAATGGCCATTTTCATTTCCAAGGGCTATTTGTAACACGGATGTATGTGGATGACCATCAGATCTTTCTGAACAGACTTGGGCATTTTAGGGCCCCTGGGCCATATACAGCCCATTGGCTGTCCCTGTTTGGCCCACCTGAGGTCAACTGGAAGTTAGAAATCAAATCTAAATAAATGGACGCCATACAACTGCATTGCTTTTGAGAGCGACTGCTATATTTCTTTTTCAATTTATCTCTCTCTCTCTCTCTCTGTGTACCTTCACAGCCCTATTCATGTGGCCCTTCCAGTTTTGCATGTGGCCCCTTAGGAACCTGCCCACCTCTGACCTTGAGGGTCTTCAAACCAAAGAAGATGCTTCTGGTTTCATGCTCTGGAGTGACGTTTCTGGGTGGGTCTGCATTGTACAACATCTGCTTCTGCAGCTGGCTTTCTTTCAATCTAGCAAGCTTTTTGCTGGAGCCCCCATTTGCACAAGTATTGCTTCTTTGACAAATACCCCAAATTCACACTAGGCAGCCAGGGCCTTTGATCCAGCCTGGGGACTTGCTTGGAGGTTTGCTCTCTCCTACTTGACAGTCTGACCTCTTTTTTGAATCAACAACTGTGGTGGCTCCCGTTTGGACAGGAACTATGAAATGGAATTAATGGGTTGTTTATTCTTGTTTCCGAGATCATTAATAAAGATCTTATGTAAATGTAGTGCTTGCTTGGCTCTGTGAAGACTTTTATGAGCCTCTCCCTCTGGGTTTTAGTCAATTCATTGTTTAATTGAATTAAGATTCTGGAATATCTTCTTTGGACAAACTTGAGTGATTTGGACTGACTGGATTCTGCAACAGATTCCTTTCTATTTCTCCATCGTAGCTCCGCATGGTAGGTCAGGTGCTTCCATCCTTTCCCCTACTTTTCATTATTGTGAAGAAGGTGACAAATATTCAAATATACGATACATCCCAGATCTTTTCAGTATCCCTCTCTGAGTACATTAAACTGCCCATCCACCAATTGGGACCGCTAAGATGTTTCTCCTATCTTGATGGCTTTAATGGAGGCACAAAGCTGATTATCTAACATGTGCAGGGCAGAAGAAGAAGGCCGACTGCATGAAGACATATGACTCTGTCAGGGAATTGTGCAGCTGGTGTCCAAATGAAGTCATAGACGCTGACACGAACTTGTAGGTTTACATAAATAAATATATTTACAGTATACAAGATAGTCAGGCAAACTGGAGCATCGTGAGGTAAATCCACACAGGAACGTCATTCTGAGGTAAATCACAGAGCACACAGGAGAAAAAAGGTGGGAAACAAGGAAAAACCAGGTAAACAAGAGCTGTGGTGACAGAGGCAATATGTGAATATGGGCATTATGATTTGTACAACATTATGTGAAGCGGTCCAGATAATTGATTTGCATACTGTCCTATGCAACTACAGTTGCTTGGCTTTGGCTTGCCGTGTTGAATGAACCCAGCCAGTTTGTAAGTCATGGTTTATGGCTTCGCATTGTGTTTCAACTCAGTAACTAGGACTTATTCAACAAACTATTTTGAAATGAACTATGGCCAACCAAAAATGGAACCAACAAACCAGCAACCACAGTTGGACCAAGCCAGTAAGATTTATTAATGGACCGTCTCTTCTCCTACACAACTATTTCATGCTCCAGACCCACAAGTTCTCTTTTCACCCAACTGACAACCGCCTGGACAAACATTTCCTTCATGCAAGGCCTACTGCTCTGCCCACTCTGCGAGTCCTATTTATAGGCTGGCGACTGGCAACACACCACAACAATGCAACGTATAGATCATTGCTCTGGCTAAGTCCTGTTTACATCATTCCTTTCCCTTCCCTTTCCTGGGACTGTTGATGCCTATAGATAGCAGCACTTCCAAGAGGCTGGATATAAAATCGTCAGCACTGTGCAAAGCCAAGATTTCCAAGCCTTATTTATTGGTGTTACTGATTGCAATCCTGCCACGGGGAGAAGGAAAGCAGGCATAACTCACAAAGCCTATTGGAGCATCTTCGCAGGGTTCAGCTGGGAGTGAGTCTTGGTGGAGAAACCTTTGCCCAGTTGAGCATCAGGAGTTAAGATTCAACAAAGTCTGTTGGGATGGTTCTTTCCAGTTTGGTTGCTCCCTCTAACATGGTTGGAGGAAGGGAGGGAGGGAGGAAGGAAGAAAGAAAGAAAGGAAAGGAGGGAGGAAGGAAGGAAGGAAAGGAAGGAGGGAGGAAAGGAGGAAGGGAGGAAGAGTGAAAGGGCAAGGAACAAGGGAGGGAGAAAGGGAGAGAGAGAGGAAGGAAAGGCAAGGAAAGAGAAAGGGAGGGAGGAATGGAGGAATGGGGGAAGGAAGGAAAGAAGGAAGGAAGGAAGGAAGGAAGGAAGGATAGATACAAATAGCAAAAAGTACTCCATCTTCAAAATCACCTTTTGATTCTGTCCCGCTACAACCTGATTCTAACCACTATTTACTATAGATCTGGCCCGCTTCCACCCACCTTGTAAGGAGACCATAATGAGCTGCAACCAATAATCTTCTAGATCTCATTTCAGTGAAGGGCAGTTCATCAGCTCTGCCGGCTCCCTCTATCATGTCATCACAATCACACCCTGCGAGTGCCGTTTCCATTTGAGGACCTCCTTAATCCTCCTATCAGATGATCGTCGAACACTTGACCGTGTTTGTGTCAGACACAAAAAGAGTCTCTTTGTAAAAGCCAAGGGCAAAAGCTCTGAAAGGCCTCTGGGGGAACATGTGGAACCAGTTGTCATTTTCATCACAACAACAGCAGGACAGAAGCCAAAATAGGAGTATGGAAAAAACAAAGGGTGGGGGAAGGTTTGCTGGCAAGTTTGAGGGGGGGTACCCTGAGTTTGGAGGGCTTTGACTGGGTAGTTAGGGCGGCCCACTTGACTTTTTTCAATACTCCTCCTAAAGACACTCCTTAATGCAAGGGTATCCTCCCAAAATGGCTCCTCCTCCTTCTCCTCCTCCTCCTCTCTGTAAGCTGCACTCTCTTTTAGCTCTGATGATGTTATCTAGTTGGGTCATCAAACATCTGCAAGAAAACCACCCAGCTCAGAGGGCAACGAGGCCTCGAACCTACAAATATCCTCTTCTATTAATAAAATAAATAGCTATGCCTGCCTTATGGTATTCTGGGAATACTTAGGCTCTCCTGTGTGAAGCAGCCCTCCTTCCAGCTGGTTTCAACCTGTGCCTTTTCACCCCTATTTGCCCCCTAAGGCTGATTCCTGTCAAAGAAAACATTGGGATGGACCAGCGTCAACTCGTGATGAGATGGGCGGCAAACAAATGGAATAAATAAATAAATAAGTTATATAGGGCGCTTCGCTTCATAGCCATGTCCCCTCCCCCTGGTTCCTTCAACACCAGAAAGGTCTAAGGGAGCTGCAGCCATCTCTAAAAAAATTCCAGCCAAAACTGCTCTCAGTGGAAACGTTTTGTTTCTCTGCAGCTGTTGGCTTGTCTTCCTTTCCAGCTCAACATCTGGATCCATGTGGGGGGGGGGAAAGAATCAACTGCAAGGGATCTGAGCCACCGCGGGGGGCTTGACTTCCTGTGTGGCAGACAGCTACGTATGTCTTCAACCTCAGTCTGTGTCTTCCATCCAAGGATGAGATGTTGGCCACCTGCCTACAAGCCAAACATCCCTATTATGGTTGCAACAGATTCTAGTTCTCTGGCGTTCTTCCTTTGAGAAGCTCAGAGGTGCTGTTATCTTTCTCAAGAAACATGGCTGGGGAGGGAAGAACCTTTGTCACCAACTGCTCTGGGCTCCTTCGGCCACTGATTGGCCCTGGCCAAGTTCTTCTTCTCTCCCTAACCCTGTAGTCCACTCAGGATCATTCGAGTGTCTTCCTCCCCACCCTGGCGCCCAAAGCAGAGACTGGTGTGTGAGTCATCCCACTTTTTCTTCTCTTCCAAGCAAACTAGCAAACCATGCTTTTAGTCAATGGGGTGTACGCTTCAGAAATTGTTATTTTGACAGATTTTGATTCTATTTTTCTTCAGGAGTTGGGGGCAGCTGACATTCCCCACAAGTAGGCCGACTCAGAAAAGATGAGCAGATTCTGGAAGACTCTGGGCTTCTACAACCCAGTACTAATCCTCTGATCCATCCATTTTCTTTTACTCAAATACCCACCACAATATGTAAGGTAGGATCTTTGAACCTTGCTTCAAGAGACGAACATAAGAGGCACTTCGTTAAAGCTGCCCCATGGATTTCACCCCAAACATAGAATCATTGGGCTGGAAGGGACCTTAGACCTCCTGCTAATAGTAGGAGCCTCATGCCATCCCCAGTCTCTTCTTGAAAACCTCCAGTGATGGAGCACGCACAACTCCAGGAGACAAGCTATTCAATGATTGACTGTTTTCACTGTCAGGAAATTTATCCTTAGTTCTAGTTTGAATCTCTCTTTAACAAGCTTCCACTGAATGCTTCTTATATCTTGCCTGCTGACCCTTTATCATCCATTAAATTACTTTTTATATTTGTTGCCCATTAAATGTTGTCCATCCAAACCCACCCCTTTTCCTTGTGTGGCTCAAAACAGCATCATTGTCAGGATGATGTCCAATCATCAAGGAGGAATCAGTGAATTGTTTTGGCCCTGAACACTCTCAAACCTGATGCGTACATTTGCAGAGGAGCAGGATGCCAACAATTCCACCCCAACCCATCCATGGAGCAATGGTGTGGGGTTTCCAAATCCTGAACACATAGGCTCCTGCCTAAAAAAAATCTCACCGAATTGCAATGCATCTCATGGTTGTTATTTTTGGATGGTGCATCGCCCACCCAAGTGGTTAAAAGAAGGGGGAGAATCGTGATCACTTCTGCAAATCTCTCCCTGAGACAGGGATAACGGCAAATTTCCTATCTACCACAGCTATCAACCTTTTCTAGGCAGTTTACGATAAGGCCATAAAACCAAGGTGAAAACCATGAATATGAAAAATGAATTGGAGCCATCCACAGTTAAAACAAACTCTGCCCAGAATGTCACGTTTTAAGAGCTTTTTGAAGAGTCAATAAGCAAATTATATCTCGCCCCTGGCGTCCCACAATGCAGCATGGAACACCTGCCATTTAAAAACAGTCCCAGTGGGTCATCTGCAGCATCCAGGTTAGTCCAACAGCAGCTAAGTGGAGCTGAGAATGAGAGCAAGATGGGCAGTATCAACATTTGATGAACAAACAAGTAAATAATTTCATTACTTCCCCGCGCTCATTTTTCTGGAATGGCTTCTTCTAACTTTAATCTCTCCTCTCTCTCTCTCTCTCTCTCTCTCTCTCTCTCTCTCTCTCTCTTCTTCTTCTTCTTCTCTCTCTCTCTCTCTTCTTCTCTCTCTCTCTCTCTCTCTCTCTCAATTTATTTGCCCTTCCTGTTTTCACAGTAAGACAGAGCAAAGCTGCAGTGGATATTTATACCACGCCAAGCCATTGCTGTTGGAAATGTTCTCAAGGTGTGCAATTTTCTGGTTGCTATCCCTTCAAGCAAAAATTGTCCACCACAACTGGACTTCAAAGTCCATCTTAGGGTTTCCATTTAATGTTTGCTTCCACGAATGTCCATTTCTTGCTTTGGTGGGACGTATGATAGGAGTCTTCAGTCAAGATGTTACAGGATCCAATCTGGGTCCAATCTGAGAGAGGTTCCCTAAGGATGGACTGAAAGCTTGGAAGACTAAATCTCTGGTCCCGGTGACTGACCTGGATTGGATCCTGCCATCTCAAGTTGTCTGGTGTGGCTTAGGCTTCCTTCTCTTGACCTCTGGCTGTTCCTCTTGGAATATTGTAGAAAACGAACTCAATGCCCCGGCCTCTCTTACTGCAATAGAGGAAACTCTAAGCCATACCACCCAACATCTGGACCAACATTTAGAGCACTTCAAGAAGAAGAGTGAAAAGAGAGAAACCTTTTTTTTTGGAAGGAAGAAAAATAACGGGGGCTATTCAAGGACCAGAATGAACTCTGCAAAGCTCCTGTTCATTGCAAGGAACAGGCCCAGCCATGAGCTCCCGATGCAGGCCAGTTTGGGCCATATTCTGCCAGAATCATAGTAAAATGAGAATAACAAGTTAGCCTTCCAGCCTGCGTTATTGTTGCCTTAGCAACCAGGCAGCCAATGGGGAGAGGAGGAACTGTTGATGTTCCACAAGGCAGCTGGTGGGCGTTTGGATCCAGGGGAAGGGGCTGGGAAGATGCTGCAGGAGTGATTTATTTCCAATCGACCACCCGCTTCATCTCCTGGCTAGGCCGAAAAGCTGCTGCAGCAGAGTACCCCAAGGAGGCAAAGAGAGGCTATTTTAATTGGTTGTCATAAGAACAACCCCAGCTTCATCCCCCATTAATGTTACGAGAGCCATCTGGCTTCTTCCATAGCCTAAGCCTCAAGGTCTGTTGGGCTTCCCAGGGATCTCCCTGCCCAGCCTTAGCCAGCTTCCAGATCTGTCAAGGTTGGGTAGGTCAAGATGGCTGGGAAGGGGTTCTTTCCTCATTCAGAGTGCCAGGATAAAAAGAAATGTCCACTTCTTGTCTTTGACACTGTCCCTCCCTCCCTCCCTCCATCCTTCCTCCCTTCCTCCCTCTCCCTCTTCCTTTCTTCCTTCCTCCCTCCCCTCCCCCTCCACTCTCCCTCTTTCTTTTTCCTTCTTCCCTTCCTCCCTCCCTCTTCCACTCTCCCTTTCTTTTTCCTTCCTTCCTTCCTTCCTTCCTTCCTTCCTTCCTTCCTTCCTTCCTTCCTTCCTTCCTTCCTCCCTCCCTCCCTCCCTCCCTCCCTCCCTCCCTCCCTCCCTCCTTTCCTTCCTGAAAAGAAAGAGAATTAGGAGATTGATTTTTTTTTTAAATGCTCGCATCCATCTGTTTGGAGATCTGTCAGCTCATGTGATGGCAACAATTTCCATTGTTGAGTTCTGAGCGGACGCTTCTGATCCCGAGGCAGCAGGATGTTTGATGTTCCCAACTGAGAAACTTCCCTCCGGATTCCTGTCAGAGCTGTCTCTCACGTGGCCACGATTGCTGCTTTCATCTAGTCATGTTTTTGCTTTGCCTTGATCCCCCGTCTCTTTCTTCCTTCATCTCTTTCGGGTCGTCGTCATCCGGGCGTTAGCTTCTGTGAATGGCCTTTTTTGAGAGGATGCGGTGGGTTTGCCCTAAGCTGCTAGGAGCAGCTGCAGGATGGGCAAAAAAGTCACCAGTCACATATGTGTGTGTATGTGTGTGTATGTATATGTATATGTATATGCATATGTATATGTATATGTATCACACAGGTCAGTAAGTACTTCCAGTATAAATTGGTTGGAGAATGAAAAAGGGAGAAGTCAAATACTTACTTTTCCAAGCTTCCCTCCCTCCCTCCCTCCCTCCCTCTCTCCTCCCCTCCCCTCTCCTCCTTCTGCCCCTCTCTCATCTCCTTCAACCTTATGGTTATTCACATTTTTGAAATTATATTCAACACCCATGTAGATCTTTTTCTTCTTACCTTATCTACATTCATCGTCCATTTATCTGAACTGATCTTCAACGTATCTGAACTATCCTAGACTAGACAGTTACTACTTGATTCCAGGGTGCCCGGCCCATATCTGTAGCTTATAATGAAAGATTTGCATCTTGTAATGAACTCAATCAATTACTTGGAGATTGGGTGGAGTCAAGGGGCAGTTAAGGAAGCCCAAATCTTTTGTGTCGGGTGAGGATTTGATCAGCATTCTGGCTGTCATCTTGCTTTTGTTGATCCCTTCTGCCCTGACCCCAGCTTCTGGGGTTCCAGATCTGCATGTACTCAAGTCATCTCAGTTTCATTTTATGCACAGGGAACTTAGTGGTGCATTACTTACAACCTCCCTCCTCGCAGAGCGTAGCGTTGTTATTCCAATGGCAACATCTGCATTGAAAAAAAGCGATCAGAAAGTTACCTACTTCATCAAGCCTGGTTCGTCTCCGAATCCAGCTACAGCACCAGTTGGACCGAAAAAGTACGCCTTAATCAGTGCCAAATATAAAGGTGAGTTGGGTGCCATGGGAAAAGAAAAGCTGATGAAATAGAAGAGTGTTCCTAATGATCAGGAGACGAGAGACTTGATGTCTCCACAAATAGAGAATTGTCAGCCTGCAGCCATTGGACCCAATCTAGCCCACTGCTTTATTTGTGCATTCACCTCATCTGCCCAGCTCAGAATTATGGGATGAGACCACTAACAAACTAAGTACAGGAAAAGGAAAGGAGATATCATGTTTATTTTCTGGAAAGCATACCATACTATAGACTAATACAACTCTCATTGTGACTTCTAACTGGGAAGAACAGTGCATTATAGGGCAACAATTTTTTAATCAAGGTACCTCAAATGGGAAGCCACAATCTGGGACCCATGACTCCTGAGGGAATGAAATTTGGGGAAGTTGTGGCTGCTTCAGTGCTACTGGCTGCTGTTGCACTGCTGCTGTGATCTTTGTTTTTGACATTCTGTGACAGTTTCCCAGCCAGTCATGCAATCCCTCATTTCCTTCCCCATCTAGCGGCAGCCACTTATCTGCCTGCCAAGAAGGGAAGGGAAGGGCAGGGAAGATTTCCAATGTTCCCTGCCAGATTCTCACAAGGAAAGTCAATGGGGAAGCCAGCGGGAAGTTGGAAGTCACTCTTGCTCCCACTGGATTTTTGCTTGTCTTTGGTCATTCTGTTTATTTGTTTAGATAAGGAAATATCTCTGAAATGATGACCCAACAGGGCACAGTGTTGCCAAAATTGAGCTTGCAGGAAAAGTGAGATGTTCCCTAGAGAACTTGGATGATGCTCCCTAAAAAGAATGATCAGATCAATTCCTGTTGCTTTCTGCCAAGACTTTGAGTGTGACTACACTTGTCCTGTTGTGTTTCTAGGAAAGCGTTCTCTGGTTCTCTGGTTGTGAGTTCCATGATCAGCTGATGGTTTTGACTCCATTTTAGGTCCAGGACCTGGGAAGTATAACCGACAACCTTGTACTGGTATTAAGAATCACGACTGCACTAAGTATGCTGAGCCAGCTTTTACCATGCGGGTGAAGTCCAGCCCAAAATGTAAGCAGAGAAAAGGATTCTGGATCCTAAAGAAACTTACAAAGGATTCTTATTGATTCATGCTAATCATGAATGCATGTGTCCTAATCACCACACCAAGCAAACTTTGCCTGTATTGTGCACTTTGTATTCCTGAGATGTACTATGTTTTCAGGCCCAAAATGAACCGAACTCAGAAGATCTGTGACCAAAACGCCTTTGTTCTTTTTTTTTAAAAAAGTCTCCATTTGAATGGGAGTAATAGCCCAGGAAATAAACTACATTCTGTTATTCTCACCTTCATAGCAAAAATCAAAATAGGACTTTGGGGGCTTAAAAGACCCAGTCCAGAAGCAAACATACAGTGCCAAACCTTTCTGTCATATGTATTTCAAACAGAATCTTCAACTAATCCTGAATGAAATCAGATCAATGACGCAATTCACACATTCTAAGTGGCTCTTTTCAACGCTTTAGAGAAAATGAGGTCTTAAGGACATGGTGGAAGACTCCGTTGGGGCTTCTTCAGAAGGCATTCTCAGTGTAATGAGGTTATGATTGAAGTGGCCTTTATTCATAACCAAATCTTGCATGGCTGAAATCCTGGAGAAAGACCTCTGAGTTTATCTCAGTTAGTGGTCTCCAAACTTGGCAACATTAAGACTTGTGGACTTCAATTCCCAGAATCCCTCAGTTAGCAATTCTGGAAGTTGAAGTCCACAAGTCTTAAAGTTGCCAGGTTTGGAGTGATCTAAGTGAAGGATGATCAACCTGTGGCCCCTCTACCTGTTGAACTTTAGTTCTCACCAGCAATTCCTAGCTTGACTAATGCTAAGGGTTGACAGGAGCTGCAGTTCACAAACAATTGGAAGACTGATCAGAATAATCAGGGATCTGTGGGTGAGAGCAGTCCATATTGATTTAAACGGGATGTTCAGTTGGACTTGGCAACTGAGTAAGAAAGTGGTATAATATTGAAGCCCTGTGTTCCATATCTTTTGATGATTAGCAGTGGCTATTTTCCCAAAATCGTTTCGAAAATAAAGTCCTACTGAGAATTTATTACAGCAGACTTTCTAAAGGGCTGGGAAAATGCTCGATTCTCCTTGCTAGAAGTTGATAAAAAGATTGGATGGCCACCTGCTGGGAGTTGAGTGGACTGAGTGGTTTCCTTTCTTGAGCAGATGACTCATAAAGAGCCGTTTTGATTCATTCATTTCCCGAATCTGCAGTTTTAGGACGGTAGCCCAGCTAGAAGTTAATTGCCTCCTGAAAGACTGTGACCAGATTATTTGGAAAGCGGCCTTTCCTGCTTCCTCAAGCATTTTGGTAGCTAGATAAATGGATGGTCATTAGAACCACATGAAGTAATCCAGAAAGCCAGGTCTGGCTTCCTAAGACAATTCTTCTTTCCTTTGCAAGCAGTCATGGTGCTGGAGAGCCCTGGGCCTTGTTACTATGTGGATCCTAGTGTTTCCCGCTTAGGGATATGGAGGCCGGTATCATTCTTCATGCAACAGCGAGGAAAGAGCACAAGTAAGTTGCAAGTAGCAGATGCTTCCATTGATGGACCGGGTGAAGCTATGGGGGGAGAGAAAAAATCCTGAGAATGAAACAAACCTTTTCCCAGCCAATGTCAAAAGTGGCCAGTCTTCGAAATCATGGTTGCGATGAAAAGATACGTAACTTCTTGCTATGCTGTTCGTCAAGAGTTCTGAAAAAACTTGGGAACGCCAAGCTCAATCTTAGTCAAGATGGGGAATCCCCACATTCACTTCCTTTGGCCTCATTACTAGTTCCAACAACAGACCTAAGTGTTTTGTTTTTTTAAAAATCCCATTTATATCCCGCCCTTCTCCGAAGACTCAGGGCGGCTTACAATCTAAAGCACAAATCAATGTGCTTAGCAATAGCCTTCATTCTATGTATATGCCTGCTTATTAGGGCTTTCGCCCCCCCCCACCAAGCGGCATTATTACAAAGTCAGCTTAATTGCCCCCAACAATCTGGGTCCTCATTTTACCTACCTCGGAAGGATGGAAGGCTGAGTCAACCTTGAGCCTGGTGGGACTCGAACCTGCACTAGTTGCAGGCAGCTGGTGTTACTTAAGGAGGCATTAGCCCACTGCTCCACCAAGGCTCTCCTCTTTTACAGGAACTAGGATCGTTCTTTTAAATGGGATTGCAGGATTCCAGAATAACAGAGTTGGAAGGGACCTTGGAGGTCTTCGAATCCAACACACAGCTCAAGCAGAAGACCCCGTCTCATTTCAGAGCTTGCGCAGGGGGTTAGAAGACCTCCAAGGTCCCTTCCAGTTCTGTTATTCCCTTAGAGTCATTGCCAATAGTAATAATAATAATAATAATAATAATAATAATAATAATAATAATAATAATAATAATAATAATAATAATAATAATAATAATAATAATAATAATAATAATATTCTCCGGCTTCCTAGCTATAGAGACAACTCCCGCTCCGAACGAGTATCACGTGGAGAAGTTGCACCCCATTGATGAACCGAATGCTCCAGTGTATACCATAGGTGCTCGAACGCCCTATTGGCTGAATAACCCAACTCCAGCTCCCAACAAATATGCACTGCCTGGGACTGTGGGCACCAAGGTGCCCAATAAAAGGGCAGCTCCCTGCCTGTCGATCACTTCCATTGCTCCCGGACGAGATTATGTGGTGAGGAAAGGGCCTGGTCCAGCCGCCTACACTATTCCAGAGCCAGATGTTTACTTGCGACATCAGCCTTCCTATACAATGTCTCAAAGGTTCATTCCTTCCAGCAAGGAGCATACGCCGGGCCCGCTGGACTATAGCGCAGAACGGGTCACCCTCCACAAGCCCAGAGCCCCGTGCTTCAGTCTGGGCATTCGCCACTCCGAATATGCCCATGGCACGCCTACGGTTTGCCTTATCCAGGAATGAGCGTGGGCCACAAGTGGAAGACAAGAAGATCTTCAGCAAGGTTCAGATGCCGAAGGTCTCATCCCGGGAGAGCTTCGTGTGCTAGGTTCAAAGCAGCTGCTGGGCAGGGTGAGGTGAGAGTGTGTGTTAAGGAGTTGTGGATGATGGTTCTTTTGGAGCTGCGGGTCATTTTTCAGTCTATGGAAGCAAAGTTCTCCTTTGCAAAATCCTGTCCAAGTTTCTTCCTGTCTTCTTTCTCATCCTTCTGGAATCTAATGATAATATTTTTTTCAAGAAAGTGACTTTATCTATTGTTTTCCCTTCCCTGTGGATTTATGGTTGGAAAAGGTTTCTTAAGAGAAGCGAGACAAATTGTCCTTTTTCTGTGATTATTTAAAGTGCAATAAAATAATTTGTAGATAATAAGTTGGTAGCATGCCTTCTTTGGTGCAGAGGTTCTCCTGGGCCTTGGGTTCTGCTGTCCATTTCGGGGAAGGAATTTGATTATTTAATCTAGAGATTGAATTGAATTGTTTCATCTTAAGGTTCTGTCTAAATACATAAACATCAGTTGAGTAATAACAATAATAACTTGGGGCTATCTGCATGCCCAAAAGTTGAACTACAAGAAGATGCTGAACTACATTTCCCAGCATCCCACACCATTAGCCAAGTTGCCTTGGCCTCCTGGAAATTGTAGTTCAGAAAGTACACTCAACACCAAGGAATATACAATATGAAGTTTACTGTTTGGATTACAGACCTTGTCCAGAAGATGGCACCCTCGTCTTACGATTTTGGACTAAATCTGGACAGCTTCCACAATCTCTACCTTTTGTAGGTGATAGCAACCCAACATGGCAAGAAAACAAGGAGAGAGCAGAGCCTGCAGAAATAGCCCCCCACCCCCAAGGTAAAGGGATGGGCCAGTGTTTATTCTGTGATTGCCCAGAAATGCAAATCCTGAAAGAAAGGACAGCACAGTATCCCAAGCCAACCTTATTCTTTAGTTATTTATGTTCCATCCGATGTCACCCCATGGTTCATCAAATCCTCCATGGGTGGAATTCACATTGACCTTATCTGGGAACTAAGCTATCTTGATTTAATTCAGAATTGGGGTGGTTGGACTCACCAGTTGTGTCCCGAATCTTGTTCTGAAAAGTTCACCTGGTTCTGGCCCTTTTTAGGTGCCTCTCTTGGTATGACAATAATGCTGATCATAGAAATTAGACTTTGCATGTTTCCATTACTGAAATTTCTCATTGTCCTACACTTAGAGAAGAAGGTCGCCCTCGGACCTGCCAACTTGTTTTTCTTTCTGTTTTCTTCATATAAATCAGGGGTGTCAAACTCAATTTCATGGAGGGCCGCATCAGCATGGCGGTTGCCCTCAGGGGGCTGGGTGGGTGTGACCTGGGTGGGCGTGGCCTACTGGGTGGGCGTGGCTAGAGTGCATATGGCCTACTGGGTGGGCGTGGCCAGCTCTACATCGTTGGCATCAAGGGTGCCTATGGGGGCCTGGGCAGGAGTGGGACAGATCTGAGGGTCTCTGGCAGAAGGAGGGTCTCTGGGCCAGGGCCAAGGCAATGGGGGCCGTTCCCTCACTGTTTCCAGGATGGCTTCGCGGGCCACATGAAACCACTTTGCGGGCCGGATCCGGCCCCCCGGGCCTTGTGTTTGACATGTCTGATATAAATCAACATGGCTTGTCATGGAAGACTTCCTCCGAAGATATTTTTCTTCGGCCTTGAACTCTCCAACCCTTATGTTAATTCTCCAAGCTTCCAGCTGCTTTCCTTCTCATACCCAAGACTCTAGAAATACAAAGTCTCTACTCCATAAAGCATATTTTCAAGTCTGAGAGAAAAAGCTTTGCCGTGGGATACCTCACTCTTGCACATTCATGAGAATGCACTTGGAATATTCAAATCCTGCCTGCACACATTAGGGAAGGTGTTTGCAAGTACAAAAGACGCATTTAAGTGTGCCAGATAAAGTGTTACACTTAGGAAATAAACTCCGTAGATGTGTGTGCCTTTGGTGAACTTCGTTGGGTTCTTATTTACCATCATAGATCTTGATTGCAGAGCAACTGAACATCACAAATTGGGATTAGTTGCATAATATATGTACACATGCATACTCATATTTCTGTCTCCCTGTCTATCACCTATTTATCAATTTTAAATAATCTTATGGCCCAGAGAAAAATGAACAGAGAACTATGCATTATCAGATGGTGGAAAAGATGAATACAATGATGACCATGATGGTGAGGAAGGAGGAGGAGGAGGAGGAGGAGGAGGAGGAGAAGGAGAAAGAGAAAGAGAAAGAGAAGATCATGAAGGATCAATGGACTGCACATCCTTACTCTGTATAATGTACTGAACTTTGTGTCAAAAAACACTTTGGGGGAAAAATGACTGAATCTGTTCCTAAATGAAGTAATACTATAGAGAAACCTCCCACTAAATATACAGGCTAGATGTTGTTGGATCCTGTTCCTTTTGGAAAACTTTGCAGGTTTATGCTCAATAGTTATGCAACTGCATGAGGATGTCAGCCATGTTCCAAAGCCACAAATTGTTAGGAGGGGCCGTAATTTTCCTTGGATGTGGGTCTGCTGGATTTTGACCATCCAGTAAAGAAGGATGAAGAACAAGAAGAAGGAAGGGGAAGTGAGGAGTTTTTGGAAGTCGGTTGGAGTTAATTGGTCAAAATACAATGTGCCAACTCTCCACTCTTAACATGTTGATGTTGCTTCCTTCTAGTCCATGGTTAATGTTGACCTTGAGTTCTCTTTGGCCATTTTCTCACTAGTAACTGGCATGATGCAAGAATAGAGCCGGAAGGGGCCCTGGATGATTGTTCTCACACTTAGGAAATTTCTCCTTATTTCTCTCCTTGATTAGTTTCCATCCTTTGCTTCTTGTCCAGCTCTCAGGTGCTTTGGAGAATGGGTTGACGCCCCTCTTCTTTGTGGTTGAATTAGAAGACACTCTAGGGTGTGAATGAGGATCTTGCCTTACCTTCACTTCCATACCCATCACAACTTCCCCAAAGTCGGTTTTACAACTGCCGGGTTGCCATTAGACCACTTCTGGATAGGATTTTGGACTTACGGGCCATATATTAGCAAACATTCTCCTACACTGGTTTTCTCCTGCCATCCATGGAGTCAAGGAAAATCCCTTTCCTAAATCAGCTTCTCTAGAATTTCATCTGCTCTGCTATTCCCCCCCCCATAGATAAAACTAAGGATTTGCTTTAAAGCCCTGGGTTTTAAGGAAGGCTGTGCATGTATGGTACTTGGAGATTTGATTTGATTCAAAGGTGATTTTGGGACTGCATTGCTGTTCTGCTCCGATTCTCCAAATCAGAAAGTCAGTTTAAAGCGTCGGATTGAATTGGATTGAGCCGAGTGATGTGCACACTTCTGCCCTTGGACCGAAACAGCTTTTTTTTGGGGGGGGGGGAGGGGGAAAATCAATTCAGAATCCAAATGAAATCAACTTGATTTCATTTGAATGCCTAAGATGAACAGTCAATCAAATTGGATCATTTCGCTGAATCAAATCGATGATTTGAGCCGTGACTGGCTTGATTAACACTGCAGAATTTCACAATGCACACTATTGTAAAGCAGGGCCATTAAAGAGCTGGCTTCAGGAACTGCTGAAGGTTTAGAGATAGCACAATAAGAAAAAGCTGGGGGAGAAAGAGAAGAAGCACCAACTGTTGCTGCTACTGACCAGAGACTGTCTCAAGCTGAATCTTCCAATTGCAGTTGCTTGAGGAGACCCCAGGAGGAGAAGCAGGAAGATGGTGCCAGCCATTACGGAAGCCACCATGACAGCAATGGGGGTAGGCTGGTGCCCTGGGCTATACCAGTTCCTGCCCCTTATCCTGAAGGTGATTTTTTCAGGAGGCAACTGGACTTCCTTTGTTTTTCTTTGAAGACATTTCACTTCTCATCCAAGAAGCTTCTTCAGCTCTGACTGGATGGTGGGGAATGGAAGGATCTAGTCAGAGCTGAAGAAGCTTCTTGGATGAGAAGCAAAACATCTTCAAAGAAAAACAAGAAAGTCCAGTTGCCTCCTGAAAAGGCACCTTTGGGACAACCATGACCTGGACGATGGAGAATCTTCACAGACATCCTGCCCCTTACCCCAGGTCAGGATGGTGATCATCAGAAGTCCCTGAGCAGTTGAGTATTGGCCATGCAGTCTAGTTGAGCTGCTCCATCTCTAGCCAGATAGAAATCTTAGAAAGAATGTGACATCCTAGATTGAACTAGCTAGGTATCACCTCATCTGCTTGGCTGTCCCTCTTCCTCATCTGAAAGACCACGTGAGAGCTCCCTAAGGGGAATTCTCCTGGGCTTCAGCTGAAGCAGGAGAAGCCAAGGGGGTTGCAGCGTTCTAGAGAGAGGAATGCATACTGCAAATGTTGCCTTTGAAGAACATCGCTTCTTCTGAGAAGGAACTTGAGGATGGTCTTGCAAAACCAAGCAAACAAGATCTCATTAATCAGGTTTAACGCGGGGGGGGGGGAGGGAGGGGAGGGGGAAGAGTTAGATTGCAGAATCCTAGAAATTAGGTGAAATATATATTCCAGCTCTCATTAATTAGTGATGCTTTAAGGCAGAGGGATGGCAAGCTGTTTGATCTCACTTCACATGGACTTCCTAATGGATGGACTGAGGACTCACTGGCGGTAAGGCTGAAAAGTCTTAACTCTTCCTCCTCTGCCTTGGTTTGAAACCTCCCTTTTCCCTCTTAGGCTCCGGAAATTTCTTCAGCATGGCAGAATTTTTTGTCTCCTTGAGGGGGTGGGGAAGGGGGGAAGACATCAAAAGCCACTTCTGCTCCCTCAGACTGAATGAGAATAGGGTAAAAATAATGCAGTGAGAAAGATTCGGAGCGGCAGTTGATCTAGTAGTAATTAGAAGGCCTCTTGCTGTGGTGTTGGGACTTTGGTGCTTGTTATGACACACTTGTTGTCAGCCTTTGCTTAATTGCCAACATCGTCTGATACCAAACAGGCCTGTACAAACTGGGCCTCAAATATCTACACATCTGGATCTGCGGGAAAGCTGTCCCTGCCAAAGCTGTAGGAAGCGGCAGGGAAAAGAAGAGAAATATGGTTAAATTATCAGCAGTTAAAACCTAGACTTTAAAAATGAATCACACTGATAAATAGGGTTATCGTTTGGGGACGGAAAACTGGTTGCTGCTCCTGGACTATCCAGAATTTGATTTTTTGTCTCACGGAGACATTTTTTTTTAAATCCAGAGGATGTGGCTACCAAGTCTGTTATCTTCTGCAGATGATCCTCCCTTGGGCTATGACCATCCCTGTGAAAGAGCACCACGCCGGCCACCAAGTATGGTTGGTGTGATTCTGAGTCTGTGTTAAACCAGGTTTCCCACAATGTGTAGCTCAATATATCCGGATGCCAGGATTGGACAGCTGGGTTCAATGAATGCATCTGTGTTGGATTAGTTGAATAATTGGTGTCCGTCCAGCAGGATTCTTCTAATGCAGTGTTTCTCAACTTTAAGATGGATGCACTTCAACTCCCAGAAATCTCAGTCTCTTCCCTTTCCCCTTCCTTCCTTCCTTCCTTCCTTCCTTCCTTCCTTCCTTCCTTCCTTCCTTCCTTCCTTCCTTCCTTCCTTCCTTCCTTCCTCCTCCTCCTCCTCCCCCCTCTTCCCTTCCCAACCTTCATTCATCACACACCGCCCCTTGGCAACTGTGAAGCTGAAAACCTTGTAAGAACCCAGAAACCCTCCTCATTTTTCAAAGCTCTTTAACTATTTTAGGCACCAGACAAGCCAAGCCAAAACAGTGGATAAGACTACCAGCTAGAATTCATCATCTGAAATATGACTATTTATCTGCATCTTTCAGCGCAGAGGACTAGCCAATTATCTGGTGGCTGGCTGTGTGTGTATGTGACGGTGTGCATGCGACTGTGTGCACGTGGAAGACAGAAGGAGAAGCAGAAATATTCAGATTACCATCTCCGTTTCCACCTTCTTCAATGGCACATCTTTAAACAACTTTTGAGTTTTAATTGAAAGTAGAAAACTAAGATTTGTGAAAATCTCAAGAAAATATCCCCTCATCCCTCCCACTCCCTATCTCTCCCTCCCCCCCCCCGCCCAATTCTCCACATCATTGTTTTCTTCTCAGTCCTGTTCAAGCTTCATTGGTGAGTTTTCCCTCTTCCCAGAGGGAACCCATCTGTCTTCCAACAGATTAGAAAGTTGTCACTCTGTTGACAGAGCTATTCATCATGGCGGTGGGGGAAATTAGTTGGACTGGGGAGAGGTCCAGCCTTGGAGGGTGGGTGATGGGCTCCAGGCCTCATCTGAATCGCTTCTTGGGAAAGGTTGCAGAAAGGCAGCTTACGGTCTGCATGCTCAATTTCTCTGCTGGACCAATTTGAGGGTTTGTGGTTAGAAAGTTCACCCCATTTTACTCCAACTCTGCTTTGAGGAGAAACTTGGCTCGGGGGTGACTAAGATGTTAGGAAAATCCACTTGACTGATGCAGCATATTTCTAGTTATTTCTTTTTAATAGGCACCAATGGAAATGTTCTCAATTTAAAAGTTGCTGAGACTCTAGAAAGAGTGCAGAGATGAGCATGATTAGGGGACTGGATGCTAAAACATACGAAGAACAGTTGCTGGAATGGGCTGTGTTTAGCTTAATGAAAAGAAGGATTAGGGGGGACATGATAACAGTCTTCTGATATTTGAGGGGCTGCCACAAAGAAGAGGGGGTCAAGTTATTCTCCAAAGCACCAGAAGGCAGGTCAAGAAGCAATGGATGGAAGCTAATCAAAGAGAGCTGAATAAGTTTCTTAAGTCACATATTTTGCTATGGAGCTTCCTCCAATGTATTGGGTGCAACTAACTTGATAATTCATCTGTTACTTTAATCTGAGTTTGTCTCGCTGATTCATTACAGAGTATCGGCACAATCAAAAGTGAAACCAAATCTGAATTTCCCACTAAAAATTACCCAGTTACAAAGTATAATATCCCACCCACAAAACTATGCCATCAACTATGTCCCCCATATATATTTATTTGGCGGGCTTTTTTATATGACGCCCAGTCCCTGATCGTGGGAGCAGTAGATGACCTTGGTTCCCACGGGAAAGAAGATTATTTTGATTAGTGAAGCACCTGGGCAAGCCCCCTCCCTCCATTCTATCTGGCAACCTAGAATGAGGAGAAAGATGGCTGCAGCCAGGTTCATTGTAGAGTTGGCAAATGGACTGGTTCTTCTGGACCTAGTGGTGTCCTTTCTCTTCCTCTTCTTCCATGAAAACAAAGCCCTATGGATGCCAGACCCCCTTAGATGGGAAGACTGGCAACATATAGGATGGAAGCAGTCCAGCAAACAGCAGGACTCGGACTGCCCTTGTTGTGCCACTGATAATAAGTATAATATTAAAAGTGTCACTCAGGCTGGCAGCTTCCTCACCCCAGAGATCTCCCAAAGTCATGCTTGTCCTCCCCTCTCCAGAAGAGTCTGCGCCATCTCAGCTCTGCTGGATCCAGCGGAGTCTTTGGGGAGACCCGTCAGCTGGCAGTAGATGGAAATAAAGCTATTTCCAGAGTGCAGTGACAGCCAAGAAAATCTTGTTGCCAGAACTTTTTATCATGGCTGTGTCATTGTCATTAGTCCACTGCCCACTGGGGAGGAAGCCACCAGGGTCTACTCCAGGCAGGAACAGGGAAAACAACATCTCTTCTTGCCACACAAGTTCTCTTGGACTCTGGAAGGTCCCCTCTTGGGATATGGAAGGCCTGTCTGGCCTCAGCATTTCTGTACTGTTTTGTTTCCCATGATGCTTTAGAGCTTTTGCATGACTGGGGCAAGAGGGGAAGGACTGACCCAGCAACTAGAATTTCTCTGAAGGTAGGAGAAGAACCACTATGCAAAGCGAAAGTAGGAGGAGAATCACCATTCAGAGTGAAAGTAGGAGGAGAAACCACCATCCAGAGGAGGAGATACCACCATCCAAAGTGAAAGTAGGAAGAGAAACCACCATCCAGAGTGAAAGTAGGCGAAGAACTATCATGCAAAGTGAAAGTAAGAGAACCACAATGCAAAGTGAAAGTAGGAGGAGAAACCATCATGCAAAGTGAACCAGCATCAATGAAGCTATCCATGGAGGCCCAGAGCTGAGGCCACTTGGATTCAAATGAGATGACAGGACACCTGAAAATATGGGAAAAAATTAAGCCAACCCAATCTGGCTTTAGATATTCCTTTGCTGACATCTGGCTACCATCAAGACTTTTCCAACTCCCTTAACATCTGGAGAGAAGAAGATTGTGTCTAGAAACATTGGCCGAAGGTGATGCTTGAGGAGCATGAAGGCTACATGGAGTAATGTGGGTTTCCTCGTGATGTGCTTACTACTCTAATGGAAAGCTTATCACTTGCACGCCGTTGCCAAAAATAGAGGAAATGCATTAACCTAAAAAAGAAGTGATAGTCTCGGCATAAAACAGGCCTATATTAATTTATACCTTTCACACGAACTTAGAAGTCTTGACAATATGTGTTCCCTTCTTGGATTTTCTTGGGACTTTACAAAATTCACAATATCTGACGGCCATATTCTTGCTTCCTGTTCAATTGCCCTGCTAAATACTAATTCTGAGGACTCTTTTCTGTTGCTGTGTTTTCCTGGAGATTGTTCCGAATGTATAATGGAGAAACAAAGGATCCTGTAATCATGCTAATAATAATAATAATAATTAGCAATTAGGAACAGGAATCAAGGAACAGCTTCTGATCAGCTTGTTCATGACAATGGAGGTCCAGATGCAAGGATGCTTTCTAAGGAAACTTAATTATGGGTTCGTCTCCCTCTTGCTCTTCTTTTACAAGAAGGCAACGACAAAAGATTGTAGATTCTAAGAGTCTGGAAGGGGCTGGCACAGAATTACTGCTGATGCTTGCTAGAGCCAGTCAGCCACGCAGTCTTTTTAAAAACCGAACTGCATCTTCTCTCTGGTGAAAGGCAGAAAGAAGTGAATAAGGAAGAGGGGGAAAAAAATAGCGAATCCCAGAAAAAAGTGACAGCTTCAAACCTTTCCATTTCTAAATGCTTTGAACCATTTCTATAGCAACAAAGTCACATTCTAATCACCCGTACCCCAAATTAAAGTTTCATTGCTTTCGGTTTCAAGGGAAAAATCCAGGGGTGGTTCCCAAAACGAAAGCTAAAGTAAACTAATTCTTCTCCTTCATTCGAAAGGTCAGTTTTGCCGGCTCCACCATCCCTCCATCACTTTCACCATCCCTTCTTCCGTTGTGTCGTTCCCCCCCCCCCATCCCCGCATCTTTGGATCTCCTGCAATAGAATGCAAAGCAGACAGGAGAGAAAGCATGAAGCTCAGGCTGAAAATGGCAATTTTAGGGTGCTGGCATATTTATTCATGAGGCCGTCTCCACTCAAGAGCAACAGCGGCTGGAATGTTCTCCGTGGCCCCCTGCTCTGACATCTGTAGATGATTAGAATCGTGTCTTCAGAAGTTGACCTGCTTCTGGGTTTTGTGCCTGTGGCAATTTTTTTTTCAAGTGGCCAGCTTCATTTGGACTTTGAGAATTGCACTTAGGTCACTGCAGATCTTTCAGGGTTTGTACTTCTGCCAATCCTGGCTAAAAATAAAAGCATCAAAAAGGCATCCAATTTGAAGAATTTGAATTCAAGGATGCGATGCATATAAAAGTGGACGTTTTAATGACGGGGCTAGACTGGCAGATTTGCAAGAGGGAGTTTTAACGGGGAAAAAATGCAAACCAAATAAAAAAGGGCTCAGAGATGAGCGAAACGTGTCCTGGATTGGAAACAAAATGATCTAGCCATTCCTACTGAGGTTTATCTAGTCTCGTCAACAGGAGTGAACTAAATGCAATAATAATAGCAATTGTCACTATGAAAGACACCCCAAAAAGTCTGGATAGTGGATGTGGCAGTACTTTGAGACAGGAGAAGAGAAGAGAAAGAACTGGGGGGGGGGAATTCTAAAATATGAAGATCTGCAAATGAAACAAATATACAAATAAAATAAAATAAAATAAAAGTGAAACAACTGTGACAAAAGAAAGAAAGGGAAAAAATAATATCAATAGTAATAGGGGCCTGGATACAATTCCAAAACATCTGGAGCACCATTCAAACATCATCGGCATTGACAAAATTCCACCATCAATTGCAAAAGGCAGCTCGACTCAGAACAGCTGACATCCTAGGATGAGACCTTTGAATAACAACTTCTGCCTATCCCAGGTGCTGGGAAGGGTTCAATGGATGGACCAAAAATGCCAAATGCAGTCTAAACATCTGGCTGGTTGTGTGATCAACCATAAGAATAATTAATAAAACCCTTTTCCCCATCTAACAAGATAGATTTTCATGGAATCCGCAAATTCAGAACAAGGATCGTTTAGGGCACAAGTTTTAAATTCAGATTCTGGATAAGAGAAGTGAGGAACCCAGGGGGAAATCCTGCCTCTTATTTTTGCTGCAACTTGAGGTCTCCCCAACCTGTGTTTTTGCAGTCACCTTGAGGACCAGAAAGTTAATTTCTCCCACCATGCGATTCTCAGAGCAATCCTCTTGCTTTTTCCATTTTTGCTTGCGCTTACCGGACTGAAGCACAAATTTGCAAGCGTCATGCGCAAACAAACACACCTGGTGGCCCTCAGCGCTCTACCTTTGCAGCAAAGCACCTCTGGCTGGGAATGGGAGTTGGACCGGTTTGTCTTGGTGGAATAAAAGCAGAAACAGCCTAATTGAAAACATGAAAAGTGAGCTCGCTAAGGCAGAACAAACAAATATCACTTAAATGATTTCTTTCAGGCACTTGACAACGGGAAGAGAGGTGGCAAGTGTTTGTAAGAGCTGTCAGATGCCCGTCCTTTCGTCTCACCTCGAGAGCTTGTTGAAGCATGCCAAGGTGATGCTTTGGCCATTGATGCCACCTTCCGCTGTTGACAGACAGACTCCTTTTCAGCCATCCTTCCAAAAGCTGAAAAGGGGATGCTAAGAGCAGGTTTCTTCTGCTGTTGCATCAATCCAGAATCAGGGGAACGGGTGAGCTACTTTACTCCTGATACTTACTCTGGACAAAAAGCACGTACGAATGAAAGCAAATATTTGTGGCCCAGGTTAATGTTGCAGGATCCAATCTGAGTCAGTCACTGGGACCAAAACTTTATTCTTCTAAGCTGGAGCCCATCTTCAGGGAACTTCGGTCTCTCCAGAATATCTGAATATCTCCAGAATATATTCTGGAAAGCGAGAGAGAAAGTAACTGAGGATGGGCTTCAGCGTGAACCCAAAAGCTTGGAAGAATAAACCGTTTGTCCCAGCGGTGGACTCAGATGGGATCCCGCAAAAAATCAGGAGAATCTAATTTTTGCAACGCCCAAAGGGAAGTCCTTAGCCTATGAAGGCCAGATAATCCCAGGACTGTAGCCAGCCTTGAAATTCTGCAACAAATGAAGTAGAGAGGGGTACTTTGGGGTGGGCTCTTAAAGACAATGTATTGCTCCCCTGCCACAAAAGCCTAAAATGGGGCAAAAGGGGAAAATGGTCAGGAATCTCCTTTCTTGGTCTGCCTTCTATTTGCCCTCGAAAAGAAGATGCAATATTGAAAGTGCTGCATAAACAGCGACAGTGGGTATTTTTTGTAAGAGATTACATCGGGGCAATATGCATTCATTAAGGGAAACTTACACTTTGCAAAATAATTTGCAACCTGATTTGCATTTGCAAGGCACTAAACTTCCTAAGAGTGAAAACAATTAACCGGTGGAACGGCTTGCCACCAGAAGCTGTGGGTGCTCCATCCCTGGAGGTTTTCAACAAGAGATTGGACAGCCGCTTGTCTGAAATGGTACATAGAGTCTCCTGCTTGAGCAGGGGGTTGGACTAGAAGACCTCCAAGGTCCCTTCCAGCTCTATTCTATTCTATAAACAGAAGACAATTACGGACGAATTCACTTTTGTGAGAATCACATGTGTGCATCAGCCAGGGTTTTCAGATTCAAAAGTTAAGACATCTTCCAAAGTTTATTTTAAAAACTAGAGAAAATAAACTGATGCTGCAGGGCTCCTGCTTGGGGGTTTCCAGAGCAGGAAAATTACATTCTTTGAAAGATTTATTGCTGATTTTTTTGTTGGTGTCTACGCCTCCCCCCCCCACCCAGGCCCCATAATAACATACAACTAAAAAGGAATGCGTGACCTTTCAGACAAAGTACAAAGGAATAAAATGTCAGTGCATTGTAAAGATGGATCCCACAGAGATGCTACAATAGCTGCAGAGAGAGGCGATGGATGGGACACTTCAGGAATGAAAAGTCTCTCCTGAGCTGCCTATAATTCTGCCTTCGGTGGTGAAACTCCTTTTTCTAACAAAAACCTAACCAAGTACCGCCACAACAAAATGGGACCGGTGTAAAAAATAGGTACAGGCTGCCATCTTCGCTGTTTGGACCATCCTGTTTGGCTGTATCTCCCAAACGTGAGCATTTCCAGCTAGGTGGACTTCAAATCCCAGAATTCCACCACCCATGTGATCCTCAATGAGTATTCTGGGAGTTGAAGTCCCCACACCTGGAAATTGCCAAGGATGAGAAACCTTGTCCTACCTGTGGATACCCCTGCTCTCATAATTCCAGTGACCGTGTGGCCTCACACCTTGTTCTTTTCAGTTGTGGAAAGTGTGAATGGTGATGTGCTTCGTTTCGGGGGGAATTGCTTTACAGACCTGGAAATGAAGAATCTCTACCTGGGTTGCAAATCAGGAAAACACATACTCCTCGGTAGAGTATTCGAGTGACGGAAGCTTACCTGGTTAAGTCTTTCCAAGATCAATAGGATTGATTGATTCTCTTGGAAGCCCATGGTTTCCAAACGCCTCCCTTTCGTACGCAGGAAGGCTCCAGAGATTCAGAGAAGCTGTTAAAGCCACTTAGGGCAGCGTTTCCCAGCTGCTAAATATAAGCAGCAGTTCATTTTACTGATTTGTTTTGCACAGCCCGAAAAGTCTTACGAGAACTTTGCTGAAACAGACCAGTGATTCAGCTGATCAGTACCAGCTTCCCACTGATGGAATTTCCTTCTTGTCTAGCTAATGTTTGCCTTTTGCTTTCAGCCTCCTTTCCCTCTTGTCTCATTTTTTTTTGGGGGGGGGGCCTCCTCTACAGCTGCTGTATCCTTCGCCACAGCCTTCTCCAACTTCTATTAAGTTGCAAAAAACACTTTGAAGTCCTGACTTAAAAAAAAAAAGAAGCCTTTGGGAACCAGATGGATGGTTGAGATGGAGATAAAATGAAAATAGTTAAATATATATTTTCTGTTCTTTTTTTTTAACTGTACTATTTTTACCTCTATCGCTTTATACAGGACTGTAAGTTGCTTAGAATCTTTCAAAGGGAGCCATGTAAAAACCTGAGCAAAATCAACATTAACAATAAAATAAAATCAAAATCTGGAGCTGTGTTGCCTTGAAATCATATGAGATCACCTGAAGTATTAATACCACTTTATGAAGCCTTAGAAAGGCCACACTTAGAATATTGCATGCAGTTTTGATTGCTGCGATATAAAAAAAGATGTAGAAATTCTAGAAAGAGTGAGGAAAAGATGATTAGGGGGCTGGATGCTAAAACCTATAAAGAACGGTTGCAGGAATTGGGTTTGTCTAGTCTAGTGAAAAGTAGGACAAGGGAGGACATGATAGCAGTGTTCAAATATTTGCAGGGCTGCCACAAAGAAGAGGGGGTCAACCTATTCTCCAAAGCACCAGAAGGCAGAAGCAACGGATGGAAACTAATCAAGGAGAGAAGCAACCTGGAATTAAGGAGAAATTTCCTAACAGTGAGAACAATCAACCAGTGGAACGGCTTGTCTTCAGAAGTTGTGGGTGCTCCATCACTGGAGGTTTTCAAGAAGAGACTGGACAACCATTTATCCAGAAAGGTAAAGGAACTCCTGCTTGAGCAGAGGGTTGGACTAGAAGACCTCCAAGGTCCCTTCCAACTCTAATATTCGGTTCTGTTCTGTTCTGTCCTGAAATTCTGGAATTGCAGAAGACATTCATCTGGAATTGGAAGGCCATATTTATTTATTTATTTATTTTAATTCCATTTATATCCCGCCCTTCTCCAAAGACTCAGGGCGGCTTACAAGCTTAGCAGTAGCCTTCATTCTATGTATATGCCTGCTTATTAGGGCTTTCACACACACACCCCCAAGCGGCATTATTACAAAGTCAGCTTATTGCCCCCAACAATCTGGGTCCTCATTTTACCTACCTGGGAAGGACGGAAGGCTGAGTCAACCTTGAGCCTGGTGGGATGCGAACCTGCACTAATTGCAGGCAGCTGGTGTTACTTAAGGAGGCATTAGCCCACTGCTCTACCAAGGATAACAACCTGGATTGCAGCTGCTGTTGTAAGGTCACTGATTTATTGTTCTAATTTTTGGTTTTAATTTTCTGCATACCATTAACTGTGCCCAGCTTTGGAATTACTTTATAGGAAGAGCAGAGGAACACATTTATCAGCCAACAAGTAAACAGTTCTGATTAGAAGCCTCTAGTCAAGTTGACTTGACTAGTCAACTGCTCATTGTGAATGCTGTGACTCATCTTTTTTGGAATTCGTAGTTTGCAGACTTCCACAAGCAATACTTTCTCCCATTTCCAGGAAAAACATAATGCATGCTTAAGAATTATTATTTTGTGGCAAATTGCAGTCATTCATAAACGGGACCTTGTATGCTTCAAAAATAAAATAAAATAAAATAAAAAAATCCATGCCAAATTCTTTTCTCATCCATCCCGAAACAATCGTAGCTTGTGATTTGAATTAGCAGCTCTGCCATCTTCATTCTTTCTCTCTCGCACTCCCAAAATTTGACCAAACACAAGCCTATTTTATTCCCCTCTCCCCCCCTGCAATCGTTTGTTTGCTAGCAGCTATTAAACTTCTCACCTACCATGTCTATTTCGTGATTGCGTGGCTAGATGGTAGAATTATAGCTCTCTTTTGCTTTGATTGTGCGATGCCCCGAGAATTGGTTTTTAAGGGGGCAAAAACAGAGAAATGAAATGATAAATAAAAATCCAGCAAAAGGGAGGGGAACGAAATGATTATTCTCTTTGGAAGACCTCGGCAGGTAATTGAGTGAAAATATAGGAATAAAGGGAGCAGTAGAAAGGAAATATGAGAAGGCTAGAACGGTAAACGGCCTGTCAAGGATTCAAAAACTGCCTAGTTAATCTTTCCACTGGGCTCTGTTTTCAATAGTCCTGAAGTACACACAGAACTCCTGGATCAATAGGAGAAAACTCCCAGATAATTCCGACTGGGGAAAATAGTCGCAATTCTCTCGGCGTTAGTTATATCGTCATATACGTTCCTCGGTAATAGCCCTCTTCTCCGTTTGATCGACTGCGGAGTGGTGCTAATTGAATTAAACTCCAATAGCAAGTATTTACCAGGTGTATAATAAACCGTCTCTCTGAGCCACTCTTTTAACAGGGTCAGCGGAGCAAGCGGGCGCATTAAAGGCCCTTCGCAACTGTCGGCGGTGCTTCTAGTAAATGCTCGGCGGCAGCGGTGGGATTCAGACAGGTGAACAACCGGTTCTCTGCGTGGATGCCGCTTCCGGAAGTCCATTCTGGACCTGGGCAACAAAGAATTAGCTACCGGTTCTGCCAAAGTGGTGCGAACCGGCTGAATCCCACCACTGCTGGCGGGAGTGATGCAGCTTAGTCCTTGCCTTACGACCACAGTGGAGCCCAAGATTTCTGTGGCTAAGTGAAACGTCTGCTAAGTGAGCGCGGCTCCATTTTACGAACTTACTTGCCAGAGTGGCTTAGTGACACAGTTGTTAAGTGGATCTGGCTTCCCCAGTGACTTTGCTTGTCGGAAGGTCGCAAAAGGGGATCACATGACCCCCAGGGACACTGCGAAGGTCATAAATTTGAATCAGTTGCCGAGGGGGTATTTTGCCTATTTCCTACCCCTCCCTCCCCCAAGGGGAAAAAAAAAAACCTGAGGCTCACATTTGCAATTTAAGTGCTGTAGGCTTCTTTCAACTGTCAGCCCATCTGTGATTTCACAAGCTGTCAAGTAGTCACGCCACGGCCCAGAAATAATCGGAGACGGCCAATTACGTGCTGTCAGATCTAAAATATTTGAGAAGAAGAATTGTAAAGCATCCCATGCTGAGACCAGAGACTCAGAAAGATTGAAGCACTGGGAGAATACCTGGACAATCTGTTTCTGACACTCAAGATTGGAGAAGGAACTTCCGTTTGTCTGATTCGGCTCTCCTTCGGTCTCAGGAGAGCAATTGATGGGGCAACATTGCTAAACGGATTAAGGCTCAACTCACTCTTGAATGACGTCTGATCCCTTGGAATTTAAAAAGGCAGTAAAATGCTTCTTTTTGCAAGACACTTATGAAGCTGGAAACAGCCTCCTCGGTTATTTGATATTGGTTAATATAAGTGTCATAACTACCTAGTACTTAAAGATGCTTCTTGGTTATGCTTGTCTTAACAGCTGCCAACATTGCAGGTTACTTATGGTCCCAACTAAACCAATTGAAACCCTAATTAGGAGGGGGAGGAGAAGGAAGAAGGAGGAAGGAAGAAGGGGAGGAGGAGGAGGAGGAGGAGAAGAGGAAGAGGAAGAGGAAGAGGAAGAAGAAGAATTTTTATGAGCCTCATAATCCAGAGGCCTGATGTTTGTTTCCTAGTGATGCTTCTGCAACCAGGATATTTCTTTGGTGAGATTTATGCCGTGGGTGAGCAATATTTCCAGCTTCTGACTAATTCATTTGGAAGGGCGGAAGGAACCAGGAAATAGTCTGAAGACTAGCCCAAGGCCCTGTGACTGGCTGCCAAAACAAATGTTGGTAATTAGGAGTGATCCTCTCAACATTTTATGTGTGAGTGAATTTCATTTTAAGCGAGCAGGTAGTATTAGATACCTAGGTAGTATCCTAGAGCTTAGTTCTTCTTAAAAATTGCAGGGTGGATATAATTCCCTCTCTGCATTCTGGCCCTTCCTTCAGTGATCTTCCAGAAGCTGGGAACAAATTTGGACTTTTAAAAGCCATTTGTATACGTATATTGAAAATGAAAGCCCGTATAGTTATATTAATGATACAATCATACAATGGTAAAATTTGAAAAAGCTACAAGGTTCACCCAGTCCAGCCCTCGGCAATGGGCAGGAACCACCACAAAAAAGATGACTCTCCAGCCTCTTCTTGAAAGCCTCTAGAGATAAGGGACCCACAACCTTCATCTGTAGACTGTTACATCATTCAACAGATAGTTTAATGACATTTAGGTAGCTGCAAATTGTGCCTGCTATTTCTGACCAGAGTTTCTGGATCTTGGAAAATAATTCTTGGCCACTTTCATTGGAGATGGCCTTTTGTTCTTGAGTACAGCCATGGAATATTTTATCCAGTTTTGGTCACCATGATATAAGAAAGATCTAGAAAGAGTGCAGAGAAGAGCAACCAAGATGATTGGGGATTCGGAGGCTAAAATATACGAACATTTGCAGGAATTGGGTATGTCTAGTTTAATGAAAAGAAGGATTGGGGGGGACATGATAGCAGTGTTCTGATATTTGAGGGGGTGCCACAAAAAAGAGGGGTCATCCTATTTTCCAAAGCACCGGAAGGCAGAAGAGGAAGCAATGAAATTTTAAATTTCTTTAAAAACGTAGTACCCAAATGAAACAAACATTTGACCGCTCCAAGGGGGATACTTTCATCCAATGCATGGCGAAGTATCTGTTTTGGAAGTGGTGATGACAAGAAGGCCAAGAATGTGTTAAGTTCCCTCCAGCCTCCTGAAATGTACGATGCTGCAGGATCATAATTCAGGAATTGAATTGAATTCAGGTCTTCAAATGGACCAGCCTACCCCAAGACCTGAAACTTACTGTAAATTTCCTCGTTTCCTTCTTAAAACAAAGTTATCTATCGACTGGTGTTGACCTTCACTGGGTGATGAAAAGCCTTTTCCTCTCCAAAAACAGTCAGAATGCAACTCTTTCCAGCCACCGAGTGTGCGATTTAGTAGGCCATTGATCAAACCTAAATGAGGAGAGCCAAACTTTTGCCATGTTAAAGTAGGATTCTTGCCCGTTTGCAGGTAATGCGCTGGGTTTACACAGCTGCCTTCCCACAGTGATCGATGGGCAAGGGTGATCTTCTCACCTGTTTAAATCTTAAAAGAGCAGCCATCCAACTGCTTGACCCAGCAGGGGTCTAACAAGGAAGGCAGCCTTTGCAGGGAGATATAGCTCAGGTAGGCAGGTGACAAGCCATAAAGAGGTGAATTGGTTAAGACCAGCACTTTGTATTGAATCTGGAAGCTGATGGGCAATCAATGTAGGGCCTAGAAGACACGTGTCACAGCCTGGGGAATTCTGGGAGTTGAAGTCCACACATATTCAAGCTGCCAGGCTTGAGAGTCCATGATTTAGCATGTATACTTTATGTGGGAATGTGAGAAGAATAGAGTAGAGCTGGAAGGGACCTTGGAGGTCTTCTAGTCCAGTCCTCTGCTCAAGCAGGAATGTGTCCATTATCCATCCATCCATCTACCCATCCATGCATCCATGCATCTATGCATCTGTGCATGCATCTGTACATGCATCATGCATCCATTCATCCATTCATCCATTCACCCATTCATCCGTGCATGCATGCATCCATCCATGCATGCATGCATCCATCCATCCATCTTAAAGATTTTGCAATCATTAACAAATCCATACTGGATTTGTAGCTTTATCTATCATGGCCCATCATTTATTCTCCGAATCCCTTATTTTTCCACTACCTAAAAAGCTACTGATGCAAATTGAACTCTGCATGATTTTCTTTCGTGGAGACAGGTGGATGTTAAAAGATGAAAGTGTGGAGATGGTAGATATTAGAGCGGTGTGCAGAACTTCAAAGGAGAGCTTTTGTTTGAAGGCATCTGCAAAGCATCGCTTCTAAGCTCTTTTACAAGGGAATATTCCATTCCTTCTAAACATGAACCAAAGTGGTTGAGTTGCTTTGCTTTCCGTTGCTCATCCAGTGTTCCCAGGAGCTGAAGATGCTTTTCTGTATGCACCATGTGTGAAAGAAAGCCGCTTCTTAGGCAGCTAGTTGGAGTGCCAGAAAAGACGTATGTGCATAAGCAGACAGACAAATGCAAGCTGGCTTTTCTGATAGGGTGAAAGGTCAAATGTTAGGCCTGGTGCTTGTTAAGTTGTCCTGTGTAATGGTATGTGAGAAAGTCCTGGAGCATGGGTCAAAGAAATGCTGCCTAGGGAACAATCAGATAAGAGAAGGCATAGCCCACAGCTGCATAACGGACAGAGAAAGACACTCAGAAAGGAATCTCCCTCACTTAATCAGGCTGTAAAAGAGATGGCGGGAGATTTTTTTCTTTCAGACTTGCAAGATCCTGTTAATGCAGCCATTCAATAAAGCAGCATTAGTTCATCTGGCTGTGTTTCCTGCCTGGTCTACCTGGGAAGGCTGGCATCAATTTTGCAAGTGTCTTACGCTCTTCCAAGACGGGAATTTTGCAAATGACCTCCAGTCTTCAAGGAACTCCACTATCTGCTAAGTATCCGGCAGCAGTGCTGTTGAAACAACCAGCAGCAAGTGGATGCACAGATGACCCCTTGACAGAATGCCACGATGCAATTAACACAACAGCCGGACGGAATTTGCACAACTCACAGTGGCACAACAGATGGTGTCTCAGCCAATGTTCCCGTGTTCCCACAGGATCTTGCTGGAGAAGCTAGGTAGGATTCCTTCTGAGTCTCAATCTCCATCCATGTTGCAGCTAAGGGCTGTGCCTTCTCTTATCTGATTGTTTCTTAAGCAGCATCTCTTCGCCTCTCAAGGTCTTTCTCACACACCATTACATCCCCATAGGATAGGAGAATTCCCCGTCTGAAAAGGATCGAGGGCAGGGAACACCCTTGCAGATGTGCAGCATCCAGAAAATGAGCCAAGCCAAGGTGGAACTGGTAAAGATGATTTTAGGAACCCAAGACTCTTGAAAGTGCCAGGTGGAAGTATGAGACTTAATGGCATAAAGGATCTTTCCCTAACCTCATAATTACAAGGAGCTGCTATGCCCACAGGCAAGTTGCTTCTCCACTCAGTGTGAAAACATGACTATCCGGGCTCTTTGCAATGACAAACAATTTAATGGGTTGGCACTTATTGATCGTCCCTGAAACTTCTTTTTTTGGAATTATTTGGCTCCTGGTTCTTTGGATGGTTTCTGGACAAATTTATTTTGCCTGACTTGTGAGACTTATCAGTAAATAGAACTGCGTAATTTACCTGATTCCAAAGATAACGGACTGACTTGACTCTCCACTTTGCTTGCCCCTATTAAGGGCTTATGGCAGTTCGAAGTCTATTTGTGAATACTTGGAAATATCTGCCTCTCCCTGATTTAGCTGGAGTAACCGTCTAAATGCAGGAGTCAAGAGACTGGGAAGCCCTTGATTTGAAAGGAGTAATAGATAATCAAATGGAAATCCTTCCTCGGATCTAAAGACTGGAAGCGATACTCTGAAAGAGCAGGATGAACTGCTTTACTTAATGAAATCATTTTCTGGGCTCACGTGAGGTGTCAAAGCAGAATGAAAAGGGCTGGTTTTGCCATTTCCCAATTCTTTAAAGTTTAAAGGTCTAAAACGGTTTCAAAGTAAGTGCTCAAGCCTTCCTTCCTTCTCTCTTTTCTTTCCTTCTCTCCTTCCTTCTCACTCTCCCCTCCCTCCCTCCCTCCCTTCTCTCCTTCCTTTCTAAGTCAGCCCTATTTATTTATTTATTTATTACATTTTTATACCGCCCTTTATTCTTTATTTATTTATTCTCTTCCTTCTTAGAAAAAGGGGACAAGCTCCGCTCCTTCCTTCCTTCCTTCCTTCCTTCCTTCCTTCCTCCCTCCCTCCCTCCCTCCCTCCCTCCCTTCCTCCCTCCCTCCCTCCCTCCCTCCCTCCCTCCCTCCCTCCCTCCCTCCCTCCTTTTCTTTCTTTCTTTCTTTCTTTCTTTCTTTCTTTCTTTCTTTCTTTCTTTCTTTCTTTCTTTCTTTCTTTCTTTCTTTCTTTCTTTCTTTCTTTCTTTCTTTCTTTCTTTCTTTCTTTCTTTTCCAAGTGCTTATCTCGGGTTTATGGTGCAAAATGTTTGAAACTACTGGTTCATTAAGAAAGTCGTAATAATAATAATAATATTAAAATAGGTCCTTCCAAATAAAAGTTAACCACTGGTGCTCAAGTCGGACAGCCTTGCAGGAAAATTGAGGATCCCTCAAAGAAAGCAAAAAAGGTTTTAACAGTCAAAGGAGATGCCTTTCCTACAATAAAGAAAGTCAGTGCAACTTAGCAGGATGCAAGGAGAAATTAAGAGCACTAAATGGCTAGTTTTGTCTTATAGCACAGCAGAAGCATTTAATTGGCTGGACACATACTGTGATTTCTGGTTTCAGTGCAAATGGGTCTCTTTTGGCAAGTCTCCCATTCTTCGTAATTTATCACAGATACTTGGTTGATTTCCACCTGCTATTCACCCCCACAAATGAATAACAGAATAACAGAGTTGGAAGAGACCTTGGAGGTCATCTAGTCCAACCCCCTGCTCAGGCAGGAAACCCTATACCATTCCAGACAAAGGGCTGTCCAGTCTCTTCTTCAAAACTTCCAGTGTTGGAGCACCCACAACTTCTGGAGGCAGGTGGTTCCACTGGTTAATTGTTCTCACTGTCAGGAAATTTCTCCTTGGATGAGAAGCAAACCATCTTCAAAGAGAAACAAGAAAGCCCAGTGGCCTCGTGAAAAAAAGTGCCATTGGGATATCCAGGACCTGGAGGATGGAGAGTCTCCACAAACAAGCACAGTTCAATCATCACAGCACCCCCCCCCCCGCCGCGGTCATGTGATCAAAATTATTTATTTATTTATGATGACTGCAGGACCCCGGGGGGACATATTCAACCTTTGCAACTTTCCCAACCAACTTTGGACCAGCAGAGCCAATTGTGGGGTGGGTGGGGGGAACAGTCTGATTTGCTTAACGACCGCCCCGATTCATTTAATAACTGTCGTGATTGGCTTAACAACTGTGGCCCAAAAGGTCATAAAATCAGACCCAACTCACTTAACAGCCCCCTTGCTTAGCAAATTTTGGTTTTGATTCTGGCCATAAGTTGAAAGATGACCCTTATTGACTGCCTCCTGGTTTTATATATTTGCTTGCTGGCTTCATTCTTCAGCGCTGTAGCTTGCCTGATGTTTATATGCAGCATCAGATTCCAGAGAGTAATAAGAGATAGCTCTTTCGAAAATCAATAAGTAATTTTGCTCCTGGGGGCTAGGGAAGGCTAGGAGTGGGCTGGACATGACGCATGGTAGTTAACAACTAACCAAATGGTACACAAACACACACACACACACACACACCGACCATCCCAGAGGGACGTCAAACCTTCTGAAGACACAGCATAGCCCAGCATTTATCCAGGTGTTAACTCAATAAGTTGTAAGCACAAATACCCCAGCTTGTTAAAGCTGGGTTTATCATGTCATGAGAATGAGGCAATGAGGTTTCCAGATGGCTAGGTGGGGTGTAGGGACTCTCCCAAGGATCAGTTATTCAAGGAATGACGGTTAATCAAACATTGCATTGCCATTTGGGAGGATCTGGCCACATCTGCCCCTTTGGCTATCCCTGCCCTGTCCCTGGGGGTAGCTTTATTGTTATGATTTGTTTTGCTTTTTTCAGTTTAGATTTCTGCATGTGTGCACAGTTACGCACCTTCACAGCCCTCTTGGTTCCATCCTCCACCGCCGTCCCAGTTTCTCGTCTGTCTGCTTGGCAAAATGAATGGCCCACCCCCGTCTAATGAAACCCAAGCAGCCAGGAGCCGAGATAACCAGACACATTTTTTAATAAGCAAATTGGTCGAGCTGGTTGAGCAGAGAAATCGTTGCCTGTGGATTGGAACGGCTTCATTAGCTGACGTGTCAGAGGAGCTTCTCTCCTTCCCAGCTTGCTAGCCTAACAGCTTCATCCCGTGGAAAGTGTATTCTGATAGTCGTTTATAAGGTGATCTTGTTGCAGTGTGTATCTGGAATATTAAAGCAGGGAACAGGTGTCATGACTGGAAATGAAACCGCCTATAAATCTGCAGATGCAGGCAAGAGAAGGGGAGAGGCAGACAAATTTAATTATTACTGATAGTTTCTTATGGAGGCGAAGAGAAGCAGAGAGGGAGGGGGAAATCTCTGTAGCCTACTAGTTGCCTTGATGAACCTGGAAAGCCATCAGAAAAGGAAGGATGGGTGACACGAGGAGAATACCAAGTAGATCAATTGGATTCAGCTCAGGGTCCCATTCGGTCCTTCTTCCCTGCCGTGCCATGGGTTCAGATTCCGCTTTCATACTACAAATGGCTAGAAAAAGGGAGTAGACAGTAGGAATGGAAGATGTATTATTGTTATTATTATTAAGTTAAATATGTGGACCCAGACAACACGTCGTTTACTAAGCCCTACACATATGTAATGATAAAAAATAACAATAAAATATATTTTAAAAAAAATATCACGGTAGGGTTTTCAAGTTATCAAAGATTATTAGCTCCTTGACAAGAGGATTGAAGGTAAGTTCCACAAAACTTTGAAAGGTGCTTTTTTCCAGAAGGCAACTGGAAATTTTTTGTTTTTGTTGTTTTCTTTGAAAACATTAAAAAGAGGCTGGACAACCGTTTGTCTGAAATGATAGAGGCTTTCCCGCCGGAGCTGGGGCTTAGGTTGGAAGACCAACCCCCTGCCTGAGCAGATGACTAGATGACCTCCAAGGTCCCTTCCAACTTATTATTATTATTATTATTATTATTATTATTATTATTATTATTATTATTATTATTATTATTATTATTATTATTATATTATTATTATTATTATTATTATTATTATTATTATTATTATTATTATTATTATTATTATTATTATTATTATTATTACCACCAAGGTCCCTTCCAATTCTGCTCTTCTGTTAAGAAGCTTCTTCAATTCTGAAGAAGCTTCTTGGATGAAAAGAGCTCTTATCAATCAGTATAGAGTTGGAAGGGACCTTGGAGGTCATCTAGTCCAACCCCCTGCTTTAGCAGGAGACCCTATACCATTTCAGACAAGTGGCTCTCCAGTCTCTTCTTAAAAGCCTCCAGTGTTGGGGCATCCATAATTTCTGGTGGCAAGCAGTTCCACTGGCTAATTGCCCTCACTGTCAGGAAGTTTCTCCTTGATTCCAGGTTGCTTCTCTCCTTGATTAGTTTCCATCTGTTGTTGTTTCTCCCTTGTCTTGTCCTCTGGTGCTTTGGAAAATAAGTTGAGCCCCTCTTCTTTGGGGCAGCCTCTCAAACGCATCATGTCACCCCTACTCCTTTTTTTCTCTAGACTAGACATCCCCAGTGCTGGTTTAGTGTAAGATGCCAAAGATCTTGAAATTCTGTTAGAAATGATATATTTCCTTTGAGGCGCTGGAGAGAGATGATCAAGCTTCTTCTCTAGCATTTATCTTGGTGTCTGTTCAGAGCAGTTTAAAATCACATTTTTAAAAGGAAGAAAATAAATCTCCTTCCCTATTTAATCACTATGAACCCGGCTCCTCAAGAGGAAGATTTCCACCACAATAATGCTCCAGTGTAATTGTAGTATTGCTAACTTTTTTTTTTAACGCCGCTAAATATATCTTCAGCCCAAACTAATGTTATTTTCTGGAGAGTTGCTGGGGATGCTTTAATGTCTTCTCTTTCACATTTATCTTTTTTAAAAAATGTTTATATTGTGGATGATATTCTGTATTTGATGACTATACTGTGTACTACTGAGAGTCTTTTGATTGCGGTGGGTAGCAATCTAATTAATCGATCAACCGATCAATCAGCAAACCAGCAAGCTGGGTTTTTTTTTAATTCCAGGAGAGGTGACTTATTTGCAGTTTGCTTTGATGTCATGAAAGGGCAGCTACACTTATTCTATCATCTATCTATCTATCTATCTATCTATCTATCTATCTATCTATCTATCTATCTATCTATCTATCTATCTATCTCTTCTTCATCTCACTCTCTATCTTCATCATCTATCTCTCTATCTTCTTCATCATCATCATCATCATCATCTCTCTCTCTCTCTCTCTCTCTCATCTATCCCTCCGTCCAGTGCGCTCCCACAGAGAGGGCCTCCTCAGGGTGCCTCCGATCAAAGAATGCCGATTGGTGACCCCCAGGGGGAGAGCGTTCTCTGTGGGCGCGCCAGACCTTTGGAACAGCTTACCGGTTGAGCTCCGGACGGCCCCCGACCTTCGCTCCTTCCGGCGCGCTCTCAAAACTTTCTTTTTCGAACAAGCTGGCCTGGTCTGATGGGATGGGGTTGGGTTTTTATAAATAGTTTTAATTGTAATATGTATTAATTTTAAGGGCATAATGTTTAATGGCTTTTTAATTTTTGTATAATATTTTTATTGTGTATTGCCCTGTTCACCGCCCTGAGTCCTTCGGGAGAAGGGCGGTATAGAAATCAAATTATTAAATTAAATTAAATTAAAATCTATATCATCACGTGATCAGAATTCAGACGCTTGGCAGCTGACTCCTATTTATGACAGTTGCAGCATCCCAGGGGGTGTCACGCGATTCCCTTTTGCGACCTTCTGCCAAGCAAAGTCAAGTGGGGGAAGCCAGATTCACTTAATGACAGTGTGGCTAACTTAACAACTGCAGTGATTCGCTTAGCAAGGGTGGCAAGAAAAGTCGTAAAATGGGGGCAATCCCGCGTAACCCATGTCCCGCTTAGCAGCAGAAATGTCAGGCTCCATTGCAGTCGTACGCCGAGGACTTCCTGTGGCAGCAGAGCAGAAGAGGCAGCGACGGATCGGATCTGCTAGCGGTCTCTGCAAGGTGACACATTTCTGAAATGTCAAGCCTGCTTGTTTCTGACGCCGGCTGGTGGGAATTGGAGAGCCATCTATAAGGAGGCCCAGAAGGTCGAACTCTGGAATGAAACTCTGAAGAATGAAGCCGGCAGAACAAATTTAAAACTGGCTGAACGGGAGACACTTCATCCATCCCCGATTGCTTTGGCCTGCTGGAGCTGGCAGACAGATCTTTTTCTCCTTGAATGAGACACTTTCAAATGATGGTGGAACAGGGTGGAGACGGAGTCTCTCTCTCTCTCTCTGAGGGCTGGCTTCTAATGCCAGGGCTGGCTTCAAGGCCAACGGGAGGCGAGCAGCATCTGCAAATTGTAGAGTTTAGAGACTAGGGGTGGGATTAGAATAGGTCAGGGGTAGGCAACCTCGTGGACTTCAACTCCCAGAATTCTTGAGCCAGCATGGCTCAGCTTGGAAACCTCTCCCTTTCCCCTCAGCATGGCTGGCTCAGGAATTCTGGGAGTTGAAGTCCACAAGTCATAAAAGAGCCAAGGTTGCCTACCCCTGAAATAGATGAACAACTTGTTCTCTGTGTGGATGCCGCTTCCGGAAGTCCATTCTGGGCCTGGGCAACAAAAAAAATTGCTATCTTAGTTCCATGCTCCAAAACAGACAATGGTTTAGATGGAAACTGAGGGTCTAAAACCTCGCTACCATATCGGGAGAGACTTCCTGAGTAGATATGAGACAGTCACAGTACACCCACCATGTCTGCATTTGAGAAGAAGGATATACAGAAGCAGCTTTTGCTAAGAGCACCTCTGGGATCGCTCATCTCTTCTTTTTGTACTCAAATCCTCACCTTCTCCTGAGGTGTGACTTTCATCCCATTAGGGGTCCATTCATTGGCCATCCAACGGAGAGCATGAATGCTGAACAAGATTGCTTGGCTGTCAAATATTAATCTAGCAAGATTTTTGGGATCTTGGGTCTAGAGAAGAACCTCTTCAGACGAAGGCAGCTGGAACAGATGCTTAAGGCTAGTGTTGAAGAAGACATCATTCTTTCTTTCCTTACAGGATTTGCTTCTCCCTTTTCTATCCTCTCTCCTCTCTTGCATTCCTAGTTCTGTTCCCCCTAGACTTGATTTCCTTACTTATTGGCACTAGATTTATTTATATGCTGATATTAATCAGCTTTGTGGCTTTCATGGCACTTTTAGTGTGGTGTATACAAAGGGTGCCATCATCACTCATTCTTTTCTTTTTTTATGAACAAGAACCATTGATGCCAGGCGGGGGTGGTGGATGGGTGCCCAACTCTCTCTTTGAATGAAATATGCGCCTTACGTTGCCCCCAGCTACACTTTCTCAATTCTGAATGGGGTGTGCATTTGTGCAAAAACCTTTCAACGATGGAAATAAGGTTTTTGAAGTAAAGTGAGACTCTTGGGAGCAAAACAGACAGAATTCAGCCATTGGCGGCGGGGAACACTGGTCTGTTTTTTTTTAAAAAAACCCCTCATCTTCCATCCAAGAGTTTTATTCATTCACTTGGTTTAGCTTTCTGGCACAGCCCCTAGTCTCAGCATGGAATGCATATCAGCCTAGAAAATATAATTCAAAATAGCTGCACCGGTTGAGAGGTGACAAAACAGAAAGCGATAGTGCTGGCTGCCAAATGCAAACCTGATTTTTTTTAAAGAAAGTTAAAAATATTTGAGCATAAAGTTTTAATACCTCAGGCACAGAGATGAAAGTAGAAGACCCAGCGTAGGGGATCCTACAGAACTCTTTCACCGTTGATTTCTTTGCATTCAAGCTAAACAGCTTCTCTATATTGAAAAGAGATGATGGTCTCTCTGTAAATAAAAAAAGCTAACCAACACTGGGACCAAAGAATGGAAATGGATGGATCTCAATATACCTTTGAGAAGATCTAACCCTGATTTCTCATTATGTGTTTCTTTTCTTTTCTTAGTAATAGGGAACGTTAAGATCTGTGTGAATTACTACCTTCCAAGCGACGTGATACCATTCAACCCACAACTTCAGTGAGAACTGAACGAGGGTTTCTCAACCTCGGACACTTTAAGATGTGTGAACCTCAACTCCCGGAATTCTCCAACCAGCTGAGGAATTCTGGGTTTGAAGTCTGCACACCTTAAAAGTTGAGGAACACCAGTCTAGACCAAGCCAATGTCCTCCAAAAACGTTCAGATCACAATTCCCACTTCTTTATTACACCAAGGAATTTCCAGAACAGTGATTCCCTTACTTCTGGAGGGATCAAGATGACAGATCATGGCAAGACCAGTCTGCCTGTTGCACAGGCAAGTCACGAGGATGGCTTGATTGCTTGCCCACGGCCCGGGAAGAGTTGTACCGAGGGTGCATGGTGCTCCGAAGCTGTGTCTGCAGATAGTTTCCATAGCAATCTGGTCACAAGGTGAATTTGTTGCCTTCTGCAGCCTTCCTCAGAGGCCCACTCCGGGCATCGTTGCATATAAAGTTATTTTCTGACCTAATTCTCCGTTAGCCCCCAAACCTACTTTTCCCGTGTGCTGCCTTCCCTGCTGTTGCCATAGAAACCTCTCCTCTGCCATCCTTGTCGGACCATCCCTAGGATCAGCATCGCCTGTCTTCCCTTAGAGAATGGCAGAAGGACACAATTTGGGTTGAACTGGGCCTACCACTTCATTCTTGTCTGGTTGCCTTTTAAAACGCTGAATAGAATATTATCCTAAGCAGGAGGAGGGAGGCAGCGCATTAAATTAACCACGGGATAGTTCATCTCTTCCTCGACCTCTTTTTTGTACTCAGATCCTCACCTTCTCCCGAGGTGTGAATTTCATCCCATTAGGGACCAGCTCATTTGCAGTCCAATGGAGAGCAGGAACGATGAACAAGATACCACGAAATTAAAGCGTGCAGCAATTTCTTTTACAACACATCTGATGCTCCTGTATTCCTCCTCGGGGGTTTCTTTTCAGAAAATGGCATGAAGTTATGATGGGTTGAGCCATGATTATTGCATAAGACACACTTGGATGGTTATGTTGAAGCCAAACAAAACCTTGCTTTGGCTTAATGCATAGCTGTGTGAACTCAGCTTCTGTAAACTTTGGGCTTCTCCTAAATTAGGCAATATTTTCTTCTCATTTGGCTCGGTGTAACATCCACACCCCGGGAACACAGCCACAATTTGCATACAAAATATGGTACTTCTTTCAGTTTACTCCAAAGACTTTCTTTTCAGAAATTTGAAACCAAGTCTTCCATCTCTTCTCAGTTACAATACACTGCCTGCAGACCAAAGTAAGCATCCTGTTTCACATCAAAGAAACACACTGAGTTATTTTTCTTAGCGTACATTCAAATGCGCTTGCAACAAGAGACTGCCAGACAAGATGGTTCAGCTAAAAATGGAGTGGAATGAAGAGCTGTGAGTAGACTGGCTCCTCTCTGGACAAGTAGTGGAGGACTTGAGATCACCCACAAGTACTCCAGACAGCTGCTTCTGATAAGGAGGCTTCAGGACAGTGGTCTCAGCTGGGTTTATTGCTGGGGAAGATGAGGGAATAGTCATCTTGCTAAACCCATGATTGGTGCCTTTAATGACACTAGATTGGCATACTTCCTTGCCAATCACTTAAAGAATTAGTTTTATTAACTGCTTTTCAGCTATTAGGAATCCTTGGGTCAAGAGGTTTTACAGCACTGGATGACTTTCCTTCTAATCTTTGAAGGGTCTCTGGTGCTCTCTGAGCTTGGCTATTTTCTTGCAGACATTTCAGTTACCAAACTAGGTTACATCATCATCAGTGCTGGTAAGGAGTGAGATATATTGTCATTTTATACTCTAGTGGCTTGCCCTGTCAGTGTTGGTGGGAGGGGGCTTGATGGTACTTAATTTGGGCTGTTTATTGTTAGCTTCTTTGACAATTCTTTGATTGGGATATTGTTTACTTAAACAATACCCTAAAGGAGGGGTTGGACTAGAAGACCTCCAGGGTTCCTTCCAGCCCTAGGATTTTATGTTTCTACATCTTCAACACAAAAGATAAAGAACAAGGGAGCGTAGCAGCCTTGATGTCTTTCTTTTAGCATCCAGAGACATCCGCTTGGGCACTGAAGGGATTGAGATGCTGGAAAAATAATTTCAGCATAATTTAATGTAGAGGAGAATTTTCACTCCTAAATAGAATCAGAATTTTCTCCTGAGAAGAATACATTTTGAGGGCTACAATCATTATCTGGCTATTGTGGTGGTGGTGTTTAAAAAAAAGCTCAGCCAAATATAAATATCAAAAGATTAGAGTGAGTTTTTCTATTCCTCCACCACAGGGCATCGTAGATATGGGAAACCTTTCGCTATCATCTCCTGCATTATGAATGGAATCTCTTTAATTGCATTGGTTTTTTTACCCATCGCTGAGACTTAACACCAACAAACTTGCAATACGTACAACACCCAGAAGCGACAATGTTTTGTTTTGTTTTGTTTTATGAGTTCAAGTTATTTATTAAGTCATCCTCGGGTTAAAAGGAGACAATTCTTGGGAGTAAGTAACATCTCCAAAGACTAAAATTCAGATTAATTATAGGCAAACATGCAAGTCTTCTTTTTTTTTTTTGCAGTTCCTGCCTATCAGCCAGTTTCAGGGAACGAAATAATCAGGAAGAATATTATCTTCAAGTAAATGGGTTGTAAAGGGTTTCGATTAGTGATGACGAACCTGTGACACACGTGTCAAAGGTGGCACACCATGATGTTTTGGGCGACACGCCAACATTCACCAACACCCAACAACTTTTCTCCAACGCAGGCTCCATTCTTGTGTGATTTTCAGAGGCTGCAGAGGTTGTGTGAGAATGGGGTCTGCTGTCACACAGTCTCCTGAGCCTCCAAAAATGAGTTCCTTTTACTCATATGATATTTTTAATGTAATATGTAGCACCACTCATGATCGGTCTGTGTTTTTTTTAAAAAAATAATAATATATATAAAGAATTATTTGTCTTTTGTTCAAAGGGAGGGGGCTCAGTGACATGCCAGCAGAGTCAAGTTAGAGATGGTCTGAATTTTTGACCCCCTGCACCCAGAAGACTCACCGTGGCTGGTTTAGGTCATGAAGCATCCAAGCCATGTTTGTTGGCAAAGACCAATTGGGACCATTGAAGCTGTTGGTTTTACTTCCTTATCTGAAAGTGACTTTTTGCCCAGAGAGGCAAACACTGGAATCTGAGTTTGGCAGGCAATTTACAAGTCAATGCAGAGAGTACCTTTACAACAGGAATAAATGTTTGTTTCCCACTGGCTGCTATCTATTGTTCTTAAGAATTGTGAGTTGATTGCATCAGCGAAGTCTCCCTCTTCCCTAAAAGATTCCAATAAAGGCTTGGATTTAAAAATGCAATCAATGTCTGGTATAGAATGCGCTTCCTTGTAAAAGATTGCACTAATCCATAAGACTTTATTTAGTTTTGGATTAGCAAATTAAGTGAACCTAGCGCTGGATCTTAGAAGCCACATGACTGTGTTTTCTTAAAATGCTAACATGCTTTGCAAACTCAGTGAGTTGTTCAATAAAACAGGGTAGCTTAGCTTGATAAATAACCAGATATTTTTTTTGGGTGGGGAGGGGTTGGTGGCGGTATACTATAATTGGAATTTCAAAATCATTGGAAATTACATTTCATGCTTCATTGATCAAACCTCAGTCCAAGTCTTAGGTTTGGTTCTGGGCTTCCCACTTTAAAGATTCGGTGAAATTGAAATGCGTTCTGAAGTCCGGAATCCTTAAATTACAATAGAACCTCAGTTCTATGGGAGAAGATTGAAGGAGCCGGAGGGTGCTTAACCTTGAGAAAACAGGACTGCTGCATCTTTGTTCATGTGTGTGTGTGTCATTTTCCAAATACACAAATGGATGGCAAGCAGAGGAAGGCCATGGAGGGCTCCCCATCATCACCAGAGCTCCTGACCCCAAAGGAGTGCTTTAAGTACCAGAACGCAGACCCACTTTGGCTGTTAGGAAAGACTTCAGTTGGAGAGTAGAACCAATGATGTAGAGATGTTCCTCATGTGTCTTCAAGAACAAGCTGGGCACCATCTGTCACCGTGGCCTTAATGTGGGTTCTTGAACAGATGGGGTTGGATTCAGTAGCTTTATTACCACCTTCTAGCGTTAGGATTAGAAGCCCCAATCTGGCACTGTTGATTAAGTAAGTAGGCTAAGATTCACCCGTGGTGAAAAGTAAAATCTCCTTCAAGTTGAAGTCAACTTGGAAGCCGATAATCCTGGGCAATGTGGAGGAAGGAAGGAAGGGAAAGGAAAGGAAGGAGAAATGGTATGAAGGGAGGGAGGGAGGGAGGAGGAGGAGGAGAGAGAGAAGTAACCTTTTTGCTACTAACAACAACTCAGGACAAGTTTGCGATCACGTCATAGCTTTCTTGGCACTAACAATGCAAATGGAGAGATATAAATTTCATTAGCAGCAGCAGAAAATGGGCTGAGGTGTTCTGGGGGCCATTCCACTTAATGGTCCGTGGGCCATCCCCTCCTTGCAATGGCTTTAGTTGAGATTGCTCGTTTTACATTGTAAACTTTATGGCTCTTTTTTTTATGTTTTCATTTGTATACTGTTTACAGGATTCTGAGGTTAGAAAACCCATTTCCTCGTTCCATTTGCTCCCTGACCAATGGTAACCGGCAAAGAAACAATAACAGGGAGTTGTAATTTAATATGTGATTTGGGGAGAAGGTGGGGCTGGCATCAATCATGCCGCAGATAATCTAGAAGAGGAGGTATCAGCCAAAGCAACCTGCTCTGTACTGCATCTGTGGGCAGTGCTAATTGTATCCTAATGCCATCACGTTAGGTGATAGTTGGACTTCCAGATGTCGCTGAATTATAACTCCCAGCAGTCCAGTTGCCCATCCTTATTAAGGGATGCTGGGAACTGCAGCTTATCAACACCTGAAAGGTCACCCCAATAAGGTTGATTGGGTACTTAGAGAACGGCCACGCAGAGACACAACACGGCGGCTTTCAATTCACTATTGTACAGTTGACTTGGACAGCACCTTTTATCCTACCTGCCATCCTTTCTCACATGGAGCCATGTGATAGAAGGCCTACAAAAAAAGGTGAAAAGAGGAGGAGGAGGAGGAGGAGGAGGAGGAGGAGGAGGACTGTGGGATCCTTGATGCTTTCTGAGCTTGGTTTCATTACCCAACTACATCATCAGTAATGATGATGATCATCACCATCAAAGTATCATCAAAGCTATACTGATGATGCTACCTAGTTGGGTCATGAAAAGTCTGCAAGAAAACAACCAAGCACAGACAGCACCAAGGACCCTACAGTTGTCCTCCTCCCCTCCTCCTCCTCCTCCTCCTCCTCCTCCTCTCCAAAACCCCCACTCCTTACTAGCACTGATGATGCTACCTAGTTGGGTCATGAAACGTCTGCAAGAAAACCACGGAGCACAGAGGGCACCCAGGACCCCACAGACAGATTCCAACTGAATATTAGAAAAGAATTCTTATAGTAAGAACTGAATGACCACAGACCTAATAACCAAGCAAGGTTGTGGGTTCTACTTCACTAGGCATGTTTGGATAGAAGCTGGACAGCCACTTCCTCTTGGAGGTCCTTTAATGTGAATCCCTGCCGGGAACAAAAGGTTAGCTCTGATAGCTTAAATAGCCCCTACAGGCTGTCTCCCTCCGAGGTGCACATCCTTAGTCTCTCTCTCTCTCTAAATTGCTTTGGGAACATCAACATGTTGTGGGTGAAAACCTTCTCCATGCTGGTAATTACACACGTTTTACAGCTGAGTCAGACTCCAGGAGTAGCACCCTCAGTCGTATATTTAATTATCTCTTTTGTCTTGCATGATTGTTCAGCCACCATCTGGAGAGGGGTGGGGGGAGAAAAACTCGTAGCCTACTAGAGAGTGGAACTTTGCAATAAAAGAAAAGGCAAAATTAATTGTCCTCCCTTAAAGGGCTGACCAGAGAGGTCAGGCCAATTTCTCGGCTGCTTTGGAGAAGAGGCACTTGAGATGTCAGTAGGTCTTCTCTGCTTCTACTGGTAAAGGGAAGGTGCCCTTGGCTTCACCCTCAGCGTTTGCATGCGGGATAATTCCTAATATCTACCTAGGGTGAAAAATGCATTGTGGCGCTAAGCCTGAACGCTTACCACATACTCATTTTCCTAAGTGAGAAATTACAGTGGGTGGATTCTAATGATCCCAGACGTGGTAGGAATAAGTCAAAGAGACTCTCCTTAACAAAACGCTTACCGAGTTATTGCAGGGCATCTACAAAACAGGTCCATCTCCCTTGGAATACTTCTTCAGGTGAGGATGGACGAGCTTGGTGGGAGGAAAACCAAACCAGGTTATTGTCTATTATTGTCCCAAAACTGTGGCTAAAGTTTATGGAATTCCTTCTGAGACTGGGTTCATCCATGGTGTTAAGCCTATATTTTACTATGTTTTAAAGCATAGTAAACTGTTCTAGGATTTTTTTTACGATAGAATAATTGTAAATTAGGATTAGGGTTAGGATTAGGGCATTAGGCCTACCAACATCCCAATTCTCTTGAGCAAAGTCCACTTCATCTAAGCTTTTTCTCATTCCAGCATTTTTCAAGGCCCGTATTGAAATCGACACAAAAAGATGTGAAAAATGCCATCAAGGTACAAAAAAGTGTGGTGTTTCTTCTTTCCTTCTATAGATGGTCCACCCAATTTAAATCTCCAGTATCTGCTTCCATCAAGTAGAGCTCAACAATTTCCTGGTCCCTGGTGTTCCGTCAAAGAAGAAAATCTTTCAGTTCTGATTAGGGGCCAAAAAGAAGTCCTTGATTCTCCCAAGAGAATCTTATGAAGCTTTGAGTGATGGTCATCACGAGAGAAGATGTGTCTCAGATACTTGGCTTCTTATTTTTTGCTTTGTTGGAATGAAACATATTAAACGGTCATTTTGTTCATTGGATGAGGTGACAGCAAACCAAACAAGATGTCTTCTGTCTTCTTCCCCTCCTCCACAGCCACCTGTCAACTTCCATTTGAGACTCGGAAAATGCTGGCAGATAACTGATGCCTCCGGGGAGTGGAATTATTTGGGAGCAATGGGTGTTGATTAAAAGCCTGGGTGAGGGAGTTGCGCTTTGCAGTTCCACCCCCCCCCCCACCTCCTTCTCCTAGAAGGAATAAAATAAAATCAGGATTTATTCCCTGCAAAATTGTTTGGTCATTGTTGGTAAGATGGATGAGATGAGAAAACAGAAGGTAAATGTTGTAGCAAAATGGGGATGGCTGGTAGCAAGACATTGTGGATTGCTTTCTGTATATAGAAAACTGCTGGGCTTGCCTTAGTTTGAACCATTGTATTTACTCAAACCTTCTCCGTGCAGTACATTAACAATGACAACAATACCGGATTACGGGCTTTAGTAGATTCAACCGTTTTTGCAAGTACAATTTTACATGCGCCCACTCGAAAAGTGAATTCTGCTGCATTTGGGGAGCTGATTCCCTTTAGATGGTCCTCAAGGGCTTAAGATTTTAAAATTAAAACGTGAAATAAAGCAGGATTGTGGGTGGTCTCTCCAGATATAGTGTGCTGATCCCCTTCCTCAATGTGGTTCTGCTGCAAACGTGCTGGAAGTGCCATTTCTAGAAATTTCTGCCTGACATGTTTGGCTAGGAATGGAATCCAAAGGTTTTGCAAGGTCATCTTTTCTCAGCAAGAAAAGGCCCACAAACATGGACTCCTTGACAGAATGCGACAGCTTGCTGCAGCCAACTCGGCACGGCCAGCTTGTCACGGTGAACTCGTCACAGTCAATTCATCATGGCCAATTCACCACTGCTACTCCACCCCCCGCTCCCCTGGGACATCTTGCCACGGCCAAGTAGCCACGGGACAATTCGACTATTCAGTTTAATTATTAAGAATAATTTTAAAAAGTACCGTATTTCCATTTTTCTCATTCCCATTTCATTTTGTGCCTCCTTTGGCATCCTTTCCATAATGATTCCACTCCACTGTTTCTTTGCTATTAGTAGAACTCCCGCAGTGAGTTGGCCCGTGGCTAGTTGGCTGCACCAAGTTGGCTGTGACGAGTTGTCGTAGACCCTTTCTTGAAGCTTGCTGAACTAGATGAAATTGTCCAGCTTTCTCAGGTGTTGAGGTGGGCGACGGTCCCATTAGCACCACTTTAGATGGGATTCTGCAATTCTGTCTCACCATTTCTTTTCTTCTTTTTCCAGGTTCTTTGGGAGCGCCCCCCCTCCCCTTCCCAGCTGAGTGAGATTACTCCTATTTGTAAAAAACGTTAAGGGATGTAGAGGGCTAATTGGGCTCTGTGAATTACTACGAGCTCTTGCTGATTGCAGCCCAGGCCGAACTAAAGCTGCTGAAAGCTGCGGCAAACAGACCCAGAGCCAGCCTGGTAGGAAGAGGATCTTTTTGATCCGCTGAGAGATTTAGATGAAAGCAAAGCTTGCTGAACCTGCTGGGGAAGCCGCCTTATCTGGATGGCTGTCCTGCAGAGGGGCGTGAGCCAGGCTTTAGTTCAAAAGCTCAGCTCTTTCTTTCCTTCCACATGCATTTTTATATAGGATTTCAGCTCCTGGAATTCCCCAACCAGTCATGGTGGTTGCTGGCAGGAGAATTCTGGGAGTTGAAGTCCGCCCATCTTAAAATGGCCGAGGTGGAGAAACATTGCCCGGGCCTCGACTGCCTTCTCTTTCTTAACTCGGCTCATTCTTTTGGGGAGACCACAGAACATGCCTTATCGAATGGATTTGATTTTTTTCCATCATCCACCAGTGGGTCTTTCCAGCTCAGATATTAATCTGATGCAATCAACCCCCCCCCCCCAGGATTAAAAAGGTGAGAGGTAGGCAAAAAAAAAATAGTGACGGGGGTGGAGAAGGAAGGACTCTTCTGACAACTCACAAGCTGGACAAAAGGACGCAGGATGTCTTCTCAGGAGACCAGAAAAGATGCTTAATTTTATGGATTGCCTCCTGCGGATGAATTTTTGTTTTTTCCTTTTAAAGCTCTGCTTCTTGTTTGTCTGTGACTTTCATTCTTTGAGGGAGGAGGGCTGCGTTTTTAAAAACTTTGGTTGAGCTCTTCTTTTCTCCATTATTTAGCCATTAATTTCTCACTTGTTTGGAAACACATCTATCATGTCTATATTTGGTTGTGTAACTTCCATTTATCTTGGTGCTGTTGACATCATTTTTCCCCTGAAGAGGAGAAAATTATATCAGACTCAAACCACTAATAATTCTCGCTCTCTATTAAGGAACCTACTTTCCTTCAGTGCTGTATGCTCTGGATGTATTGGACTACAGCGTCCAACATCCCCAGCCAGCAATATCCCCCTGTCATTTTGCTTGCATTTTACATACACATATGTACGTACACACTGCAGCAGGGGCTACGTAGTGCTCTAAGCTAAGCAGCATCTTTTGACTTAGATTAGCAAGTGATATAAATCAGCACATTACATTAAACCAGTGTTTGTCAAACTTGGCCACTTTAAGATGGATGGACCAACTCCCAGGATTCCCCAGCTAGCCATGCTAGCTGGGGGGATTCTGGGAGTTGAAGTCCACATCTCTTGAAGTGATCAAGGTTGAGAAATACTGCATTAAGCCACTTACAGGTAATACTTGACACGAGCATAATTGGAACCAGAATTTCTGGTCCTAAGTCATTGTGGTTGTTCAGATACCACATTACCACTTTTTCAACCATTTTTGTGGCAATTGTTAAGCAAATCTCGTGGTCCTAAGTCTGAATCCATTCTCCCAAACAGGCATATTTTTTTTACCATTCAACAACTGCTGGTAAGTTGAAGATTACCTGCATTATATTTTGAGTGAAGCTGTTATGGGAACACAACAGCCGTGTCTTTGCGAACACAGATTTAAGAAGACATATATGGTGCATTTCTGCAATGAGACTATGCATATTCCCTATGCAAGCACCTTAGAATAAGTATGGCTATTTTCAAATATTTCTCCACCGCCAAACACCATTCAGTTAAGAGCCAAAAATTAATTACCTGTCTGACGAGCTCCGGAGTCAGAATTCAGATCCGATACCTCTCCTTTCCCTAGCTAAAAATCTCAGCTCCAGGTCTGCCAATCGAGCAAAATTAGAATCTGCTCCATGAAACACTCTGGGAACCAAGTCAAGCTGAACATCTCATCTGTTGGATTGGACTAGCAGGTCACTTGTCAAAATGGCCTGGCATGTCCTCTTCCTCACTTCTGATCTTCACGAGATGTTGGTTGGCTTGTTCTTATCTCCAGCTTTGGAACCAGCCTCAGACCCACCCAATCCAGCTTTGGTGTGGAGCGCAAGTTCCCATCCTGATGTTGTGTTTTAAAACCAAGGCAAAAGGAAGAGTAGATTTCAGAGCCAGCTGCCTTCTTTGGAATTGTTTTAAAAACCTTGGTGGTGGTGGTTGTTTTTTTAACCCCCTTTATAAATTAGTTGGAAATCTCACGTGAGTTTGGCCAGCCATGTTTGGCTCTCTCTCGAGATCTCCAGAGCAAAAAAAAAAGGTGGATTTTGTCAGATGCATTTAATAGATAGGAAGCAAGTGGATAAAAAGATGAGGCTGAGGAATTAACAGCCAAGCTTAGGGTGACTTAAGATTTGCAGGAGCTGCCTAATTCTTTGCAGAAATCAAATTCCTCGTAAGAAAATAAAAAAAATAAGATAAGGGTGGAAGACCTGAATAACCTACACGAACAGACCTGGTTTCTGTATCTTGTAGAATTGTGCAAATAATTTTGAGAAGCTGTTTTGGAAAGGCACCAGTATATTGGTCTGGATTCAGTGCAGTGAGCGCTGGAGAGCTTCTCTTCCTGTACCGGATTGGACCCAACTACTTCAAGAGTGATTCCAGAGTCAATAACCTCACTGGAGGTTTTCAAGAAGAGACTGAACAACCATATGGAATAGATCTCTTGGCATGGACAGGGGCTGGACTAGAAGGCCTCAAAAACCCCTTCCAACTCTCTTAGCCCCTAATTCTGTAATTCCAAAGCACATGGGGGCAGGACAAGAAGCAATGGGTGGCAGATCATTAAAGAGACAGCCAACCTAGAGCCAAGGAGAACGTTTCTGACAGTGAGAAGAATTGATCAGTGGAACAGCTTGCCTACAAAAGTTGTGGGTGTTCAATCACTGGAGGTTTTCAAGAGGAGATTGGACAGCCATTTGTCCAGGATGGAATAGGGTCTCCTGCTTGAGCAGAGGGTTGGACTAGAAGACCTCTAAAGTCCCTTCCAACCCTATTCTTCTACGTTCTATGAGTTTCTCCTTTTGTCGTCTGAACCTGCATATCCACTGGGATTTGTCTGCGAAGATTCTCCATCATCCAGGACATGGATGTCCCAAAGGTGTTTTTCCAAAAAGGCAACTGGATTTTCTTGATTTTCCCCCCCCTTGAAAACGTTTTGCTTCTCATCCAAGAAGCTTCCTCAGTTCTGAAGAAGCGAACTCATCCAAGAACTGAAGAAGCTTCTTGGATAAGAAGCGAAATGTTGTCAAGGAAAACAGACAAACAAACAAAAAACCCCAAGGAAGTCCAGTTGCCTTTTGGAAAAAACACCTTTGGGAAGATCCATTGGGCATACCTTACCGTGCAAATGCTAAGCAAAGCAGAAGAGCCTCTTAAATTTGGGGCCAGGTCTGCCCAATCCAGATGCCAAAGTTCCCATTCCATCAGCCTGGCCTGCAGTCAAGACGGCCTCCAGATCAGAAAGCAACGAGAGGGGGCTTCCCCAAGGAGGTGAACTACTTGCTCAGGATGAGATTAATTTGCCTGGCCAACCTTGAATTTCATCAAAAGCAGGAGGGTTATTTTCCCTTCCCCCCGAGAGACTTCGCTTCTTAGCCCAGATGAAAAGATCTAAGGGAACTACGAAGAAGGAAAAATTTTATTTATGTGATGAAAGGGTCTCGTGGGAGGGGGGAGGAGGAAGATCTGCCACAGACCACTAACCGGCTGCTCAATTTTCAGTTTGAGTGAAATGTCAAGGTGTGTTTTGAAGGTTTCTCTGCAGTAGAGAGATTGCGAAAGCAGCCGAGAGTCCGGAGGGAGGACCAAACCAGCTCTCATCCCTGCAGCAAGGAAAAGGGAAGGGAAAAAAAAAAACCCACATGAATAATAAGTGGTTATATTAAGGGGCAGGGAGGGGTGTGTTTTTAAAATTCTGTCCAAAGTTTTTATTTTCTTTTGGGAATGTCTGAGATTGCAGGGATTTTCCTGGAGGAACTGAGACTGAAATACAGGCAGTCCGCAATTTACAACCATAACTGGGGCTGACATTTCTGTCGCTAAGAGACAGAGTTGCTCAGTGAATTTTAATAATAATAATAATAATAATAATAATAATAATAATAATAATAATAATAATAATAATAAGAAGAAGAAGAAGAAGAAGAAGAAGAAGAAGAAGTAGTTGGAAGGGACCTTGGAGGTCATCTAGTCCAACCCCCTGCTAAGGCAGGAAACCCTATACCATTTCAGACAAATGGCTGTCCAGTCTCTTCTTAAAAACTTCCAGTGTTGGAGCATTCACCACTTCTGGAGGCAGGTTATTCCACTGGTTGATTGTTCTCACTGTCAGGAAGTTTCTCCTTAGTTCCAGGTTGCTTCTCTCCTTGATCAGTTTCCATCCGTTGCTTCTTGTCCTGCTTTCAGGGGCTCTGGAGAATTTTGCCCCATTTTACGACTTTTTCCTGCCACGGCTATTAAGGGAATCACGGCCACTGTTAAGTCAGTAGCAGGGGGTTGGGCTGGAAGACCTCCAAGGTCCCTTCCAACTCTACTGTTATTATTATCTTTTATTCATTAAACATGAACCTCAGTCAACTGAACCTTATTGTTATTGTTATTGTCTTTGCTTGCCGAAAGGGGATCACATGAACCCCGGGACACTGCAACCGTCATAAATACGAGACAGTGGCCGAGTGGCTGAATTCTGATCACGTGACCGCCGGGATGCTGGATTATCTCTGCTATCAGCTGCTGGCCATGTGGCTAACTGGGAGGAATGTAAGTTTGAAACCCTCTGAATTTGGAGAGTGCTGGGTGGGAACCCCTGCTTTGAACTTGACAGGCCTGGGTGCCCCCCAGGGCAAAGTTGCCCCAAGGACTCCCCGTGCGTGTTTGCGTGTGAGAAAAAGCAATTTCACACATGTGCAAGAGAGCAAAGACCAGCCATAACACAAAACTGGTGGAGCAATTTAAGGGCCACTTATCAAGTCGTATATGTAGGGCTGAAATGGTCAAGAAAGCTTGACTGTGATGGATGGGGTAGCAAAGGCCAGCTAAGGAGAAACCTTCTCCAGACATCCAAGGTTATGTGTTTGGTGTGCAAATAACACACACACACACACACACACACACACACACACACACACACACACAGAGAGAGAGAGAGAGAGAGAGAGAGAGAGAGAGAGAGAGAGAGAGAGAGAGAGAGAGAGAGAGAGAGGCTACATTTGCTCTGCTTTTGTCAAGGTAGGAAAGAAATCCACCCGCTTATATTCTGTTAATCAGGATGTCCCCATTTTTTTGCACAAATGGGGAGAGGACCACATAACAAGAGCCTTGGTGGAGCAGTGGGCTAATGCCTCCTTAAGTAACACCAGCTGCCTGCAATTAGTGCAGGTTCGAGTCCCACCAGGCTCAAGGTTGACTCAGCCTTCCATCCTTCCCAGGTAGGTAAAATGAGGACCCAGATTGTTGGGGGCAATTAAGCTGCCTTTGTAATAATGCCGCTTGGGGGGGGGCAAAAGCCCTAACAAGCAGGCATATACATAGAATGAAGGCTACTGCTAAGCTTGTAAGCCGCCCTGAGTCTTCGGAGAAGGGCGGGATATAAATGGAATTAAAATAAAAAATAAAAATAAAATAAGAGGAAGCATTTTATTAAAAGAGAGACATTCGGCACTTTCAACTAAGTTGAAACGAATTTACGGCAAGAGGAGGGAGCTATCACAATTGATCCCCTGTTTTGTCAAATGCTAGAGCGGGACCAGGGATGGCGGTGGAAACAACCACATCAACAAACTCTCCTTCAGCTATGGTTTCCTAAGAACACAGCGACCAAATAGGTTTATTATGAAAAAGTTATGAATCCATTAGGAAAGAATTCCAGGAAAAGCTGGATATGAAACCCGAGCTCTATTCATAGTGGAACTGAGCTACGGGTAATCCTTGACTTACGGCTATAGTGGAGCCCAAACTTTCTGTTGCTAAGCAAGGCATTTGTTAAGTGAGTTTCCCCCCATTCTACGACTTTTCTTGTCGCAGTTGTGAAGTTAATCACTGCAGTTGTTAAGCTAGTCGCACGGTCACTACATGAATCTGGCTTCCCCATTGATTCTGCTTCTCAGAAGGTTGCAAAATGGGATCACGTGACCCTGGGACATTGCAACGTCATAAATCTGAGTCAGTTGCCGAGAGTCTGGAGTTTGACCAAGAAGCCCCATTCTTATTCCAAGAGAAATTATTTTTGAACTTGTTTTCTAAGAAGAAGAAAATTTCGGAGGGATTTTTGTGGCCTGAATGTGGTGCTCTGGCATGTATTTAGTCACAAAAGGCCAAAGAATGAAGGTCAATATCCTGCTTTTTGCTTGGACAATCGTTTCTCCAGCATTCTGAGACCATCTAAACTTCCCAGCTGGGTTATGTGAACAACCCAAAAAAACTAAGTCATGATGGAAAGATATGCCACCAAACACACCAAATTCAGGTGCCCTTTCCATGGTAGGTAAAGGTAAAGGTAAAGGTTCCCCCGCACATGCGTGCTAGTTGTTTCCGACTCTAGGGGCCGGTGCTCATCTCCGTTTCAAAGCCAAAGAGCCAGCGCTTGTCCGAGGACGTCTCCGTGGTCATGTGGCCGGCATGACTAGACGCCAAAGGCGCACGGAACGCTGTTACCTTCCCACCGTAGCGGTCCCTATTTTTCTACTTGCATTTTTACGTGCTTTCGAACTGCTAGGTTGGCAGAAGCTGGGACGAGTAACAGGCGCTCACTCTGTTACGCGGCACTCGGGATTCGACCCGCCAAACTGCTGACCTTCTGATCGACAACTCAGTCCTAACCCACTGAGCCACCACGTCCCTTATTTCATCACTATGGAGCTGCAAATGGTCCTCTATAAGGCAGCCACTAAACAAGGACTACATATAAAGTAACACTAAACACTTCCTCTTCATTAGCGCGCTTTCCATGGTGGAAAATATCAATTAGATGATCTCACTTTCCTTTCTAACAAGTTTTTTTTTAACAAAAAAGAAGACTGATGCATTGGAGGAACAAAATCTTAAAGAGGTTTATTATATGAAGTTTCTCTCCACTGACTCTTTAAGGAGATTGAAATGTATTTCTTCACTGGATGACTGTGTCAGAATGGCTCCTGTCTGCACTTCTTCTAAAAGGTGGAATATATTTCACATTGACTTTCTGAGACATGACTTTTGACGTCTTGTAACTTTTTAAAAATATAAGACACACGGAACACTTTATACTAATCAGGTGAAATAACAGATTAGCAAAGATTCCGTAATAATAAGAGTTAGTAACATAACACTGCCAAGGGAATGATCAAACACTTGAATTGTGTTGGTTCAATTAGTTGGGAGTTGAAGGAAAAAGGACATTCAAAGATCAAAGTCTATTCCTCACCAGAAAATGATGATATATTTTTTAAAAAAAAAGTTAAAGAAGGACCTCAATCTTTGATTGTAGAGACATTTCTTTACCTACAGTTGGGAGTCCACCCAACTCTAGCAGCTCACTGGATGACTTCATTGGGTTCCTCTCAGGTTACTCTGAGAGTAAAAGAAGGAGTGAGCTCTAGGCAGGTTGCTTTGAGATTCTTGAGGAATGATCAATGATCAATCTAAGTTAGGAGTGTCCAACTTTGGCAACTTTGTGACCAGTGGACTTCAACTCCTGGAATTCCTGAGCCAGCCATGAGCCCACAGCTCATAAAGTTGACATAGTTGCCCATTCCTGCTATATAGGGTTATTGATTGACAAGCGTTGGCCAGTTTCAAGCCATTTCTCCAGTTCTGTTCGAAGCTTCTAAGGCTTCTTTTGAGGTCCTCTTCCTCATACTCTGCAGGAGATCAATGCAGAGGCATTTAGTAGAGATATTTCTCCCTGCTTCTTAACAAGCCTTCCTCAGAGCAACAGATCAAAAAGGAGGATATTGTCTGTGTGGAATTTGACTTCCGTGAGGTTGGTTGGGGTTGAGAGCTTCTTAGGAAGTGTCAGTTGATGGTGGTCGGGAAGAGTGCCAGTTCTATTTTGATTGGCCTGCCTCATTGTGTACAGTTTGAATCAGGCACTTGACCGGGTGGTAGATTATATCTAGTTCCATCGATCTGTTGACGGCTCCTTTGAGTGCCATCAAGGTTTTTGCCAATGTTTAGCTTTGAGAACCTAGAGAGAGCTAGATGGATAAGCAAGTAGATGCTGTGAAAAGCAAATTTGCCGGAAAAAAGGGGGGCTGAGGCAGTGGTGGGATTCAAATAGGTGAACAACCGGTTCTCTGTGTAGATGCTGCTTCCAGAAGTCCATTCTGGGCCTGGGCAACAAAAAATTAGCTACTGGTTCTGCCGAAGAGGTGCGAGCCAGCTGAATCCCACCACTGGGCTTAGGATTTCAGCCACTTGTTGAGATAGGCGGTTATAGAAATCAATTCAGTAAATGATTACTGCTTCTGAGCAGATGCTAAGGACTATCACTGACCCAAAGGTGATTTTTCAGGAGGCAACTGGACTTTCTTGTTTTTCTTTAAAGATGTTTCGCTTCTCATCCAGGAGGTTTCTTCAGTTCTGGCTGGATGGTGGGGAATGAAAGGATTTGTGCTCCTTGCAGATCCTTCCAAATCCTTTCATTCCCCACCATCCAGTTAGAGCTGAAGAAGCTTCTTGGATGAGAAGCGAAACGTCTTCAAAGAAGAACAAAGTCCAAAGTCCAGTTGCCTCCTGAAAAAGCACTTTTGGGACAACCTGGATGATGGAGAATCTCCATTGGCCTTTGGCTATCACTGACCTGATAAGCAGTTCAACCAAGCTTTCTCTAAGGAAGATGAAGTTGGAGTAATCCAGCCTAAGGATGATCTGTCCCACACTTGATTTTTCAAGTCTCCCAACAAAGATTTCCCTACCTAACTAACATCCAGATGATTGTTTGATAAAGCCATGAAGAAAGAACGCCTTGTAAGAGCAGATCCATTTATTCAGGTCTTTTTATAGAGCCTTAACGTGAGCAAAATATTGTTTTATTTGCAGGGTCTCATTTCCAACACGCTTGACAATCTGTATCCCTTAAGCTGTTATCTTGAGAGCAAGGGCTGTTTCCTTTAATATATGTTCGATGCTATTTTAGGTAACCCCCAAACAAACAATCATAAGATATAATAAGAGCTAACAAGCGCACACTTCAGCACCCTATGAAGCCACTGGAATTTCTCATTCCTCTAGACAAAGTTAACTAGGCCTGTATTGAATGTTCTTCTGAAGTAGTTTGGGACTGAAATATGTCCTCACTGCTCTTTAATCTTTGTCTATGAATAGTATATTTGCTACTGCTGGTTCCCTGTTACTGGGGACTTTGATATGATGGTTTATTTCTCTTTCATTCTCCTTCCTACAGGAAACCTAACCAATGAGGGATCATGGAACATGTGAAGTCATCATGGATGATCAGGTAATCATTGAGAATGATAGGTTAATCATCATGGATGATGATAGGGTGTTCCTATCCCATTGGATCCATCATTGTGACCACTAAACAGAACTTAACAGAATAACAGAGCTGGAAGGGGCCTTGGAGGTCTTCTAGTCCAACCTCCTGCTCAAGCAGGAGACCCTCTACCATTTTGGACAAATGGTTGTCCAATCTCTTCTTCAAGACTTCTAAGGATGGAGCACTCGGAACTTCTGAAGGCAAGCCATTCCACAGATTGTGAGTGTCTTGACTGATCAGGATGGTCCAGAGATATTAGATTAATGGTTGCACTTGGCTGCCACGTTTTGGATCTTGGGGTCACGTCATCAAAGACAAAACAGGGGTTCCACCAACACCCACCCACTAAGGGGTGGAAAAATGTCCGGAGGGAGTCAGTCTGAAAAACCAGCAATTTATTTCGCCTCTAGATGAAAAGAAAATCCAGCTAGCAACCAGGTTATCTGGGTCAGAAACCAATTTGAAATGCAGGTCAAATGCCACTAAGGAGAAGCAAGAAGCAGAAATCTCTAGACCTGTGTTAACTAAATTGAAGGCGCCCGTCGCTTCCTTGGTATCACATGTCAGAAGCCCCACCAGGGAAAAAAAAACAGACAGGAGAAGGAACAGAAGCAAATTGTCACTTTGATTTAATGTCTTGGAAATAAACCATCCCGTGATTAAAGATTAAATTTACCTCCGAAAGACCGTCCGAAAAATTGGGTGTTATTTACAGATGGTCCTCAGTTTATGGCCACAATTGACCCCAACTTTTTGGTTGCTAAGTAAGACAGATGTTAAGTGAACTGTGCCTGATTTTAGGACCTTTCTTGCTACAGTTGTTAAGTGAATCTGACTTCCGCATTGACTTTGCTGGTCAAGTCACAAAAGGGGATCCCGTCACCCCGGGACTCTGCAACCGTCATAAATATGAGTCAGTTGCCAAGTGTCTGAATTTTGATTCATGTGACTGAGGGGATGTTGCAACGATTGTTAAGGGTGGGAAATGATCAGAAGTCCCTTTGTTCAGTGTCACTGTGAGTTGGAGCGGTCATTAAATGAAGTCAGGAAATGCTTGCATTTCTCCAAACTGTCTCTCACTGTGGTTTTTTTTTTGTGTGTTTTTTTGCAAGCTCTGGTGGGGAAGGAACAAAAGGGTTGGAACACGGGAAATGAAAATAAAACCAGCACTCTGGTTTTAATGAAGCATTGGAAAGGTAGGTGCCTTTCACTTTTACAAAAGTAACACACCTTCAAGCTGACATGAACCGGGTTTAATGCGAGGCTAGTGCAACTATGCTGAAAAGGAAGAGGGATGGTCCTCTTCCCTCCCCCCCCCCCACAGGCAAAACACAGGCTAGATTAAAAGGCTGGACTTGGTGTTTGTTTACTTGTGCAGAAATGATTTTTCTAAAATTGTTCTTGCCTCGCTTAGCAATTACTGGAGTGCTGAGGTAGGAAGTAGGTTTTGTGCTGAAGTCACATGAAAAGAGAAGAGATTCCCAGCTGATGCCAAACCACATCTGGTCCCAGGAAAGGAGACTCTGGATCAACTAGCCCAATGTGTCTCAAAAGTGGCTACTTTAAGTTGGGAGGCGACGGACTTCAACTCCCAGAATTCTCCAGCCAGCATAACTTGGGGTTAACAGAATAACAGAGTTGGAAGGGTCCTTGAAGGTCTTCTAGTCCAGCCCCTGCTCAAGTAGCAGACCCTAAACCCATTTCAGAGCATTGGTTGTCTAGTTTCTTCTTGATAACCTCCAGTGATGGAGCACCCAGAACTTCTGGAGGCGAGCCATTCCACTGGTTGCTTGTTCTAACTGTCAGGAGGTTTCTCCTTAATTCCAGGTTGCTTCTCTCCTTGATTAGTTCCCATTTGTTGCTTCCTGTCCTGCCTTCTGGGGCTTTGGAGAAGAGGTTGACCCACCTCTTCCTTGTGGCAGCCCCTCAGCTATTGGAACATCGCTATCTTGTCACCCAATCTCTTCTTGACACCCTCCAGTGATGAAGCACCCACAACAATTGTGATTTGTAACAATCCTTGCACTTAAACTGCCACAGCGTCTCCATAGTTCACGTAATTCAAACGGTGGGCCACTAACATGTATGTATGTACCATGAAACTCTTCAAAGAACTTCAAGGCATTGTTTACCTTAAAGTATCTTTATTCGAGAAACATAGCATCGGCACATACACAGGCAGCGCCAAAATCTGAATTCCCCTCCCCTGAACACCTGGTATCAAAGCACAATTCCCTCCTCTAATTAACAGTCATAAATCACATTCTCCAATTCGTTTGAAATGCAGGCTTCCCCTCCAGTTCTCCAACCCGCCATTTCTTAGCATCTCTTATTTCAATCATCTTGGTTCACACACTCTATAGTATTGTTATATCTAACTAAATTCCCTTGCACATTCCTTCTCCTCCCCCCCAAGTATCATCTAATTCTAACTCTAATTCTAAGAGTAAAACATAAAATGGCTGCATCTCCAATGTTGTCAAAGCAAGACCATCCGATGTTAGCAGCATTGACATATGACGGCTGCAACATCCCAAAGTCACATGATCCCCATTTGCTACTTTCCCAGAGAAGCAAAGTCAAATGGAGGAAACTGCATTCGCTTAACAACTGCATGGCTCACTTAAGAAGGGCAGTGAATCAATTAACCCCTCTGGCAAAAATGTTCTTAAATTGGATCCAGCTCACTTAACAACTGCCTTGCTTAGCAGTGGAAAATTGTGGTCCCCGTTATTGGCGTAAGTCAAGGACTGTCCCGTGTTTTTGTCAGCTGACACCGGCAAGCAGTGGATTCTTTGCAATCCAGATCCTGGATAAAAGAGGGGGAACAAATTTGCACTGCAGACTTGTGGCATTTGTGTAAGATATGCTTCATTTTCCAAGCTGACATTTCCGTGGTTGGACTCCAGAGAAGCTGCATAGAGCAGGCCTGCATCGCCAAAATGTCACCGATTAACAAGCGGCTTTTATTTTTCTGAAATTCTGGCACATTTCTCCCATGCTGAGATTCTCAGACTGCCTCTAGCCTCGATTTTGCACGAGAAGTAATTTCCTTCCCGCCGAGAAGATGTCCCACCAACCCTGGTTAAATCACCGTTTAGCAACATAACAGAGGAAAATCAGCTAGACGCCTAAACAACTGTTGACAAAGCAAGTTGCTCACGAAGTAACATTACCTGGCCAGGTTTATCTTAAAGCTCAGCTCAGGTGAGCAACTTTTCTCACGAAGTGTCTTTTCCTAGCATCATACATATTTTAGATGCAGGGGAAGAGAAACATAGCTCAAGAAATTTCCCATTATAACTTTTCTTTGCCTGAGGATAAATATTTCCAGCATTGTAAAATTACCCAATGTCTTAAACGTATACCAAACAAGGGGTATGGAGCAGGGGGCGCTTCTTGTTCATGGACATTCTGCTTCTGGATATTTTTATTTATGTATCAAATTTAGAATAGCCTTTTTTTTCAGAAGTAGACTCTGTATAGTATGTCGGACTTTTCCCTAGTGCCAATTGTTCTAATCCAGAATCTCCAAAGTTGGCAACTTTAAGACTTGTCATTTCCCAGAATTCTCCAGCCAATTCCGGGAGCTGAAGTCCAGAAGTCTTAAAGTTGCAAGTTTTGAGACCTCAGTTCTAGTTAGGTTCTTGTCCTATGATGCACTGGGAGCTTCCAGCTAAGGCCATTGAAGTCCAAAGTGAAGAGATGTAACAACATTTGGAAAGCTACAAATTTATGCAAATACCTCAGAGTGAAAATGACTAAGGCAACTTCTCACATTCAAGGAAATTGAGGACGATGAGATCTCCTGAAGAGGTCCAATGGAAGACTCTTTAACGAAGGTCTGTGAAACTTGAGTCACACCATCAATGGACCACACACCATCCACGGCACTTGGCAATTTATTCTCCACAGTCTTTTAGGATAATTGATATGGTCTTTCTTGGGCATTTGGCCTCATTTATGCTTGTGCTCTTCCTCACTCTCTGATTGCAGATCTGGTTCAGTGCGCTGGCATCTCCTGAAGAACAGGACAGACATGGGAGAAGCTGGTGGGGCTCTGATTGCAATCAGCCGGAAAAAAATGCACCAGAGAGCAATGTGGAGTTCACTTGCCAGAAGGGGTAGTTGTAACTCAATGGCAGAGGGCTAGGAGACAGGCAGAGATTTATGTTTTGCATTCCCGTCAGAACTGAAGGTCATCAGAAGTTCTGAGGAACAGGCTAAAGCTACGTACTTAAAGGTAGGATCTGGGGAACATTGAAGGGACAGGCCCTCCTGTTTCTCCCTCTCATTCATTTTGGTTTTTTGTCGTCTCTAGAGACCAGGAACATTTCATGGAGTCAAACCAAGCTGCTGTCATCTCCACCTGGAAGTAACTACTCAATTTCAGATGGTTGTTTTGAACCTCCTGGAGATGTCAGAGAATGAACCTAGAATGAAGGCAAATCTACGTGTCCCAGGATAATGTTGTAGGATCTAATCTAGGTTGGTCACCAGGACCAGAGGTTTAGTCTTCCGAGCTTCCAGACTCATACTGGATCCCATCTTCTCCCTAGCTCATGAATGGAGACGAATCTATGTGTCCCAGCTAGAGAGTGTGGCTAGAGGGAAGTTCCCCGAGGATGGGCTCCTGCATGAGTGACTGACTCAGGTTGGATCCTAGAGTTTTCCACACATAAATGAAAGTTTTCACATTGAGCCTTTCCTGACCATATAACTTCCTTTTCAACTAAGGATGGACAACTCGTCACCCACAGGTGACAGGTGACCCTGGCCTAATTTTATGAAGTCTTTAGCCTAATTTCCACATCCTAATGCAAAGGATAGATCTCTGGGGATCTCTACTTATCTCTGTGAGTCGGGAGGTATCTAAAGGTGATAAATACATCCCTTCCTGTAGCCTGAAGGTCAGGAGAGAGGGAAGATGTACTCTGACAGAACGAAACGGTGAGATTATCAGAGAGCGGCTGTGTTCATGCAACATGAACTCAACACAAACCGTTTAATTCAAGACTGACCAGATACATTTACCCAACATGGTATGCTTAAATGATATTATCTTTTTTGAAGGTGCTTAGATCCTTGTGGGAGCCCTCCATTTGTGATGGGTTTCTGTTGAGTGAACTGGGCAAATGCAAAAGATGGGTTAGCTCCAGAACTGGGTTAGAGGTGTGTGAAGGTTGCCAGTAGGTGTATTTGTGACTCTGGGCTCATGCACTCCTTGTTTAAGTCCCTCTCACCGTGCAGACCCCAGCCGATTCTTCTTCATGTTCTGCAGTCCTTGAGAGAGGATGCTTGTCCTAATGGACACTGGATATCTGGCTGCTTGAAACTCGGGAACAATTTGCGAGTCAAAACCCACATTCAGCTTCAGCGTCTTTTCAGGAGCCCTCTGCGGGCAACCGGTTCAGACTTCTGGCCAAAGCTGGATGCTTCTCACTTGGCAGAACAGGGAGAAAGAGAGGAGAGGAAGAGAGGAGGAGGCATTGTGTCCTGACATTAGCCCAGATCATCGTCCGTCTGCCTCTGCAGACCCAACGGACCAACGCTGAGCATCTCTGCCAGTTTGGCTCCTGTCCCTGTTACTCTTTGCACACAGAACATTAAAATGGAATGAGGACATACCTTGGATGCATGTTAATGAGATAAATACTTTTTCTCCCAGTGCTGGGCTTTGCTGTGTTCTCATGCATAATGCCTTCGATCTCCTTTTACAAGCAAAAGATGTCATTTAATTAACTCATGGGCTGCTTGTTTCATTTCAGGAGGCTGAAAGGGGAGGGTGGGGGCACGCAGCAGGCCTGGCGGAGGAAACGGTGAGAAAAAAACAATGTCTCTTTGATGTGGCCGTTGTTAGGATGCTGGAACCATTGCAGGAGGAAAAGCGAAACAAAAAAGCTACATGCAGAAGGGGCGATGGAGCGTGGGGAATGTGCCAGGAGCAAGGGCTGAGAATGAAACATTGAGGAGGGCTGGATCCAAGCTTATAGTTTATTAAAGACTGATGGTTAAGGATGTCACTTGCAATCCAAGGAGGGTCCATCTCAATGTTTAGGACAAGATTGTCCAATCTTCGCCACTTTAATACTTGGCTGGCTGAGGAATTCTGGGATTTGAAGTCCACAGGTCTTAAAGTGGCCAAGCTTGGACATCACAGGTTTAGGACAACCACCTTCCTGAAAACTGGCAGCTTGTAGGCTTGGCTCTTTGATGTTCTCTAGATCTTCAGGAAACTTCTTGGAGAACAAGGTGGATGTTTCTCAGAGTACAAGTACCATGATTGAAAAGAGGAGGCAGATTTCCAATTGAACATAGATGGATTTGGGCTGCAAATTTCACTGCTTGAATTTGGAAGATGTCTTGAAGCCAGCAATATGAATTCTCTTGAGCTGCTGGACAAATCTGAATTCCAAGCTGATTTACTTGTTCCTTTTTAGCTTCAGCAGTGTCCCATTCTCCTTCACTGTTGATGGGGAACTTCAAGAGAGAATAGCTTAGAGATAAAATCATGAGAAAACAAATAGTTGGATAGGTCAAGGATGCTTCCTGGCCTTTGGTGATCTTTACAGCCATTTAGACTAGAAAAATGTCTCTCAACCTTGGCAACTTTACAATGTGTGGGGAATTTTGGGAACTGAAGTCCACACATTGTAAAATTGCCAAGGTTGAGAAACACTGAGTTGGAATCAGAGAAGAGCACAGAGCTTTAGACAAATACCTGCATCCAACTAAGTTGCTAAGCAAGATAATAAAATCTACAAGGTAGCCATCCACATGACGTAAACAAAGTTCATCACCTTTTTGACAAGGACACTAAGCCAGGAGAGGGGAAGGTGGTTTTAAGGATGCAAAACAACAACAACACACAACACCCTACCAAACTAATGCCCAGGGACCATAACAGTTCCTGCTTTTTAATGTCTCATACTTGATCTTGTCCTCAGCAACGTATGACTTACTATTCCAGGTCTACTCAACCGTATCTCTTTAATGATCCTAGCTGGAATTCTTGGCAATTAACGGTTAACTAGCTGGAGAAGAGAGTCCCTAAAGAGACTTGGTTAATTTTGCATTGCCATGGTGGCACCAGGATGCTACCAACCTGAGGACATAAGATGAAGAGACCGTGTTTACTTAACCCTCAGAAGAAAACAAAGCAAAAGGGTTGACTCGGAGGGCTGAAAGAAGACAGGGTGAAAACGTCTGCAAAAGGAAAAGCGAATAAGGGTATTTTAAAAAGAAAAGTGAAGGATGGAGTGGGAAATGTTTCAATGGGAGCTAATCAAAGCAACAACATTCAATAGGCATCTTTAATTATTTAAATAAAATCAAATAACTCCTTACTCATAGTAAGAGCTTGGGGGAAGGTCTGAAAACTGGGCTAAGTAAGTTGCTGGCTTATAAATAACAATTTGTTCATGGTTAGGATCAGGAAGTAAAAGAAGAGATTCAAAAAGTTGGCAAAAATCTGGGACTTCACAGACTAGGAAGTGACCACATGAGGATTTAAGTGGTCCTAATATCCTACTTGGGAGACGTGGAAAGGCAGACTAATGTAGTGGTTAAAGTGATGATGGAGTTGAACTCCGTCCTCATCTCTAGAAGAGTTAGGATGGTTTGGGATCAGTCCCTCTTTCTCAGCCAAATTTACTCCACGGGATAGCTGGGAGGAGGAAAAAATAGATTTTTAAAAATTTAAATCACCTTGAAATCCAGGAAGAAAGGAAAGATGGCTCTCTAACAAATGATTTGGGAAAGAAGTCCATGTAGCTGGGAACCCTCCCAAATGGAGGAAGCAAGTGGGAATCCCAAAGCTTCTCCGATGATGCCTTATCTTAAGAACCCTTGTATTCATTGTGCCTGGCCACATTTCAGGATAAACCAAGAAGTGGAAATGTGAAGGCAGAGCTCCAGGGACTGTCAGCTCAGGAGCCTTGAGGGAAATCAGGTGAAACAGCAGCATCTTTACCTGAAAGGTAATGTAGGACCTGTTGCATGGAAGGAAGCGTAACAGCTGGAGCCAACACAGCCATAAGCACGGAAGAGAAAAGAACATGATTATCATGGGGTCCTGCTGAGTTGGGATCTAATCTGAGGTCCTCCAAAGGAGAATTGGTAGAAGCCCCCACCTGAGAGAAGGGGGTTCTTTCCAGCTTTTCAGTTTTGACAGAGTGATCAGAGGCATCTGATAAATGGACGTATGGATAACAGAATCTGGAGAGCATCATCTCTCGCCTCACAAGTCCCTCTCTTGGCATCAGCTGGTCTCTAAGGAACCTGGTTGCTTCTGACGAGCAGCAGAAGTTTTGATTGTCCTCCCCAGACAATCTCAGCCAGGTACCCTGTTTGTTTACTCGCTGATTCTCTATCTCTTTTTTGTGTCAAGATTAAAAAGCAACAGTGAGGTCAAGCTCCATATCAAGTGACATGAAATCCAGATAATTGCTGTGCCGTGAGAGAGAGAAGTATTGATTTTTGTTATTGTTGATTTCTATAGGCCACCCCTGGGCCAACGTCCTTGAGACTGCATCCGCTGCTACAATTTCTAGAACTTTCACAGGCTCATCAAATCCCACCCTGTTGAATTTTTGGTTTTACACAGCTGTCACACAGCTCGACTAACTTTTGTGCAAAAGCGAGGAACTTGGCGTAGAGAAATTCCCTTTCTCCCCCACGTAAGGACATTTTAAACATACTATTTGAGTTCCCACCTGCATTCCACACAAAATATCTCCTTGGACACCTCTCTTTCACTTGAGGAGCTGCTATTTTTAGTAGCAACATATTCATCCCGTCTCCACTTTCCCACCATTTTCCAACAATAGATATTCCCTTCCCCAAATGAAGTGGTAGCAGGTTTAATATCTCAAGCGACAGTAGACAAGCCACAACTGAGATGTCCCACTAGTTCAGGGGTAGGCAACCTTGGCTCTTTTATGACTCGTGAACTTCAACTCCCAGCTATGCTGGCTCAGGAATTCTGGGAGTTGAAGTCCACGAGTCATAAAAGAGCCAAGGTTGCCTACCCCTGCTAGTTGGATATGCTTGGAAAACTTCCCACTTGTGTGCTTCTATCAGAATGTCTTTGCCCACTATTCTGGAAAGTAGGATAGACCCCATACCTACTACAGCAAGGACGTTCTTTCTACTGGATCATCTATGGAGATTCTCAGTCATCCAGGTCGTGGTTGCCCCAAAGATGCTTTTTCATGAGTCAACTTGTTTTTCTTTGAAGATGTTTCGCTTCTCATCCAAGAAACGTTGTGAAAAAGCCTCTTTGGGACTTTCCACTAGATGTTGATCAACAATAATGGGCAACCACATCAAGCATCAAATCAAGAATTAAACTGTGGTGGCAAGGTTTCCCTAGCAACCACAATAAGGATGAACTGCATGCTTCCTTAGTTCTAGCATTATTATTTTTTGAGGGGTAGTTGCTGGGCACGGCTACATCTCTTTGTGCTTACAGTTTGCTTTTGTACAAAATTAGGAGCCTTCCTTGTTTAGCACCAGCTTCTTTCAGTCAAATTAATTTGTTGGTACTGTATTTTATTGATTCATCTCAGCTTGGTTCTCTTTAACACTTCTGCCATCGCTGAAGGCAAGTGAGGGGAAGTTAACAGAAGCCGTTAACACCTGATTGGTAAATCAGTGCTCATTTGGCTGTTGAGTTCATGGATATTAGAGAAGATGCCTCCTTGTGAGTGAGTGCCAACTTGTGTCTTTTGCCTTCCTTCTTAAGGGTCTGAGGCTACCACCAAGTCCATAAGATTTACCTGTCCAGTACACAAGTGTGGAGCCGCTCTGCTTTGATTCAGTTTCGCTTTTCGAGGAAGAGGGTGTTGGATTAAATGAAACTGACCACCCATTAATAAGCTGGTGATGGCCAGTGGAGAGGAAAAATAAAAGCTAATCACTTTAAGCGAGGATAGGAAGCTGAAGAGTTCCCAGCTCTCTCTTCCCTTCACCTGCAACCGTTCTGTAATTAGACTTTGATTTAGAGGGTGGGAAAAGAAGGAGAAAACCATTCCACCGTGGTGACAAGCTACTACTTGAGACTGTACAAAAAGACAGGTTGAGATGTGCCGAACTCAAAACAAGGCAGACTTTTTTGGTTGTTTAGTTGCCAAGTCAGATCCTGGTGACCCCATGGACCCATAAACAGGCAGCTCCCTCAATCAGACCCCAAAATAACTCTTGAGAGGTCTCAATTACTCCTTTCTTCTTGCCCTTTGTAGCCTTTCTCTGCTCACGTTTCTACCAGCACACATTTCTTTTTAGAGCTGAGTGGAAGAGGCCTCCCTATTCCTCTCCTTTTCATGACTCTTGCCCCTCCATCAGTGGACCTTCAAAACTTTGCACACCCCTCCAGGGCAAGAAGGCTTGACAATAAGGCAAGAGGAGAAATGATGGATGGAAACTAATCAAGGAATGAAGTGACCTAAAACTAAGGAGACACTTCCTAACAGTGAGAACAATCAACCAGTGGAACAGAAGTTGCCTTCAGAAGTTGGGTGTGCTCCATCACTGGAGGCTTTTAAGATGAGACTGAAGAGCTGTTTGTCTGAAATGGTATAGGGTTTCCTTCTTGAGTGGTGGGGAGGTTGGACTAGAAGGCCTCCAAGGTCCCGTCCAGCTCTGTTATTCTGTAATTCTGTGCTAAGCATTTTTTTGACTCTGATTAGCCAGGTCCTCATAGTGGACCTCTCCAGGAATCTGGACCAGATGAAGCTTCTGGATTTCACAGCAGTTGAAATCATCTTGATCTCCAGACCCTGGCAGTGTATTCGGAAGAGAGGCTGGGGTTTGTCAGATGATTAAGGATGGATTCCTCTCATCCTGCTGTTGAAATTGTTAGGAAGGCGCTAGAGTTAGCCATCTGGAGTAGCAACAGGTTGGGTCAAAATGAAATCACAATCTATGCAGATCTGATGATGGGGCTGGTCTTACAAGAAAATCAGCTGGTTGACAGTGCTAGAAGTGGAGAGAGGTAAATGTACTACCGTACATTGTACCTTCTTTTTGAAGAAAGCCATTGGAAATGTTTTACGAGGACTCTGTGATATTATTGTAATGAGATTTTATTTTTGTAATCTACTGTAAATGGTTTATTATGGTGTTTCTTTATTAAAACAAGCTTCGGTGCGTTGGTTATTACCTATTGTCTGTACTCCATAATGGGCTACCCTCCTTGGTTTATTAAAATGAGTTTTGCGCTTTAGAAAACAATCGTATTCCGGTACGGCTGTAAAATTAAACATCTCTTTTTAACCATTTTTGCTGGTTTTCAGTTAAATCAGCTGGCCGTTTCTCTATGCGCTTCTTGAAGCATTTGGGGATTAATATTTCTGATGTGTTTATATGACTTTCAATAACACTTTGGGATAATTGTCAACTTCATCCATCTCCCTGATGTCTTTTGATCTTTTAAAACATGTTAGCAATGAGTTGTTTTACCACAATCAGGACCCACCTTTGATGTAAAAAGACACTTTTACCTCTTCTTCCCTTGAATAATCTATGGGCTTCTTACAGAATGCACGGGGGTGGGGCCATGGGGGGGCAAGAAGAAAAATAAGCTAGCAATAGAAATGAGGTTTCCTTGGATAGGTTGGTGGCCTTACCAACTTGATTAATAGATCAATAAAACCAAGACAAAATATTTTTAAGTGACTCCGATGATGTATTTCAAAATGGGGCAGGTAAAGCTGAATTTCATTTGCTGCCTTTGAAGCCAACTTTACAATGCCTTGACAGACTGAATTGTTTGGGAAATTAGAATCCAGTGCTTTTCATTCAAGGGGATGCTTTGATTTCCTTTCCTTTGAACTGAAGCCTTCCACGGAATGTGTGCACAGCCCTGCTGTTTGTCACAATTTTGATTTTCAATCTTCCTGAAATCATAGTCCCAACAAATGAAGGAGACACACCAATTTCCCCTTAGTGCTTAAGCATCTTCTATCCGCCCTTCCTGAGTCTTCCACAAACACATACATAGATTACACAGTGAATCCTTCTGCCAATACTCAGATCACTCAGAAAAGGCTAAATTTTTTGATTAGGAGCTGCGTGATCCACCGGCTTTTCTGTTCGGTTTTCTTTTGTACACTAATTGGTGCAATTTCCTCCATGTTTTTCATCCCTTTGGAGAACCTCAAACTGGGAGGATTCTCAACTGGCTCCTGTGGGTGAATTTATGAGGTTGACATTTACCCTCATTTGCAATAATGCAGGTGTGAGCAACAAAAGTCAAGAGATTGACCAGGATAGTGCAATGGAAGCTCTGCATGGTTTTTACATGCGTCATACATACAATACGATGTGCAGAAAAGCAGGGGGAAACTACCATTGGGCGTGGGTCACCATTCTGATATTTTTTTTGGTGGTATCCTGTAGATACTCCTGAGTATGCAAGAAATAAGAGCAGTGATGGGATCAAAGGAGACACAGAGAATCTGGTGAAGGAGTTGGTTTAAACCTTGTTTATAAAGCCGTCTTCAAGCACTGGAGCCATCTTCAAACATTGGAAGATCCATTTTGTGGAAGCAGTTGATTTGTTCTTGGTTGCTCCAGAAATTGGGATCCAATCTGAAGGCTCAAACATCCATAAATGTCACCTCCCTACAAGAATATTATGATGTTTGTACCAAGACTGATTGCCGTCCAAATCGGTGGAGTTTTCTAAACCTAGAATGGAGGGTTCCAACAAGGAATATGAATTAGACCATTTTTCTTAATCTTGGGATCTTTAAGATGGGTGGACTTCACCTCCTAGCATTCCCCAGCCACCCTGACATTTTGACTGCTGTCCCCGTGGATGCTCCCAAGCTGAGAATAGAATTTGCATCTAAACATCTTCAGCAATTAAAACTCATGTGAAAGACATGACCTAGGTCCTAGGCTTAACAAGGTGTGTGCAACCATCTCACTTGGTTTGCAAGTCATGTTTTATGACTTATCCCTGAAGGAAGCTGTATTATTTCAACAGCCATAGCTCAGCAAACCAGACTTTAGCATAATAGGTGAACTTAGCTACAATATAATCCTCTTGTGGCTTAACATTAGTGGCAATTAAACAAGGATATCCCAAGAGATTAAGTTGCCTCTGACAACCAGGGTGGGGAGACCTGCTCTATCTCCAGATCTTGAGCTTAATATCCATCCTACCTGACTCCAGAGGCTGTTATTTTTATCACCCCTGCTTGCTTCTTGAGTCTGTTGCATTGCATTTCCAATCATCAGAGAGGAAATGGGATTTTCTACAAGGTTAGCCAATCCACTTAAACCTGACATCATGCCTTCTCCTCAGAGAACTGCTTGAAGTCCTCTCGCTAATCCTTTGCCCCTGCCCTTGGGTGATTTCCATTTCAATTGATCCTACTCCGTGTGACCAAGTGTGCAAGAGAGAGTGGGTGATACATTACACTTCCTTCAAAATAATTCTATTACCGCTGAGAGTCTCCATGTACTGTATTTAATCCCAGGGCGTTCGCTGGAGGAGAAAGTGGGAAGGGGATGGAAACCCACCAATGTTAAAAGGCCCGTTTCAAGCACAAGGTGCTCTCAACTGACTAATTAGTCATTGGACTTCTTCCCTAACCTTGCACAACTCCTACACACATTTCACACCATTTCTGTTGTGCTAATTAGGACAGCCACCAAGGGAAAGCAAAAGGTGGGGCTGGTACCCTTCGGTCTGCAGCAGGCTTAAAAAGGAATGAGGCAAGAAGCATCAATAGGCTTGCAGGTAGAAGGAGAGGACGAGCGATTATATTCTTGGTCCCTGCCCAGGGTGAATGGATGTGAGAAATCTCTGGCTTCCTGAATGTTCCCAATCTTCTGGAGGGAGTGGGGGGGGGACATTGGAAGGCTTTGGAATAGTAAGAAGAGACGGAACCAAAGTGGTCCTGTGCTTGGCTCATCAAACCCACAACGTCAGCAAACCAGTTGTCTGTGGAGATTCTCAAGTCATGGTTGTCCCAAAGATGCTTTTCCCCCCCAAAAGGTTACTGGAAGAGAAGAGAAGAGAAGAGAAGAGAAGAGAAGAGAAGAGAAGAGAAGAGAAGAGAAGAGAAGAGAAGAGAAGAGAAGAGAAGAGAAGAGAAGAGAAGAACAGAGTTGGGAGGGACCTTGGAGGTCTTCAAGTCCAATCCCCTGCTGAAGCAGAAGATCCTATACCATTTCAGACAGGTAGCTGTCCAATCTCCTCTTGAAAACCTCCAGGGATGGAGCACCGCTACTTCCCGAGGCAAGCTGTTCCACTATTTATTCTTTATTTACTATTGGGAAGTTTCTCCTTAGTTCTAGGTTGCTTCTCTCCTTGATTAGTTTCCATCCATTGTTTCTTGTCCTGCTTTCAGGTGCTTTGGAGAATAGCTTGGCTCCCTCCCTGAAGAACTGGAGGATTCTTCAGAACTTCTTCAAGGAAAAAATGCTATTGCCAAGGAATCTCATCCTGGTCATCTGCTAAACTTCTTTCATGGCTTGGTTCCATCAGGTTTTTCCCCCCCTCGTCCCTGACCAGCTTGGCTGCCCTGCCCTTCCTCCCAGGATTCTCAGCCTGCAGTATAACACATCTGTGCTGTTCACTCCTCTTGCAACTCCCCCCTTTCTCCCAATTTGTTAAACCTTGGGTTGTACATTGAAGGCGACTTATTGTTCTCTTTCAAGTTGACACAATCATTTTGCTTCTCCACTAGGCTGCTCTGACTCATTGCGTTTGCATATAAAGCAGGGAGTGAGAAAGAGGGACCAGCAGGCAAGAAGGGAAGTTGGGGGAGGGGAGGGAGGAAGCAGGATTTAACTTGCTGTAAGCCAGATCCCTATGAGTAGTGAAGGAAGGAAGGAAGAAGGAGGAAGAGGAGGAGGAGGGGAAGAAGAAGAAGGAAGAAGGAAGGAAGAAGGAAGAAGGAAGAAGGAGAAGAAGAAGGAGGAGGAGGAGGAGGAGGAGGAGGAGGAGGAGGAGAAGAAGAAGAAGAAGAAGAAGAAGAAGAAGAAGAAGAAGAAGAAGAAGAAGAAGAAGAGGAGGAGGAGGAGGAGGAAGAAGAAGAAGAAGAAGAAGAAGAAGAAGAAGAAGAAGAAGAAGAAGAAGAAGAAGAAGAAGAAGAAGAAGAAGAAGAAGAAGAAGAAGAAGAAGAAGAGGAGGAGGAGGAGGAGGAGGAGGAGGAGGAGGAAGAAGAAGAAGAAGAAGAAGAAGAAGAAGAAGAAGAAGAAGAAGAAGAAGAAGAAGAAGAAGAAGAAGAAGAAGAAGTAATGTCAATGTAACCTTCGGAAAAAAAGACAGAGCTCGTAGTCCTGATTGTGCTTCTTGCCTAGGTTACCTTACTGCTAGTCCTCAACTTACGACCATTCATTCAGCAGCCCAGGAACCCCCACCCCCAGAGGCAACCCACCTTCTGCTATGGGGAGAGCCTGGGTTGCACGGCTGCCCTGGTTCATGACAGCAGTAATGTAAGGATCATAATTCTGGACTCAGTTTGCGGTTGTAAGCTGAGGACTGCCTGGGCTAAACATGATGTCAAGGACTCCAGACTGTGTGCAAAGATGGTTGACTCGCCCACCATCTGATCTCCTGACTCAGAGGCATCGCAGGGAGCCGCTAACCGAAGGGAGCTGTGCTCCCAATCTGACTTGGAACACTCGGATGGGATTGATGTTGTTTGGCAAATGACAAACGGCAAGAGTTGTTTTAACTCAATACACCCAGAGAGGCACCCCTCTCCTTCACCTCCGCGCAATTCATCGCTTCTTTATTTATTTGCATGGTAGCTGGGCCTTCCCCTAGCGCCGCACATAAAGCACGAGGCAACAAAGAATCACAAGAGTAAAAAAAAGCAATCACTGTTCCTTTATGCCGAGTGGCTGTGACAAATGAAAGAAACGTTCGGAGATATAAAGAGGGGAAAAAATAACAAGGCTTTGCATTCTTCCTCTATTAAATAGGATAGTTCTGCTCTTCCAGATGTATAGGGACGCTCCAGCTGTGCCCTTCCAGATATATGGGGACGCTCCAGCTGTGCCCTTCCAGATATATGGGGACCCTCCAGCTGTGCCCTTCCAGATATATGGGGACCCTCCAGCTGTGCCCTTCCAGATATATGGGGACCCTCCAGCTGTGCCTTTCCAGATATATGGGGACCCTCCAGCTGTGCCCTTCCAGATATATGGGGACCCTCCAGCTGTGCCCTTCCAGATATATGGGGACCCTCCAGCTGTGCCCTTCCAGATATATAGGGACCCCCAGCTGTGCCCTTCCAGATATATGGGGACCCTCCAGCTGTGTCCTTCCAGATATATAGAGATCTTCCAGCTATGTCCTTCGAGATATATAGGGACTCTCCAGCTGTGCCCTTCTAGATATATAGGGACCCACCAGCTACGCCCTTCCCGGTATATGGGGACCCTCCAGCTGTGCCCTTTCAGATATATAGGGACCCTCACTCTTCAGATTTTCCATCTGGTGAGCCACTTTCAGCTTGCAAAAGGAAGATGGGTTCAAAACTGGGTGTAACTATGTTACTAATTGAACAGTCCTAGTTCACTTAACAACCGTGGCAAGACAGATCATAAAATGGGGTGAAATTGCCCTAACAAATGTTTTGCTTAGCAACAGACCTGTTGAGCTCAATTGCGGTCATAAGCCGAGGATTCCATGTACCCAGGACCTTGAAGAAGCCTTTCCGTTGGTCTTTCTTTCCCCCAGCAATTTCCTGGGACTCCAGAGATGTTGGCTGATGTTTCTGCTCTTTGGAAAAAAAAAAAGACACAAGGTGCGAAGAGCTAAAATATGAAAGGCTGGTGCTGAACGACACAAGAGCAAATGACACAGTGCTCTCATCCATTATTTAGCTGTGCAACACTTTTCCCTCTGAGCAACAGCCGCGTTTGCCATCCCATCTAGGCTGGCCAAGGAGACGACGGCTCCACAAAAAAAGGAAGCTACCACACAGGATATTTGGTTTCATTACTAAGACTTTTTAGATAAATAATATGCCTGCGATTTGTTTGAATTGTCTCATTTATCGGAACCAGGACATCTGTCCTTCTATTATTATTATTATTATTATTATTATTATTATTATTATTATTATTATTATTATTATTATTATTATTTTAATTTGTATACCGCCCTTCTCCCGAAGGACTCAGGGCGTTGAACAGGGCAATACATGAAGACAAGATACAAAAATTAAAAATTATTAAAAAGTAATTAAACAGTGCCCGTAATAAATTAATACAGATTAAAAATTAAAATCCATTTATAAAATCCAACCCCCTCCCATCAGGCCAGGCCAGCTTGTTCAAAGAGATGGGTTTTAAGATCGCGCCGGAAGGAGCGGAGATCGGGCGCCATCCGGAGCTCAACCGGCAAACGATTCCATAAATCCGGTGCACCCACAGAGAACGCCCTCCCCCTGGGGGCCACCAGTCGGCATTCTTTGACCGGTGGCACCCTGAGGAGGCCCTCTCTGTGGGAGCATACTGGGCGGAGGGAAGTTGTTCTACCCAAGTGTGCGCAAATATTTCACTGTCGGAGAGCCCCCAAATAACCTGGAGCAATAACTTGTCTCTCTTTACCTTTGCTTGTCAAACCGTGTAAATTTTCCTGGGACATTCGAGGCTTTGAAGTGATGAAGCTACAAACCAGCATTGGCTCGCTGTCGTTCAAAAAGCATCAGGGCATGCCTTTGCTAGAAAGAGAGGGTAAAGGCAATCCCTGACTTACAACCGTTCATTTAGTTTGAAGTTACAATGGCACTGTCAGGTCTGGCACCTCCAGCTCCTGTGTTTTGCTGGCACCCTGCCATAAATTGTGGGAGGGGGAGAAGAAAAGGAATTTGGGGTAGTAACATGTGGGGATGAGGGGACACACGGCGGGAGGGGAGACATGTTGACAAGAACCAGCGGTGGCCAATCTGGAATGAACCAGCCTCCAAGGACACCTGGCCTGGGAACCGAATGTGAAAATGCATCGAGAGGCACCAAGCCATCCCCAAAATATCGTGGAGGCATCCTATTGGACACTGATGGACTGGCCAAGGGCGGGGAGAGCCAGGGAAAGTGGTGGTGGGGGGGAAAGTGTAACTTTTGCATGGGAACCTTCAGATCTAGCTTTACTTTCGCTGTAACCAGTTAACTTTAGTAAAAGAACCCACCACTTCAACCAAATGGAGTTGAGGGTCTTTCTTTCCTAAACATCTAAGCTGGAGCAGGTCTGACAGGCAGTGAAAAGAGACTTAGGATTGTTTTTCACACTTACGACCATTGCAGCAAGAACAAGCTTCCCCCTGTGCTCCATTGCAGAACTGAAAACCTTGCTGGAAATGAGCTCATTGACCTTGGTTGTCCTCGGATCTCTGCTCTGATGACTGGAGATGCTCTCGTTAGACTCTGCCCTTTGATAACTCTGACTTTGCCTTAATTGGCCCGGTTCACTGAGACTCTGACCAGTTCATTAAAAATCAAACTAAATGATTGGACTAATTGAATTAGCCCGGGGAAGGCAAACGAGAACTTGTGTTACACCCTCCATTCTGCCTGCAGCGGTGTAGTTCTCTCCGAACTACGCTTAACCTTTGCTAAGAGCACCTGCAAGCTGACAGTCGTTGCAAATGTTGTCTGATCTCAGAAAGGGCAAAGGAACGGAGGGATACCTTGCTAGCTCCTGGAGGGAAACCGTGCAAAATTTCAGCAGTGAGAGAATAGGAACTGGGCAAATATGGAGTTGCAAATACCTGGAAATCAGATGTTATTGCTTTCTGGTATAAATCCCACCCTTAGCGATGTCTCTGGGGACCTTGGGGCTTGGTTGTTTTCATGCAGTTGTTTCATGTGCCAACTTGGCAACATCGTCAGTCTTAGAAGACCGTGGGGTTGTAGAGAGGAGGAGAAGGAGGAGGACTGTGGGGTCTTTGGTTCTCTCTGAATCTGATCGTTTTCTTGCAGATGTGTCATTACCCAGATAGGTAACATCATCACTGCTAGAAGGGTTTGCAGAGAGGAGGAGGAGGGGGAGGAGAACTGGGGGTCCTTGGTGCTTGATTGTGTTCTTGCTGACATTTCATGACACAACTAGGCAACACCACCAGGGCTAGAAGGGAGTGAAATCAGCTCAAAGGATGCCCAGTAGACATGATGGCTGAGGATGATGGGACTGATGGTCCTACATACTGGAAAGCTCCTGGGTAGAATGAGCTGATACTTTGCGAAGTGCCTTGTTGTGTTGAGTGGGGATGTATTAGATTGGTTGGGTTGGGTGTTCCTCAACCTTGACAACTTGAAGATGGGTGGACTTCAACTCCCAGAATTCTCCAGCCAGCAACACTAGGTTAGTGACATCCACAGCCAGCTGCCCTACTGGGAAACCTGGAGTATGCCTCCTAGAGTCACCTCGCCGTATCAATTTCATAAATAAATCAAAGAAATAAGGAGGAGCACTTATCTTGCTAGTGCAAATTTAAGAGAGAGAGAGAAAAAAATCCTTTTATTTGTTTCAAGGTCACATCCCAGAACACACACACACATACACCCCTTCCATAGCATCGGAGCACCTGAAAGTTAAAAAAAAACACCAACCACGTATCTTTTTATATTATAGCAGAATATAGTCAAGAAAAAGGAGGAGGAGAATATGGGACTGGAATTGCTGCCTCCAGGCATTTTCTCTGACTTTGGAATAGAATAATAAAGCCTCAATTCCAAGGGAGAAGGAAAAGATGAAAACAGCAGACTCTTTAAAAAGCATTGGCGTGTTCCAGCATTTCTTAAATATACCTCAGGAAAATTCGCACGTTTTCTACAAAAACTAATTCGCAGGGAAAGTTTGAGGGCTCTCCCCCTTCTTTTGCAGGCAGTCCTCGGCCTATGAACACAACTTGGGTTGTTAAGCGAGACATCACATGACCGTGACTTGAGGCCTTCCCCGTCAGCTTCCCCACTGACATTGAAAGAAAAAAAAAGGTGGCAACGTTTTAAAAAGCGCCCATTTCGGCCTGCTCCTCCTGTTTATTTGGGAGGCTCGAAATGGATTTATTCACGACAGCGACAAAAACCCCACGACAATCAGATGCACGCAGTCCCCGATCTCCCGTCTTGAAAGCGAGAGAGAGAGAGACAGAAGAAGGAAGAGAGATTTCTGCAGGTTGTGACCTTGCGGGTTTATTTACCGACAAACCTTGGAGGAGCCAATGCGCAAAATGAAATCAAAGCCATGTTTGCTTCAACGCAGCTTTACTTTGGAATTGCACCCTGTGAACTCATGAATTTGGCCGCCTCGTAATGGCGCTAAATCACAGGGTTTCAGCTCAAGAGAGACGTCAGCAGCTCGTGGTCGTAAAAGAAAGAAGAGAGGATATCATTTTTATGCCTGAGCTTTTACTCCTGAGATGTGCCTTGAGGCTGGCCAAGGTTGTAAGGCAAAAAAATCTAACATCAGCGACCCTCTTTCCATCTGGAAATCAAGAATATTTTCAAGAAGAGGGCATCTAAGCATTCTAATGTTAAGGGTAAATATCCTGCAGTCTTCAAAAGAGGGATAAGCTACTTTCCTTTTTTTTAAAGCCATTGAATATTTTTTTTAATTAATCCACTTTCAAACAGGCATAGCGAAAACAAAAAATGAACCATTCCAAAACAAAAGGAGAAAAAACAATAATTAAACAACTAAAGACATTAAAAACCCAACATAAAAGAACTACGTTCCAAGTTCATGCAACTTTGTAAGTCTTGAATGGGGGAAACTACACTTTCACTCTTTCACCAAGCCTGTCCAAGAATTTTCATCCAAAGAGAAAGAATGTGGCATTTTTCTAATAATCAAAAAAGATCATTTTCTCCTACACTGTTAAATGTGCGAAAAATCTGGAATTGTAGTATTTTTCCCCCCCATCGGCTTAAGTTTTATTCATCTTGCTATTGTTCGCATACCAAAAGCCCCTCTTGGTTTTGAATGACGGAAGAATTAACTTCTGTTGAAGGTCCTTAGAGGTCGTTTACAAAAGGGAAAGGAGACCACAGGAAGATCACCAACCCTCGCTTCCTTCCCAGATTACAAAAAAACCATTGAGTTGGAACCGAAAGAAAGGATTATATTGTGAAAGATATTCTTTCTCTCTTACGCACACTCGGAGGGAGGCAAACAATTTCTCAACCATCCTGTAATTAAATAAGAACGAGAATCTCACATTTGCTCCCTTAGGAATTTCACAGGCATTTAAAAAAAAAAGATTTAGCTTGCTCTCAAAAAACAAACAAAACCCCCAACCCCAGCATTTTTTCCTCTGCTGCACAAATTTCAACTTCATGTCTTGTGGATGGACAAAACAAGGTAATGCCCACTTTCTGGCATGAATGAAGCCGACTGACCTTTGAGGTCTCTCCTGTATCTCCTGGACTCCAAAATAAGTTAATTTTCAATGTAAAACTCGTCCTCCCCCCGCCGGAGTCAATGGAAGAAGGGGAAAACCTCATTGGAAGCTTCAAGAAGTAATTTGTTTTGGCACCCTCTTATAAGTATGAATTGATTTTTGCTGGGTTGTGTCAGGTGGAGTTATGGATGGGAAAATGGGAGGCTGGCTCTCTCCGAAGCAAGGAAGATTTCTTGAAGAAAGAGAGAGGAAGGGCGAAGAAACTCCCCACCAAACTAAACTAAATTATCTCTCATAGGGATGCTGGCCTTGCTTTAATTTTACTCCGTACAAAGATAGGATTTCACGGATGACCCAGGATTCTGCCCAAACTATGTTTTGCAAACCCAGGATTCTGCTCAAGCTGCATTTAAGCACAGCTAGGATTCAGCCCAAATTGTGTTTTGCGCACCCAGGATTGTGCCCAAGCTTGTGTTTTACACACCCAGGTTTTCCTATCAAACAGAGTTAAGGCAAAGTTCCCTTTAGCCTATGAGTAAATTTTAGATTGTTATTATTATTCATAGTTTATTATAGTGGAATTTTTATTAGTTTTAAGTATATGGTATTATTACTATTTTTAGTATTAGTATGGTTTAACAATTTGGATATTGTATTGTTTATGTTTTTTATTATTATTATGTATACTTTTATTTTGCTTGTGTTTATGTTAAAGGGGAGTTAAAGCGCATTATGAACTTGGTTATTTATATAGTTGGTTAATGTTAGTTAGATTATGATTATTATATTTGTAACCCTGTACTCAGCTCTGGGAAGTGGGGGAGGGAGAGGGGGGCGGGTTTGGGGTGGGTTGGTTTTGGGGATTTTTTGTAACTTTTATAAAACTTTTCAATAAAAAAAAACAGAGTTAAGGCGGAGCTCATTTAAGTTTCTTTCTGACCTTTTCTCCAAGGTCATCTCTGTGGTTGTGGGAAAAGGCTCGGAGGCCCCTTTGTGGGATCAGCAAAGCAACCTGTGGACGCGGTCAATGCTTGTAGGTAGGTTAGTAGATGAGGTTCATTTTCTCTCCAATGTTTTCTGGCGGCACTTTGAAATGTCGATTCACTCACAGGCGACACCCCCCCCCCTCGCAATATCAGTTAATGATTTTTCTTCCTTATGGCAGGACAACCGTGGCTCAGCCTTACTGCGGAAGATAAAGTCTTCTTTTATCTCTCCCAAGTTTTTCATACGGGCGGATTGCTCTGCAGCGCCTAGGGATGAAACGAGGCCGTTCACGGGCATATTTTCTTTCAGAGGTGCTTTTAAGATGCTAAACCTCAAAGATAAATGACTGAGCGGGTGCGCAAAATGGAACGGGGAAAGTTCAAACAGAACCCATAAAACCAGCCTGGCTCCTGACTTCCTGGATGGGTGGCGGTCAACCATCACAGGCAGCCAGGGCAGGAGGAGAGGATGAACGGTGGAAGGGCAGAAAGAGGCGTCAGAAGGAAGAGACTCTCTGGCTTCTGGGCATTCCTGCAGGAAAATGGCATCTCAGCTCTGCTAACTGCTACGGAGAAGGACAGATGGAAGGAAGGAAGGAAGGAAGGAAGGAAGGAAGGAAGGAAGGAAGGAAAGAAGGAAGGAAGAAGGAAGGAAGGAAGGAAGGAAGGAAGGAAGGGGAGGAGAGGAGGGAGGGAGGAAGGAAGGAAGGAAAAAAGGAAGGAAGGAAGGAAGGAAGGAAGGGGAGGAGGGGAGGGAGGGAGGGAGGGAGGAAGGAAAAAAGGAAGAAAGGAAGGAAGGGAAGGGAAGGGGATGGGAGGAAAGGAGGGAAGGAAGGAAGGAAGGAGGGGAGAGAGAAGGGAGCAGAGAAAAAAGGAAAGGAGAGGGGAAAGGAAAAAGAGAGGGAGGAAGGAGGAATGAAGAAGAGAGAAAAGGAAAAAAGAAGGGAAGGAAGGAAAGGAAGGTAGGAAGGAGGGAGAGAGGGAGATGCATTTCTATCAAAGTGGAATAACAGATCCTTTAATAAAAGTCATATCGGCATTTGAGCTAAGCAGAATAAAACAATCTTGCAGTGCAGTCCACTAGGGAGGGATCTGTCTGCTTGGCAAAGTGGTGGGGAAGTTGAGAATAAATATGGATGGGTCAGTGTCCACTGCTGCTTACGACCTCTATATTATTCTCCCTTCCGTCTTCCTGGTGAAGAGACTTTAAAGGACCCAAGACTCAGGTTCCAGCAGTCTCCAATATCAATTAGAAGGGAGAAAGTTGAAGGTTTGGGGTGGAAGGCTGAATGGGAAAGAAGTTTGGGATCTCCAGCAAGTACATCTTCCAATAGTTGAGTGCCCGACTTAGATGATGGCCACCTCAGTTAAAGGCAAGCGATAACATTAGAAGTTCTTCAGATCTTCCAACGGGTCACCATTCATCTTGCTTTGGGTCCTTCTCTTCTTATCTTTCCTTCCATTTTCTCCGACACGATAGACTTCCCCAGAGACCTTGGCCTTCACGTCATGTATCCAAGATGGGATCATTTTCACTGCCCTAAGCCAAACTCGAACCACGTGATTTATGGGGCTAGGTGTGAATCTGGCCACTGGATCAACCCAGAGTTGCTGGAAGGCCCAAACGAATTTCCTGCAAAGACTTGTTTGTAAGGAAGGCCGTGTGGAATTCAAGACCTGTTAAAATCCACTGAATATATAGATGGCACTCTGGATCAATACCGATTTGCATTTTGATGAACTTTGTGGATTCCTCGAACGTATGAAGATGCAAAAGATTGACCGAGTTGTTCGAGATGATGTAGAACTATTTAGTTACCATTAAAGGTGAAAATAAAAATGTAGAAAAATCGATAGAGCCAGCCTTATAGCTGAAGAGCTGGCTGAAAAATGATTTTTTAAAAAAAATATCCAGAGACAAAATTAAGACACGAGCAGAGACTATGAAGATTCACTTGGCTGCACACAGCTCACGGGGATGACTCTAGTTGGGTTACTCTTGAGCAGGGGTCTCCAAACTTGGCAACTTTAAGACTTGTGGACTTCAACTCCCAGAATTCCCCAGCCAGTGAATGCTCTTGAGAGTAAAAGAAGGGGCAATCTAGGCTTTGAGGTGGCTTCGAGATCCTTGAGGAAAGATAAATAAACAGTCTAAATCAGGGGTGTCCAACTCTGGCAACTTTAAGCCCTGTGAACTTCAATTCCCAGGCTGGCTGGGGAATTCTGGGAGTTAAAGTCCACAGATCTTCAAGGTTGGACACCCCTGATCTAAATGAAGAACAAATAAGGAGAACCACTCTAGACTGAGATACATTGCTGGCTTTTAATTGCTTTGGTTCTTCAGTCCTCCTCCATATTCAGCATTTCTGCTCAGATTCCGCCGCTTCCCCAGTTACCCATCCCTTCCTGAACCCAGCTAGATGAGAAAACCTCTCTACTTTATTTTTATTTTGTACCTGATGGCCTGTGACACTCGCCTACTCCATAAAGCTCCTAGAATAAACCTCAAATCATGCAGCACAGGCTTCCTTCTCATCATATTAGGAGCTATTTATGGCCGCAAGTTCAGCCTGGGTTGCCATCTCAGCTCCTTTTTCTGCTGGGCTCCTAAAATACGAGTGTGTCTCATCCGTCTGCACTCTCTCCTGACTATTTTGTTGCAGCCAAACCTTTTCATTGGGCGTTGGAAGGATAACCGGAGCCCCCTCCGCCCTCCCTGCTGCGCCTGTCAACTCCTGCACTGCCTGATGGCCTCTCCCCAAATTATATTTCCAGCCTGGCTGGTGAAGAGGGGGAGCAAGGGGGCCACCAGCCCTCCAGCCAAGCACCGTGCAGCAAGATGGCCAGGGTTTACATCGGGGGCATCTCCAAACTTGGCCATGTTAAGACTTAATAACAGAACAAGAGAAGGGATCTTGGAGGTCTTCTAGTCCAACTCCCTCCACAGGCAAGAGACCCTAAATCCTATAGCATTCGGGAGAATGGCTGTCTGTCAGGGAGGGAAGGGAAGGGAAGGGAAGGGAAGGGAAGGGAAGGGATGGGATGGGATGGGATGGAAGGGAGGGAGGGAGGAAGGAAGGAAGGAAGGAAGGAAGGAAGGAAGGAAGGAGGGAGGGAGGGAGGGAGGGAGGGAAGGATAGGATGGGATGGGATGGACAGAAGGAAGGAAGAAAGGAAGGGGATGGGAGGGAGGGAGAGTGGGAGGGAGGGAAGGAAGGAGGGAAGGAAGGAAGGGATTGGGAGGAAGAGAAGGAAAAAAGGAAGGGGATGGGAAGGAAGAAGGAAGGAAGAGAAATGGAGAGTGAGGGAGGGAAAAGGAAGGGAGAGGTGGAAAGAGGAGAAGAGAAGGAAAAATGGGAAGGAAGGAGGAAGGGCTGGGAAAAAAGAGTGTGACTCCTTATCTTAGGATGCAGAATCCTGTCCCTGCTGGCGCCAGACTCCGTCCCTCTTGGCCCAGGGGAGCAATTTGCAGGTTCGCTTCCCCTAGAAACGAGACCCGCCTGGCTGCTGTGGGTCCCCTTGATAAGAGGAAAGGTTTCACTGCGTAATGAGCCAATGAGCCGTAATTGGATTTGGAGGCTAACCAGAGCTTCCGTGAGCGGGGAGGGGGGGGGGAGGGAAGGGGGCGTAGAGGAGGCGGCTCTCTTCTGGCTTAGCAAAACACACACACACACACACACACACACACACACACACACACACACACAGCCCTCTCTTAGCTGGGCTGGAAACGACCTGGAGAACTCAGGTTAGCAGCGCCCATCCAAGCACGGAGGGGAACCCTTTGCTCCCCTCCGCTGGCATGGCAGAGCGCAGCCAGGGCTGGGCATCCTTGGCTAGGGGGCTTCAGCCAAGGGGGGTTCGGAAGGGGCTTGGGGGTAGGTGGGGAGAGAAAGAGGGTGGTCAGAAGCCAGGGAGAAGGGGTAGCGCCCCTGCTGGAAAATGGAGGTGGCTGGAAAGTTCAGTGAGAGAATCTCTCCCCGATATTTTTATCTTTCCGTGGTTTTGGGGTGCTGCATCCTTCAATCAAATAGCTCAATCCGGAGCATAAGGGAACTCAACGGGAGAATTCCTGCTTTGCATATCAAGGGACCCAAGTTTTAATATCCCTCGCGATTCCTGGATGGGGGTCACAGCAGATAGAGACGGCTTTCCTTCCTTTAAGAAACGACGAACCTCTTTTCATTCAAAACTAAAATAATAATAATTCAACATGCAATAGGGAATTCCTCCAAACCGATGAGAATGTGCTTTCAAAAGCAAAGAGGTTTCGTGCAAAACACCCCTAAAATAACTGACCACTTCCAGCACATGCACGTGTGCACGGAGAGTGCAAATGTACGCAACGGGGGTGTTCCGAAAGGAAGTGTGGGGTTTCTTCGCAATGTGTGCATTTCTGCTCTCCAAATTCCCAGCCAACATGCTGGGGTTGATGGTTAGGAGGTCCACAGAGGTGGGAGGAGCACAGCCAGATTGGGGAAAAGCTGGATACTCAATCCCTCTCCGTCTCTCCCCGAATAGTTGCTTCAGTGAAACACCCAGGTGGCCTGTAGAGATTAAGGTTTGGGTCTTGCAGGTACATTGCTCCTGACGGTGGAGGCTCTGCTCTTAATGACCCAGGCAGGGTAACAAAGTAACCCTTTGGGATTTCATTACCTTTATGCAGCTGCTATCCTGAGGCGAAGCACCAGAGACCCAGAACCTGCAGCACCCCAGATGGATGGAAGGAAGGAAGGAAGGAGAGGAAGGAGAGGAAGAGAGAAGGAAGAAAAGGAAAGGAGGAAAGAAAGGGAAGGAAGAAAGAAGAAGGAAGGGAAGGAAGCGGGAGAAAGGAAGGAAAGAGGGAAAGGAGGAGAGAGAAAGGAGGCAGAGAGGGAGGGAGGAAGGAAGGAAGGACAGAAAGAAAAAAAAGGAAGGAGAGAAAAAGAAGGGAAGTTCCACAAGAGAAACTTTTCCGAAGGAGCCCTGGGGGAGCGAGAGGTCCCGGGTTCAAGCCCTCCAGGGTTTTGCTTTGAGAACCGGCCAAGTCCAAGGATGGCTTGCAAGCTACCCATCATCCCCCCCCACCCACCCACCTGGCAAACTGGGGCGGACCGAGCGGCGCTGGGGGAAGTTGGAACTGTCCAGTCCTCGGCTGGGGGTGGCGGGTGGCGCGTCCCTCCTCCCCCCTCCTCCTCCTCCCCCCCCCGTCCGGGACATCCTGGGCGGCCCTTTCCCCTCCCGCCGCGGGGGGAGCCGGTGCAGCCCAGCCCGGCGCGGGCCTCCCTCCCGGCTGATGTCATCCGCGGCTGGCGCGCCTCTGCCTCGCGCGGCCGCCCGGGCAGCCCCGAGCAGCGGCTGGGCTGGGCTGGGCGGCGGCGGCGGCGGCGGCGGGAGGAAGAGGCGAGGAGGAGGGAAGCGCTGCAGCCGCCGCCGCCCCGCGCATCTCTCGGCCGCCGCTGCCGCCGCTGCAGCCAGGCGAGGCGAGGCGAGGCAGGCGGGCGCCGGGAGAATGCGCGCTCCATCCCAGCCGCCGCCGCCTCTCGCTCGCCGCCCGCGGGACTGAGCGCGGCTGGAGGCTGGGCGCTGGGCTGGCCGGCCGGCCGGCGGGGACTCTCCCGGAGCAGCGGCCAGATTGGAAGCCGGGCTCGGGCGCCGGCGGCCTCGCGCTCCGGAGCCGGGCAGGACGCGCAAGGTGAGCCTCGCTCCGGAGGGGACCTTGCCCGGGCTGGGGAGGTGCTGCGAGGGTGGGGGGTGGGGGTCGTCCTAGCCCGGGAAGGGGGGGTGTCTCTTTTGGGGGTGTCTCCCCTCCCCCCATGCTCTAATTTGGAAGGCTTGCCCCTTTCCAAATGGGGAAGGCGCTCGGGGTATGCCCCGGAGCACTCTTGGCCTTTTTTGTTTGGCGACGGGGTGGTCGAAGGCGAGATTTTTTTGGGGGGGGGAGCGGGGAGTGTCGGTGGGACGCGGAGGGTGAGTTTCACTCCGGAGGGCACCTTGGCCGGGCTGGGGAGTTAGGGGAGGGTGTCTGAGGCAGCCCGGGTGGGGGTCCGGTTCTTGGGGTGTCCCCTCCCCCCAATGCCCTAATCTGGAAGGTTTGCCCCTTCCAAATGGGAAAGGCGCTCGGGGTATGCCCCGGGACACTCTTGTCTTCTTTGACAATGGGGTCGTTGCCGTTGTTTTTCCCTACGAAGGCGAGGTTTCTTTTGGGGGTGGCGGCGGGCGATGAATGCTTTTCCTCCTCTCGCCTGCTCGCTTTCTCACGCTTTCTTTCGCCTTTCAACCACCACCACCCCCGCGCGCTTTTTTCTTTCTTTTCCTGCGAGGAAGGTGTGATTGGCAAGCTCACACTGTGGCCTCCTTCACACGAGACGCCGCGGGTTCGAGGCTGCCCGGAAGGGTTTGGACACCGCGCGCCGAATCAAGGTTAAGCCGAGCCGAGATTCGCAGATGCGGTTGGCGGCCTTTGCATGGATGGGGGTCCAGCGTGATCCGGGCAAAAAGGCAAGAAGGTGGGGTGGAGGTGATGGAAGAAGAAGGGAAAGGCGATTTTGAGACACACAAACACACACACACACACACACACACACACACGAACGAGGAACGGGTTTGGAGGAAGCAAAACTCAAAATATTGCCTGGCTTTGGGGTCGAATCTGCTTCTCTTTGTTCACCCGGAGGAGAAATAAGGGATTTGGGGTTTGACACGTTTCAAACGGGGAGCCAATAAGTTGCGCGCGTCCTAAAGCAAATTACCTTTCACCCCCCCCACACACACCAGGATTGGGGGCGAGGGAGCAAAGAAAAGAGGCTCTTTGCAAAAGGTCTTGGACCTGCTTTACTAGCAAAATGCAACCTGCCTGGCTGGTGTGCAGGTGTGCGTGCTTGTGGGTGTCACAAGGTAAAAAGAAGGAATTGAGATTTTTTTAAAAAAGGGGACGCTTTTGATCACTTGGATAATGAATTCCTGGGGCAGGTGAGATGCGGAGTGGCTGTTGTCTCTTAAGGCCAAGGACTATCAGGGGTGGGTTTTTTTCTGATTCTGCACTGCTGGTGGGCAGTGTTAGAAATGCAAGCTCCGGCAAAAGGGTCCGGAAGAGAAAGGAGGTGGGCAAACCAGGTCAAATGTTGTTTAATATAAATGTATTTCTGGCCAGCGCTCCTGGTGCAAAAGGCTCATTCAGAAGCAGGGGAAAATGGCTGGGCTGTGAGTTCTTAGACAGTCAGGGAAATTGGAGAATTAATGAGAAACGGAAGGGTCCTTTGTGCTCTCTGAGCTGGGTTGTTTATTTGCACATGTTTCATGGCCTAGCTAGGTAATCTCATCAGTGCTAGGAGGGAGTGGAGGGAGGGAGAGGAGGAGGAGGAGAAGAAGGACTGGGACTGTGGGGTTCTTGTTGTTCTCTAAGCTTGGTGATTTTCTTGCAGACGTTTCATTATCCAACTAGGTAACATCATCAGTGCTAGAAGGGAGAGGGGTGTGTGGAGAGGAGGAGTTTGGTTTTTTTTCTTGGAGACGTTTCATTATCTAACTAGGTAACATCCTCAATGCTAATCTGAGGACCCAGATTGTTGGGGGCAATTAAGCTGACTTTGTAATAATGCCGCTTGGGGTGTGTGTAAAAGCCCTAATAAGCAGGCATATACATAGAATGAAGGCTACTGCTAAGCTTGTAAGCCGCCCTGAGTCTTTGGAGAAGGGCGGCATATAAATGGAATTAAAATTAAAAAATTAAATTAATCAGAAACTGTAGGGATTCTTGAGGAATTTTGGTGGAATGCTGCCCCCCTCTTTTCTCCTGCAAACCTCTTCTTCCTATCGTCCTTCGCCCTATGTTACCTTACCAAAATGGTGTGAAGTAGGTGATTAGACTTACTCTGAGTATGTGCAAATGCCATCTCAAATGCCCAATGGTATAGGTAATCATTTGAAAATGAGAGATAGGTAGTCCTGGATTTATGACCCCCAACCAAAAATGGAACCTCTGTCAATAAGTGAACTGGTTGTTAAGTCATGCACAATCTTTTGTTCTTGTGGCCGTTTAGCAAATCACGTGGTTGTTCAGCAAATCCGACTCCCCCCCCCCCCCTTGTTGACTTTGCTAGTCGGAAGCTGGCTGGGAAAGTCATAAATGGAGGTCACATGACTTTGGCAGGCTGCAACTGTCATAACTACCTGCCAGTTGCCAAGCATCTGAATTTAGGTCACCTGACCTTGAGGAAGTCTACGATGGTCATAAGTGCAAGAACCGGTTGTAAAATCTTTTCCCCCCCCAGTGCGATTGTGACTTTGAACCGTCAGTAAACAAGCGGTGGTAAGTCAAGGACTCTCTGTATTTGGGGAGTGGGCAAGGGCTGGATCCTAATAGAATCAGCTCTGGATAGAAAAAAATAAGGCCGTGGTTGTGAGCTTTTCTGGTTAGCTTTGGTTAAGAAAGTGGTAACAGACGCTCAAGGAAAACCCAAGACCTGAATTGAATTGAATATTTTATTTGATCAAGTGTGATTTAGACAGACAAGGAATTTGTCTCCAGTACAGAAGTGCTCAGTGTACGTGCAAAGAATGAGAAGAAGAAGAATACCAATAAAAGGGGGAGTAGAGAAGATAAGGATAAATAATAATTTAGGTGAATTAATGAATTAAATTCAGCAGAGTGATGTCAGGTGTGTCTAGTTCTTTTGGCATACAATGCCCCAAAGCGCCATCCCGAGGGAAGGAGTTGAAATGGTTTATGTCCAGGATGAGTCTTTAAAGAACATAAAATAGGTCTGGATTTTGCTGGAATGAGAAGGAGAGCTTCCAGAAAAGGAATAGTCTACCTTTACAGATGGGGGCAAAAGTATTTCCTGGATTGCACTGAGGCTGGCAAGCTTTGTATGGCTTGTGTGGTTCAGTAACAGGCAGAAAACCATCCTGTAAAGTTTTCCCTGCCTAGCCGAGGCCCCTTGCTGGATTTTCCTGGTGTCATTCCTTTAAAAAATAAATGTTGACCCTGATTCTTTTTTTTCATAGGCGCATTTCATTGCCTTGGAACGATAGTTTTAGCGCTTTGCTCTTAGTCTCTCCTTCTGCCCCTTCGGAGGTCTTTGTCCGGGCCAGCGCAAATGACCAGCCAACTGCTTTGATTTTCTAATTTCTTCTGGAGTGTTGGAGCAAGACAGCTATTTAAAAGCCAAGTGTCAGGCGGCATCAGGAGAAATACAAAGGAACTCATCCATCTTTTATGCAGCTCGTCCTCCAATAGTTGCCACCTCCAGCTGAGCTCCTTTGGGATGGGGCTGGATTTGAACTCCTGCCCTCTTTTCTGAGAATAACCCTTGCGGTGCGGGGGCCGCGGTTTTCCCACTGGTTTTTCATAAAGCCCTAAAATCTCCTTCAAGTTCAGCTTGCTCATGGATGAGTTCATGGAGGCCACCAAGGAGCTTCTTGGCCACACGAGGGAAGTGGCTCATGGTTGGTTAGCCGCTGGGCTTGGATTGAAGGCCACATCTCCAGCTTTCATGGGGATAAAGATAAAGAAGAAGGCAAAACTTCCTCAGATCTGAATCGAAGCCAGCTCCTTCTTTACGTCCATGAAGGAGCCTAGTTGAGACACCCTTCTCGTTGGCCTTGATGCCTCACCTAAGAGACAGATCTGAAACTTTGATCTGATCCTCCTTTAGAAGACTTCCCATTCCTTTCTCAAACGCTGAGAATGCCCTTAGAGAAAGAAACGTGGAGAAACCATGTTTATTACTTTATAAGTAACTCAAGGCCGCAAACAGAGCTAAGATGCCATCCTTTTCCTATTGACCCCACAACAACCCTGTGAGGTGAGCTGGGCTGAGAGAGTGACTGGGTAAGTTGGGGCCCCAACTCACCCAGTCAACTTTCACAGCTAAGGCAGGGCTAGAACTCACAGTCACCTGGTGATTGGCTCAAAACCACCCAGGTGGCTTCCATGGTTAAGGCTGAACTATAACTCACAGTCACCTGGTGACTGGCTCAAAATCACCCAGCTGGCTTTCATGGCTAAGTCTGGACTAGAATTCACAGTCACCTGGTGATTGGCTCAGAACCACCCAGGTGGCTTCCATGGTTAAGGCTGAACTATAACTCACAGTCACCTGGTGATTGGCTCAGAACCACCCAGCTGGCTTTCCTGGCTAAGGCTGGATTCGAAATCTTAGACTCCCAGTTTCTAGGTCTGCATCTTAACCATTACACCAAACTAGCTTGAAGCTGTTTTGGGTCCAACTGTCTGGGCAGAGGATGGATGCAATTTTGCTTCCTGTTTTTTTTTTTAGAACTCTGCAGTTGGAAACACACAAAAATTCCCGAAGAGTCTTCCAGCTCTGTTCTGAGCAGGCGGTTGATCTGCAGGGAACATCTGTTCTCCACCCGTTCCCTGCAGTGCCTTGCTCAGCTAGCTGGTCTCTGTGATGGATCAGAAACAGAATTTGGCAATTCCTGCTATGAATGAGTAGCTGGGAATTCCAGATGGAGATGCCTCCAAAAAGCTATGTAGGTTCCTTTTGTTGGTATGGGATGGGCAAGACACATGCATTGCATGATGCCAAACCTATTTCTTTATTATGTTTCTTATTCTAGTACTTCTAAGAAGGGTGTTCAACGGATGTGTTGGGATGGACTTCCAAGTATATGTGAGAACGCAAGCCATGGACTTTCTACTCCGTGGCTCTCAACCTGGGCAACTTTCAGATGTGTGGACCAACTCGCAGAGTTCCCCAGCCAGCATGAATTCTGTGAGTTGAAATCCACATATCTCAATCACGCTGAAAGGAGAATTCTGGGAATTGAAGTCCATCCATCTGACTGGCTGGGAAATTCTGAGAGCTGAAGTCCACCCATCTTAAAATTGCCCAAGTTGAAAAATACTGTTCTATTTTGCTAAGGAAGGATTTGCATGACCCACAAAGGCTCACAACTGATACTGTGTAAGTCTGAGGGAGATCCACTAACCATGATGGGGGACCTACTTTTAAAAGAGGAAAGGTGCTAAATTTTCCCCTTGGATCACAGCTGCCATATCTCCAGATGCATTTCTCCCCTGTTGATCTACTTAGTGATGTGATCCCATGCAAGGATGCTTGAGGATTTTTATCTGTGATACAGTTTGAAAAAAAGCAACACCTCCTGTCTCCTTTGTGGTGATGTATTCCTATGAATTTTGTAAGGTCCTTTGAAGTTGTTGTTAAAAATAAAACCACCTTCATATTTCAGAAGTCTGGATATAGTAGGATGAAATAAATGCTTTGGAGATGTGTGCTTTCAGAGATGCTCATGTGGTGTTGTGTTTGTAAGTGAACTGATGTGGAAAGAGGCATGTTGATAAGAAATATTCTTGGAAAGAATTGTGACAAAGTAGGGGGAGAGGGAGATACATGAGTTCTTGGTGGTCTCTGAGCTTGGTGATTTTCTTGCAGATGTTTCATTACCCAACTAGGTAACACAAGCAGAGCAACTGGTGGGCAATGGTAACAGGTAATGGATAATGGATAGAGAAATGTCTGCAAGAAAACAACCAAGCTCAGAGACCACCAAGGACCCCACAGTTTGGCCCTGAGCTACAAATATTCTCTTCTATCGCTGAAATACATGCCTTGCTGACAGAGACTACTCACCAAAACAGATGCTGAGTGAACGGAGAAATTTTTGCACCAGTGATCTGATTAAAATATGTAGTGGGATATGCTGTTATTGCTACTAATAATTTGTTCAAGCGGCAGTTGTACCTCCTGCTGAATCACAGTTTAATATTTCATATGGCAGTCCTGTATCAGCTTTTTTTTTAAATCTGAGGATGCCTGATGCAAATGCTCTGGCAGAGGCTGGCATTCCCCCATTGTGGCTAGCCTAAGGTGATTTGTTTTGGCTTGCTGTGCGCACCTAGCCACTTCTAGGTCAATCAAACTGTGGTTTAATGTATGTGTGAACCCAGCTGGAAGGTCCTAGGCTAGGGAATTGAAATGCCCCACTTTCTGCTTGCTTTAATTTCACCGTTTCTGATGTCAGCTTCATATTTTTTTCAGTAGGAAATGATTTGTTAACGGCAGAAGGCTTGGATGGCAAATGAAAGCCGCTGAAATCTCTCTGAAAGTTGAATTCCTTGTTCTTTTCATTTCTTGATCGACCGTCCTCCGTATATGTGTTCTCATGTTCACTTTATAACATTTCTTGATCTGCCGCCCTTTTGGCGTCTCACTTTTCAGTTAAATCCCAAAACAGAAGGATCAAGTGAGATCTTTTCCAGTGTCACGTTCAACCTTGGATACACGGATCTAATGCGGGGGGGCCTTGAGAGGGACAGAGCGAGGGTCGAAGGAAATAATCTTGGCACCCCACAAAACCTGGATGCCGAGATGGACAGAAAGCTCAATCGATAAACAGGTGGAACTGTAAACTGTCAGATACGATATAAAAACAGCATATAAAAACAGCATCGAAGAAATGGGAACCAGTCACAGGGGGAATAAATGATAGCAGAAAAAACAGGAGTTACGGATCAAAAGAGCAAGGGCTAACTCAGCACAGTGTCATGGAAATGAATGCAGTAACTTTGCAGCACCGCTACCCACACAGTTAAGGAGAATGAAATATACTTATCCAGAGAAATGAATCCAGGATAAATCAAGGTTTCTGAAGCCTTGGCATATTGGGGCGCTATCAAGAGGTCCTTTGTAAGAGGATTCCACACTTGTGATGATGAGAAGGAAATAGACTTGTGTCTCGTTATCCTTAGAGTGCAAAAACTTGAGTTAGTCCTGGGATAAATTTGCACAACTGCTGTGGTCAGCAGAGCAAAATCTCTGGTGCCGGAAGCTTTAAACCACCCTCCCATGTCATTGCCTTCCAGCCTTGACCCGCAACGTTCCTTTTTTGTCCGTTGCCTGAATCAGAGAGCATATGTGCCTGTGCGCACAAACAATTTGCAGCAGGGATAAAATAATCCCCCCAAAAAGGGCAACAAATGGCACATCTACCCTTTCCAAAATATAATTTTAGACTTTCCAAATTGGAATCTGGTCGTGGGGCTGAGCCAGCAGGCTGAACACAAATATCACAGAGTGAAAGACGTTTCTTTTCTTGCCGGTTAACTCCAGCTTTTCTTCAATTGGCTTCTTCTCTTGACTTCAGGAATGCCCTGGGTTGGTCGTGCCCTTCCCTGGGATCCAACCTTACGAATGAGGAAACCTTATTATGTACGTTTTGTGGGATGTGCTTCCAAGCAGATGTTGTACACAATGGATTGCCTTTCCGTAAATCTTGCTTCTGATAGAGTAGAGTATTCGTATTTCGGGGTTAAATTCTGGGGTCCTTGACATTCTCCTTGACAGTCCCTGAACTTGGCGATTTTCTTGCAGATGTTTCCTTACCCAACTAGGTAACGTCATCAGTGCTAGAAGGGAGTGAGGTTTGGGGGGGGAGGAGAAACAGAAGGGGGGAGGAGAAAGAGGACGAATGAGGGGTCCTGCTAGAAGGGAGTGGGGTTTGCAGAGAGGAGGAGGAGGAGGAGGAGGAGGAGGAGGACTGTGGGGTCCTTGGTGTTCTCTGAGTTTGGTGGTTTTCTTGCAGACGTTTCATTACCCAATTAGGGAACATCATCAGTGCTAGAAGGGAGAGGGGTGTATGGAGAGGAGGAGGAGGAGGAGGAAGAGGAAGAGGAGGAGGAAGAATGTGGGGTCCTTGGTGGTCTCTGAGCTTGGTGGTTTTCTTGCAGATGTTTCATTACCCAACTAGCCAACGCCATCAGTGCTAGAAGGGAAAGGGGTATGCTCTCTGTTTATATACAGTGACTTGCCTCTTATTGTTGGTGGGCGTGTTGTTTTCCTCTTGACAGTTCTTTGATTAGGCTGTTGGTTTTTTTACTGCTTGATTGTTTGTTTGAGTGGGTAATTCCTGGATTGGGGTATTGTTTCCTGATTGATTGTTGGTCTGGTATGAATCCTGGTGTCAATCTCTGCTGGGTAATGAAACATCTGCAAGAAAACAACCAACCTCAGACAGCACCAAGGGGACCCCCAAGGACCCCACAATCTTCCTTCTGATTACAACTGAATTCTGAGGTTGCACTGAGAAGATTTCTCTCCCAAATCCAGATGACACAAAAGGGTTTCTCTTGATATTTTTTTAGTGAAACGGGAATTGCTGAAACACTGCCTTATTTCTGAACCAAGAAGACCCATGGAAAACCTTGACCCGGTTGGGAAAAACCAGGACTTTAGCCCCTTCCTCTGAAGGAGAATTTACGCTGTGGGCTTCATCCCATGGTTCAGTTGAGATTTTTCAAAGTGGTTCCCCCAAAAAATGGTGGGGGAAAATGAATATTAGTGATTGTGTGGAAATAGTTAGGCCTGAAGAGCTTCAGCCTGCCTCTTCCTTAATACTTTGGCCAGCTTCCTTGTTCTCAGGAAGCAGAACGTTGAAGACCTTTAGGATCATAACTTCACTGGAAAGTATCTTCTTGGTACGATGCCACCATGGAATGTAAAATTTGTCTTAAACTTAAACATTCATAGTATGACCTTTTCTGGACTTTTTTCTTATTCCTCCTGGGAACTGATTCAGCTGTAGAGCTGGCTTGACATGAGGTTCTTCCTGTTTTACAAGGAAAAATATATACTCCCTCAATTATTGCCTCGGTCTCCTGAGGGATTTGTTTCCCCTCCAAAACAAGCTGAGGGAATTTGCGACTGAATAGCCTCCCCTTCCAGTGAAGCATGGGAGCCACAGAGAAGGAAGGTGAATCTCCAACCCCAGCATTTTGTGATATTCAGGCTTCTAAATATTTCCCTTTTGCCAGTTTTTTCCTAGTCAGCAGGCAAGGCCTCATGTTTATCAGGCAAGCCATGGTGCTAAAAGTCCATTTTCCCAGCTCATAAATTCTATCCCTGTAAAATTGGGGTGTGTGGATGGATGGATACAGGTAGTCCTTGCAAATCCTTTCGTTTGGTGACCATTCGAACTTACAAGGTGCCTTATGACCATTTTTCACACTTACGAACATTGCAGCTTCCCCAGGGTCACATGATCAAAATCCCGACGTCGGGCAAATGGCTCAGATTTATGACGGTCGCTGTGTCCTGGGATTGTGCCAGTTTCTAACCGGCAAAGTCAATGGGGAGGACGGCTTCACTTAACAATCGCATTCCTAACTTAACTGCAACAATTTGCTTAACAGCGGTGGCAAGAAAGGTCATAACTGGCTTCGACTCAATCCCGCCAAGACTGAGTGGCTGTGCATACCGGCATCTCGGGAGAACCAGTTTTGTCCATCGTTAACTATGGGGGGTGAGGTGTTGCCCCCCATTGATAGGGCTCGCAACTTGGGTGTTCTCCTGGATTCACGGCTCAATTTTGAAGACCATATAGGAGCCGTGACCAGGGGGGCTTTTGGACCGAGATTCCCTACACATAGTCACTCATGCGCTCGTGACCTCCCGGTTAGACTACTGCAACGCTCTCTACATGGGGCTGCCCTTGAGGACCACTCGGAGGCTTCAGCTGGTTCAGAATGCGGCCGCGCGAGTTGTGATGGGAGTCTCCCGATACTCCCGTGTAACACCTCTTCTCCGCAAGCTGCATTGGCTTCCAGTTGCCCTCCGGGTGAGATTCAAGGTGCTGGTGATGACCTATAAAGCCCTTAATGGCTTGGGTCCGGATTATCTCAGGGAGCACCTGCTGCCGGCATCAACTTCCCATTGTCCTGTATGCTCCCATAAGGAGGGCCTCCTTAGGGTGCCGCTGGTCAGGGAATGCTGGCAGGTGATCCCCAGAGGGAGGGCATTCTCTGTGGGCGCGCCTGCCCTTTGGAATGGTTTACCTGTGGAACTCCGGACTGCCCCCGACCTGCGCTCGTTTCGCCGGGACCTGAAAACCTGGCTTTTCTATTTATCTGGCCTGGACTGAGGGGCGGGGGGGGGTTTAGTTTTAAATTTTAACATTGTTTTATTGTTGGGCTATGATTAATTTAATTTTTTTTAAATTCTATTTTATCTTAATTTATATTGTCTTTAAATATTGCCCTGTAAACCGCCCTGAGTCCTTCGGGAATAGGGCGGTATAGAAAACTAATTAAATAAATAAATAAATAAAATGGGGCAAAACTCCATTAACTGTCTCCCTTAGCAATAGAAATATTGGAACTTAATTGTGGCCGTGCGTTGAGGACTTCCTGTAGTCCATTTTTCATATGAAGGCAGTGATGGCTAAAGAGAAGAAATCTTAGCTCTTCGTTGCAGCAGCCAAAGTGGAACCATGAGCGAAAGACCGGCTAGTTGCTTCTGAGAAGCCCCAAAGACATCTCCTGTGTGCCGTTTTTTCCGTGTAGCTATTTACAGTTGTATAGGAATGAATATAGAATAGAGTATTGCTGGCAGGGGCCTTTAGAGCAGGGGTCTCCAACCTTGGCAACTTTACGACTTGTGGACTTCAACTCCCAGAATTCCTCAGCCAGCTTTGCTTCAACTCTGGGAATTGAAGTCCAGAAGTCTTAAAGTTGCCAAGGTTGGAGACCCCTGCCTTAGAGATCTTCTTAGGCCAGCCTCTTTTTTGCAATCCTAAATTGTGGCATATTCTCTTCTTTCTTTTCATGACCCCCCAAAGCACTTTCAAATTCACATTAGATGGGCCATAAGCTCTCATTTCTGACCTGGTCACAGCCAAAAGGCCTTTGTTGTGTTCATTCAGTTGAAAGCCAATGCTTAAAAGGTCTGAAAAGATCTTACATCGAGACCTGGAAAAAGCGAGAGGGAGAATGCGGCATTTGTTCTGTAACTTTGATCTTGTACAGCGTCTGCTTTTTGCCATCTCTTTTTCTCATCCGTCACGCTGTATGACTCACGGTTACAAATGATTGCCGGGCAGATATCCTTTTTTTTAAAGGATGAATAATACAGCGTCAAAATTTTGCTCGACAGTGGGTAAAATCGGTTGGATAAATGATCCGCTTGTAAAGGTCGTCCTGAAGGGGGAAGGAACACACACATCGGGGATAATATTTTTAATAATTTAGCAAAATGTAAAATACAGAAATACAAAGAAAATGGAAATAGTGGGAAAATATGGGAGGAAAAGGGGAAGAGGAAAAGGTGTAGGGGAAAAAATAAAACATTGACTTTTGACTTCTTTTGGCTCAGTAGAATAAGATAGTGACAGGATAGGACAGGACAGGACAGGACAGAACAGAATGAACTAATATTAATTAGAACAGAACAGAACAGAATAGAATAGAATTTTTTATTGGCCAAGTGTGATTTGAGACACAAGGAATTTCCCTCTGGTACATAAGCTCTCAGTATACACACAAACGCAACTTTTTACTCTTGTGTAATAATATATGCTAGCCATCTCTATAACAACAAACCTATCAATACACAGCAGGGATAGGAAGAATTGGAGAAATACAGGGAAGGGAGAATGGTAGATCTTAAATTTTATAGGTTTAACTCTGGAGAGAGAATTGGTCTTTGGATTCTGTTATAGCAATCTTCCAATATCTCAGGGGCTGCCCCAAAGAAGAGGCAGTCAACCTCTTCTCCAAAGTCCCAGAAGGCAGGACAAGAAGCCATGGATGGGAACTAGTCAAGCAACCTAGAACTAAGGAGAAATTCCCTGACAGAACAATCAGTGGAACAGCTTCCTTCCAAAAGTTGTGGGTGCTCCAAGACTGGAGGTTTTCCAAGAGGAGACTGGATAGCCTTTTCACTGGGGACAGGATAGAGTCTCCTGCTTGAGCAGGGGGTTGGACTGGAAGACCTCCAAAGCCCCTTCCGACTCTGCTATTCTGTTAATTCTGATGGTGAGATCAGGGGAAAAGGAGGGGATGAGAAGACACAGAAAGGCCGCGTAAGTTGGAGACTTTAGCTGCAGGATATAAAGGAGGAAAGAGGTTTGGGAGAGGTTTGGAAGATGCTCAAGAGGAAAAGCCAAGATGCAGACCAGAACGATAAATCCATGAAATGGATAACTTCAATCCAGAGGATGGATGCGTATCAAGCCAAGAACTGCTGCTGATTGTGCATAAATCGAGCTCCACGTTCCAAACCAGACCAACACTTTGATGAAAAAACTTGCAAGATGCTATGAATTGCACATCAAAAATTGCAGCAGACTTCCAAGGAATTCATCCCAAATACACACAAGGTCCAAAAGTCGAACAGAGTGAAGGAGGAGATTTTGAGGAGCATCTCTGTGAGGCGGTCAACCTTGCAAACGTAAACAATAAATAATCGATCTCCAAATTGGGTGACTGCTCTAACTGCAGCCTTTGAAAAGACTCTTTACTGAAGGGACTTGGTCCTCTCCATTTGCTCCCTGAAGGAAAAATGGAGCCCCCTCCCTCAGTTCAGGAAGAAAGGAGAAGCATGGAACCAGTCTGATTGCTTTGTCTCTGCAATGTAACTTTTGCCAATCAATAAAATTAATCCCATTTATCCTGGCGTGGTTAAGAGGGGCACTTGAAGGTCCCTAACCAGTGGAAAGAAATGGGGGTGATTAGTGTCAATTCTCCTTGTTGTCTTGTGATGGATTTTCCTCGTTGCCTCTACGGATTCTTGGCGGTTGCCTTTTGTTTTGCCCTAAATAGCTTGTCTAATAAAGGTTATTATCTAGGGCACAAATCTACTTCATGCTTCAATTTCACTTTGCAAGAGTCAATAATAATAGCAGGACAATGATTGTTTTAAAGAAGGATCCTTCACAAGTCGTGGTTGGCCTTCCCTTTTCCACAGCACTGTCTTGAGAAATGAAGTAGCACAAATTCTTGGAAAAGGCTTCAGAGCTGATAAATGGGACGTCCAGGTTGATATTAGCAGCAAAATCAATAGGACATCTTTGGCAGTGTCCATAAGGAATGCAGAATGCTGGTGAATCTTTGATAATTAAAGCAAGTCAACACATAGACCGAGGCTGCATGCTGAAGAAGAGGATGAAGGAAGATATTGCTTCCTTGTGAAATCTTCCAAACATTTTTCACTGGAGTTGGAAAAAGAAGTTATGAAGGCCATCCCAGAAAAGAGCTATGGACCTCATTTAGATTTAGTTCCTGCCCCCTACAATCAGACACCAAGGTAAGGAAAACCAAAATAATTTTGTTGGTGTCTTGGTTCTGCCTCCTTTTCAGGATATGTTCCTCTCCAGTTCATCACTGAAAGGCCAAGCTTGGCTCCTCCATCACTCTTCCGAACGAAGATGAAGAAGACAAAGAAGATGAAGAAGATGAAGACAAAGAAGAAGAGGAGGAGAAGGAGGAGGAAGAGGAGATGGGTACTTCCAACCATGCCCATGAGATCTACCTGGAGCTCAGAGGCATACTCTAAAAGGATGATACTCTCAGAAATCCAGTCCATTGATTTAGACAAGTGTTCACATTGATCCTCAAAGAAAGACAGAAGAATGTTGGGGTGCTGCAGAACATCTAAGGGCCAGAACAGATGTTGTGGAGATGTCTGTTAACTAGATGTCTGCAAGATGGCAACCATTTTGTTAGAGAACCCACCAAATGGGTTCATCAACCTCAAAAGTCAAGGGCCTCTACATTGGTTTGTGATGCTCACATCAAGAAACATGGTTGTCCATGGGATGGCAAAGGACAATGGGTGATGACACCATCCTCCAAGTGACATGACCAATGGACTTATATGGAGCATCGTGACACTGTGACACAATCACACCTTCATTGGATGTTTCAGATTGTTTCAGATCCTGCTGTCCTGACACTCTGGCTTTTAAGGGCCAAAAGAAATGTTGAGGAGATGATTTTGTACACACCAACCCTACTGTGGCTTATTCCACATTAGGCTTGGCTTGTACAAAGCCACTGCTTGGTTCCACCAAGCCACTGTTACAACAAACAACACATAGCTTTGTTTTTGTTGGAAGAAGACAAATGCCAAAGTTAATCCAGAGGGCTTCAGAGCAGGAAGGCAATGGGGTGGGAGGGAGGGTCAAACCCAACTGGAGAAGTCCAACCTTGATTATTAAAAGTCCTTTGGCTCACCTTGACCAGGTCAGAGATGCTAACAGGATCCTGTTGTCAATAAAACTGTTTAGCAATACTGCCTGGTTCCCAACACAAGCCATCTCTTTTGCAAGAAGTAAATATTTAATACTCACATGTCTAATACCTGAAATTGCTGCTTTTAGAGACATTTTCTGCTATTACTTGGTTTCCACATTAACAACAACAGGGGAAAAAAATACGCACAGCACTCAGGTATTCTCAGCTCTCCCCAAAAGTGTAATTGCTTTGGAACTGCCAGATAGTTGGTAAAAAGCAATTTTCTTCACATTATGGGGAATATCTATCCCATCATATTATTTGCTATAACCTTTTAGAGTGTGAGGAACAGCAGCAGCAGCAGCAGCAAACTCAGCTCGGGCGCATGCTTTAGGTTGGTTCTTTCCTTCCCTCTCCCTTCTATGCTACTCCATGGGCTACACCAACCAGCATTTGGCAATTTAAAGATGTGTGGCCTTCAACTCACATATGGCCGGGTAATTCTGGGCATTGAAGGCCATGTAGCTGAAAGCTGGCCTTGTCGAGAATCACTGCACTAAGCAATCATGGCGAGACGGGTTGGTGAAACACCGTATTTATCCAGGCCAAGCTGTGCAGATTTCTCTAATCTCTTGGAGTCTCCGGTGTCATCTTCTTAGTGGAGATGGTTATTTGTGAGGACACGTTGAACCCGAAATTACAATCAGCAGTGAATTTTAATGGAAATCCTATTGTTCTTTGAGAAATCTGCTTAGGCAACAAAGTATTTTTCAAATCTGACATTTGAGTTTTTCTTGCTCAGTTGTGGTCTGTTCTCAAAGAACAGAAGGATGCTTCTGGATCTGCTTGAAGGTCTTCATCAGCCCAGAACCGTCTGGATTTGATGGATGTCTGTTCCCATAATCCCTCCATGGTTTTTGGCCAAGCTGGCTGGGGACAGTGGGAGCTCAATCCAACATACTCAGAAGACATCCAGGTTGGCAAAGACCAAGTTATCCATTACTTGGTTGAAGTGCTTGAAAAAGTACCATTAGGAAGCCTAGAAACAAGGGATGAATTCAGAGTTGGGCTCTTGCTTCTGCTTCTGATCTTCTCTTGCAATGGAGCACTCCTTGGACAACATGGAATAAGTTGTATGGATTTCTCCCACAAAATACCAATAGTTCTTGGACTGTTTTTCATCTTTGATCCAATGGGACTTCCTCCAACCGGCGTTGACTTTCCAAAGTTTCATCTCAAGGCATCTTCAGCCCAATCTGGAGATGCTGAAGACTGAACCAGGGACTTTGTACCCCCCAAGGCGTTGATCCCTCCAGGGAATTCTGGATCCATAAAGAGCTGATCAGATCTGATCAGATCTGACATAAGTGTGAATTCTTAAGTAGGACCGAGAATCCTCCATCGCGCCCAAGAATGTTGTGCCTCCTGGTTCTTTGGCAAAACGTCAAACTGAGATACGTCTCCTTCAGATGGGAATCTCTGCACTTCCCAGAGCTGGTCCTCTAAGTTTTCATATAACTTCTTCCAAATTGAATCCCATTGTCTAAGCTGGCTAATGAGATTAGAGTCAAGCCCAGCAGTCCTTCTGGATATGGTGCTTTTTTGCTTCTAAGAGAGGTTCAGCTTTCACAAGCATTAATAATGGGAAATAAATTGGAATCAGAATGAAATATTCTTCAGGCCTCCTCGGTGAAGCTTTCCTGTGTTCTTCCTAGCCACGCTGAAGGCTGAGACCGCTGGACCAGAATACAAATGAGACTCCCACCGGCTTCGTGCTTAATTTATACTGATGCCTTCCTCAAGCTGTGTGACTCCAACTCAAGGAAAAGCTGTTGTAGACAGACATCTGCAGTAACGAGGAGTAATAAAACATTCAGGAAATAGTTTGGAGACCAAACCGTAATCAATAAGCTAATGCTGGAGGTCTTTTCTCCTAGGGGAGGACGAGGCGTGATGGCAAATGCATCCACCCTGGCCCAGAGTCTCAATTTCATTTCCTTGCTTGTGGAAGGAGAAGTTGGAGAACAGTCTCCATGCTGTGGATTTTGTAAAATGTTTGTTTGACCGTTCCCCTAATCCTTGATTGTCTGTCAGGAACCTTGGAGGTCTTCTAGTCCAACCCCCTGCTCAAGTAGGAGACCGTATACCATTTCAGACAAACGGTTGTCCCCAGTCTCTGCTTAAAAGCCTCCGGTGATGGAGCATCCACAACTTGGTTCCACTAGTTGATTGTTCTCACCATTAGGAAATGTCTCCCCTGGTTCTAGGTTGCTTCTCTCCTTGATTAGTTTCCACCCATTGCTTCATGTCCTGCCTTCAGGTGCTTTGGAGAACAGTTGACCCCCTCTTCTCTGTGGCAGCCCCTCGAATATTGGACGACTATTATCATGTCACCCCTTGTCCTTCTCTTCATTAAACTAGACATACCCAATTCCTGCAATCGTTCTTCATATGTTTTAGTCTCCAGTCCTCTAATCATCTTTGTTGCTCTTCTCTGCACTCTTTCTAGAGTCTCAGCATCTTTTTTATATCGTGGCGATCTCTCATGTTGGAAGTAATAATAATAATGTTGGAAGGGACCTTGGAGGTCATCTAGTCCAACCTCCTGCTCAGGCAGGAAACCCTATACCATTTCAGACAAATGGCTGTCCAGTCTCTTCTTGAAAACTTCCAATGTTGGAGCATTCACCACCTCTGGAGGCAGGTTGTTCCACTGGTTGATTGTTCTAACTGTCAGGAAGTTTCTCCTTAGTTCCAGGTTGCTTCTCTCCTTGACTAGTTTCCATCCGTTGCTTCTTGTCTGTTGCTTTCAGGTGCTTTGGAGAATAGCTTGACTCCCTCTTCTTTGGGGCAGCCCCTGGGATACTGGAAGACTGCTATCATGTCTCCGAAACGGGCTGAAGGGAGCTGTGGTTTGGAATATGGAGTAGAGGAAGGGGCTGGTCCCTGGTGTAAATGATGCGGAATTTTGTCTGTGTGGGTTTGTACACGTAGTCCTCGGCTTACGACCACAATGAGCCTAACATTTCTGTTGCAAGGTGAGATGGTTGTTGAGGGAGTTTTGCCCCATTTTATGACCTTTCTTGCCACAGCTGTTAAGTGAATCACTGCAGTTGTTAAGTTAGTGACATGGTTGTTAAGGGAATCTGGCGTCCCCGTTGACCTTGCTTGTCAGAAGGTCACAAAAGGTGATCACATAACTCCGGGACACTGCAACCGTCATAAATATGAGTCAGCTGCAGGCAACTTAATTTTGATCTCGTGACCATGGAGATGCTGCAACGGTCGTTAAGTATAAGTCATGTCCCCTTTTTTTTCAGTGCTGTTGTAACTTTGAACGGTCACAAAACAAATTGTTGTAAGTCGAGAACTACCTGTGTGACAGAGGGAGAAAGAGAGAGAAAGAGAGAGGGAGAGAGAGAGGGAGAGGGAGATGGAGAGGGAGGGAGGGAAGGAGAGAGAGAGAAAGAGAAAGAGAGAGAAAGAGAGAGAGAGAGGGAGGGAGAGAGAGAGAGAGGGAGAGGGAGAGGGAGAGGGAGGGAGGGAGGGAGGGAAGGAGAGAGAGAGAAAGAGAGAGAGAGAGAGAGAGGGAGGGAGGGAAGGAGAGAGAGAGAAAGAGAGAGAGAGAGAGAGAGGGAGGGAGAGAGAGAGAGGGAGAGGGAGAGGGAGGGAGGGAGGGAAGGAGAGAGAGAGAGAAAGAGAGAGAGAGAGAGAGAGGGAGGGAGGGAAGGAGAGAGAGAGAGAGGGAGGGAGGGAGGGAGGGAGGGAGGGAGAGGTCTACAACAGCACCAGGAGAGCTGAATAGATCTTGGTACTATCATCAAAACCAAACTCAAATTACAACCTCTTGAAACAGAGACAGTCTGGAAATTGGAGCTATCATTTTGAAGATTTGTGAAGGATGCTGAATAGATGAGAAAAGAGAGGCAAGGCCTGAAAACAAACCCAGAGATAATAGATAGCCAGGCAGAGATTTGATGAAAAGCAACGTTGAGCTTTGCACCAGGGTTGAGCTGAAATGTGTTTTCCAAACAAAGGGCTTTTGTTCCCCATAAAATCAGCCTCTTTGCCAGGGATGGCATGTTTGCACCTCCTCGAGGGGTAGGAAGGCCCTTATGCTGAATAGCTACGGTGGCATAATGCCATCCAGTTGTGTTGACGTGACATAATTAGGAAGTCAAGTCAGATTGAGGGTGATGTTTGCTTCTTTAATTCTGACTTGGGGATGGCTTTGTTGCCTTGCAAGCAAAGGATCATTTGAGTCCCGCATGATTTGGATCGGCTCAAAAAAAGGAAGGAAGGAAGGAAGGAAGGAAGGAAGGAAGGAAGGAAGGAAGGAAGGAAGGAAGGAAGAAAAGATAAGGAAATGCGGAAGCTACATGAAGTCAAGAAGCAGATAGGAACTGGAGGCAAATTGCATAGAAAAATGACATTTATCTCCATTTCCCCCCCTTGAAATGTAACAGTGTCCTAGTTCTCAACGTCTTTTTCAATCTTGGGTGCTTGGAGATTTGTGGACTTCCAATTCCCAGAATTCCCCTAACAGCACAGAAGTCCACACACATGGTTGGCAGGGGAATTCTGGGAGCTGAAATCCATACATCTTTACACAGCCAGGTTTGAGAGGAAGTGCCCGATAGGGCAGGGCTTTTCAACCTTTTCACCCATTCTACCACTTTTAGGATATGGCAACATCCGAGCACCACCAGTCGCCTAGCAAGGGGTCAAAAACTTGATGACCCCCCCCCCAAAGGAAAAAAGTGATGAAGTACAAGTAGTCCTTGACTTACAACAGTTTGCTTAGTGACTGTTTGAAAAATGGCCCTGAAAAAAGTGCCCCCCAAGCCACAGCTGAGCAACACACCTGCCTGCCCGCCCAGTGGCGCTCTTCCTCCTGTCCGAGGTTTTCATTGTTGTGAGCATTTCTGTTGAGGATTGGCAGTGGGGTGGGGTGGGGTGGGGGGTGTTTGGTTTTTATTCTCCCCATCTACTGGGTGGTTGCAGCAGGTTTTGGTCACTTCACATGACCCTGGGACACTGTGACCATCATAAATATGAATCGGTTGCCAAGCATCTGAATGTAAATCACAAGACCCTGGAGATGCTGCAACATTCCAGCTGATCGGCGCTTCTTCTGGGCTCAGCAGAAGCGCCGGGATCAGCGCTGAGCTCCAGCTGGAGCCTGGCGCTGATCCTGGCACTTCCGCTGAGCCCTGACAGCCCCAAAGAAGCGCTGATCCTGGCGCTTCCGCCGAGCCCTGACAGCCCTGCAGCTCCAGCCATCTCTTGCTCAGGCTTGTGCAGTGCTGCCACTGGTTCAGCTCATTCCCCTCCCCCGTTACCACTTTTCTAGGATGGTCGCGTACCACCTGCCAGGTGCCAATGTACCACAGGTGGTACCCGTACCACTGATTGAAAAGCCCTGCTCTAGGGAACGTAAATCCAACTGAATTATTTAAAATTATTTAAAACTTCAGGACTCTTGAGTTTTACATATCTTTGTGTAGATACTGTGTATTTTTTTAAAATTTTTGAAATATGCAAACATTTTCCCCTCAGTTCTTCTCTTCTTGCAGATGCATCTTCTGGTTTGATTGGCATTAATTGCTTTGATTAGCATTAATTCCAACCAGGTCATGAATTTCCACATCCTTCACTAAAATTTGTGAGCAGTGATATTGCAAGAGTTGGGGGGCTGCCTAAATCTTCTTAAACCAAGAAGGTGGACCCCTTCTGCAGAGGTTCCTGGAGAACAAAAGTTTCTCCAGAAAGTTTCTTAAGGTGTGTGTGTGTGGGGGGGGTGGTTTCTCCCACCCTGAGCTCTTAAGAGGAGCACCAGAAGTCCTCAGGGCAGGATTTAAAATCTTCTTTAGTGACTGCAGGAAACCAAGGAAGCTGCAAGCCTTGGAGGAAAAAAAAACTTGGAGAATGGAAGAGAAAGCATTCTCATCCATCTCCTGGCAGCTGCTTGGCTAAAGAACTTCAAGAACATCACAATCACCTGGGAGAATTGTGCCTTCTCTCCAATTTCCTGCCCCTCCAAGACCCTGTAAAGCAAAATATCCCTCACCAGATTGAATGAGAATCCATGGAAAGCAACCTGAGATTTTTTTCATCTTCTTCTTCTTACTTCTCATGTTAGCCAACTCAGTTTGAGAAAAGAGTGCTGGGAGCTGATTAAACAACAACATGAGCAGGAATTTGGATTCGTCCCATTTGCCTGGCCCATGATGGCAAGTAGAGACGAGAAAATTATCGGCATTCTTCCTCCTTATGTAGATGAAATTACGCCTTGCCTTGGAAACAATAGCTCATTTTCGGCCAGGATAAATGCCAGCTAATGGTATTGTTTGATATCGCCGCTTTGTTCGGTTTCTGGATGCAGATGGTGTCTCTTAATGAAACCAGCAGGTTGATGGTGGCCGACTATCGGTTTTAATAGCTGGGGAAATCCTATTTCTGCGGGAATTAGGAAACATGCAGAGCATTTAGTTACTGGCATATCTTCTATCGAGACCGATCTATACTAGCTGATAAAGGGAATCTATGTTAGTTATGCTTCGCTTCTGTAGCTCTGCGCGACGACGTAGCTCTGGAGATCACCTAACACATACGACGTGTCTCTGCTTTTCCAGGTGACTTTTCTTGTTTTGCGTCATCTCCGTCGTAACAGAATGGCCCAACATTGGACTAACAAAGAAAGTCGTATATTCGAGATCGGCTGTTCTGGAAAGATGTTGGATTAGGGTGTGTATGTGTATGTGTTGTGTTAACAAGGACAGGGGTGGTGGATTCATGTTGAAAGATTGCAAAGGACAACTTGTTTATCAATAAAGTTAGTCCTCGACTTACAACTATTTTTTAGTCACTGTTCGAAGTTAGAACTGCCCAGAAAAAAGTGACTTACAACAAATCCTTGTACTTACAACTGTCACAGTATCCTCAGGGTCACCAGATCCGAGACTGGACCTCTCTCCTTTCAGAGCATAATATTATTAGAGATGATAATCTATATTACCTTTTCTCAACCTGACCCCTCCCCCACCCCCTCATTTTTCAACCTTCATTTGTCCTTGATTTGCCCACAACCTTCTTCACTTTCCTTGATGCATCTTTTGGTTCCTAAATGGCGGCTCTTTTATGCTGCTTTGTTAACCCTGGGCCACAATGTGAGAAAAATGAACGTCACATCCTACTAAGCAAATGCATAAAATAACACTCTATTTTTCACCATGTTCTTGAATCCCCTCAAACTTGTCTATTTATGAACCGTGTACTTTGTACAAGAGGAAGGCTTAAGGTTGAGTGTTTTTGCACATTCCGGGGAGTTTTGAATGGCATCGTAAGCCTTGTGCATTTTTCAAGAAAAAAAAGAAAGAAAGAAAAGGGCCTCCCCTGCCTTTACATCTGCGAAAGTCTTGACTCTTAATGCCAAGTTGTCATTGGAAGTGAAGGATTTCAGATTGCTAGCAGGGAACCGGCTTCTTGGCAGCACCCAGGCAAAGCGAAGGCGGGGACATGAGGAACGATGTCTTGCAGAATGATTATAAACGGCCTCATTCCCCACACAATGGTGGCAGGGGGCCAGGGATTTGATTTCTGACAGAGCATAGTTGTGACAAAGCTCAAGGCTGGAGTGATCTGGTCCATTAATATAAAGCGAGCTTTGCTCTGGTTGCAAAGAGAGAGAGAGAGAGAAAACGGCGAAGATCTCCAGGGCCAATGGCTTGCTTTGCTGTATCCAGGGCACTGAGAAGCAATCAAGGTGGTGTGCTTGGACTGAAGCTGGGGTTTCCATAATAAAAGGGTCCTGCAGCCTGCCAAGGCCATGGCAGATCGTGGAAATAAAGGGAATGAGATTGCAAGCTTGGCATTTCAGTGGACTTGTGGCTTGACAATGTTTGTCAGCTGGGTCTGTTCAATAAATCGGACTGGCCCTTGATGTAAGTTGCAACGTTTGTGCTGATAGGCTTTGCTGGTTGTCTCTGTTGTGCTGGGTTTATGGAGAAATTAGCTAATGCTGATGGACTGTTATTTAACAAAGAAGAAAGAGAAATGGGACTAAATGAATTTCTCATCTTTTCATAGGACTAGGGACAATTCAGTGGAGACCAACTATTGGGAGACAAATCTTTCTGAGATGCTTTTATAGAAAGCATCTGCTCTGCTCCTAATAGAAGTCCTCTTCTCTCCTCCCCTCCACTCCCTTCCCCTCCCCTGCCTTCCCCACTTGCCAATAGAGGACAACAATCTATACTTAACCATGGCCATCTCTTGTTTCCTTGGCCTAGCATGTAAGAAAAGTCTAGAGCAATTAGATGGTGAACAGCTAATATGGAATCAGAAGTTGGTTATGGTCCCTTAGATCCATATTATGTATCCCTGAATCTTTGGAAAGGCTAGGCTGAACTCTGCGACTGGCTGTGTGCAGTCGATGAAGCCAGCGTGTACTTGAATGGTCTTGGTATCCTGTTCGCCCAATCAATTGTGGTTTATTTAAGAAGGGAAGTCAGCTTTGTGCAATGGAGGAACCCAGTATAAATCTCCACCTGGATACAGAAACACTTCTCCTAAACATCTTTATTTCCTCTGGCATCATGAGGGATGGGTCAAATCCTATCTTGATTCATGCCATTACGTGGCATTCATTTCTTCCGTTGTTCTGGCAACCAGTTATTTGGTTAGATATGCATTTTATCTCACACTGAGTTAGAGGTCCAAGGCTGACCTTTTGAAATAAAGGTGACCTATAATGCTATCTCTCAGACCTTTAGCTGGGAGAGTTTTATCTACGAAAAACCCTCTTCTGACAGGCACTGCAGAATGACCTGCTTCCATCATAGGAGTCATAACCTGTGTTCCATCCTCTGTTTCTGTTTATTCGGCTGGGTCATTCTCCAAATGAAGAATTTTTTTTGGTCCTAGCTGTTCAGCAGTTTGGCTGATAAACTTGCTTTCAATTTAACGTTGTCTGCACCCATCACAATTGTCAACAGAATGATGCTGGCTTGGAGGCATTGGGTTGTCTGGAACGGTGTAGAATCTCCTGCTTAAGCAGGAGCATGGACCAGAGACATCCATGATCCCTTCCAACTCTGTGATTGTGTATTCTAAGCCCTAAGTAGGAGGTCTGTTATTTGGGGCTAAATTTTTCTGCCAATGAAAGAAAGCTGTGGGCAGTTCAGTGATTATGTTTGGGCCTCCAGTCAAAACTCTGGGATTATTTTTCCCCTAAGGGCAAAGCTAGCTAGATCCTGGAATCAGCTACATCCAGCTATTTTCTACTTGCCTAAGGAACTGCATGTTTTCATCTATTTGGGCAATTTCCTTGCATGTTTCAAAAAATGGTGGAAATTTTGTGTCTGCTCCTACTTGGTACGTTCTCTTGTACAGAGAGATGTGTAGATAATGTATACTTCATATACTGAGCTTCTAAAAAGCTTCATCTTGTGTAGTTTTCCATGCAACAGTGGATGTTTCTGTATTTATGTGTGTGTGTGTGTGTGTGTGTGTGTGTGTGTGTGTGTGTGTGATGCATTTAAAGCAACCCAGATAAGATGAAATATCTAATTCCTCCAATTTATTTCCACTAAAGTCTTTAATGGATGCCTTGTACTGTATACACCTATTAACAATTGCTAAGTAACAACATGGATATTTTTAGAAGCCAAAATAACTGATTTTATTTACAAGACTTAAAGGGTCTTATGGAGTTGGGCAACTTTCTAAATCCAATCAGTCAGTCAGTCAGTCAGTTATCAGTCAGTCAATCAATCAATGAAACCAACTTTACAGATTCTTATTATTTCCAAACTGTTGGAAAACTGTGTCCTCAACTTTCTGTGAGGGGCATTGGAAGAGCTGTAGAAGTGGGCTGAGCGTGTCAATAGAGCTTCAGACTGTAGCATCCAAGATACAGGAGAAGGAGTGGCAGAACCCGGGGTTGGAGTCAAAAGAGGAATCCGCCTAGAATCCCTCTGCAGGCACAAAAGAACTAAATCCAGCCTTCCTTGAGTGCTGTTGACCCGTATCAAATGCTAACCAGGTGCCCACTATTATCTGAGAAGATTCCTGTGTGTAGGCCTTTTGGCAATAAATCAGCTTAATTGAATCTTCACGTGGGGACTTACTTGGTCTTTGGCTCCTGAGCGAAGTAAATTTGGGAAATGTCTGTGCAATCTGCAAAGTTGGAGTGACCTTTTTCCTGCTCAAACCATGTTCCCCCCCATGCGTCCTTCTCTGCAGACTAAATTGATTTTCTTTTATCAGTTGATTGATCAGCTATCATTTCTGTAACTGCCCGAGAGCTCTAATTATCTTAGTTATTATGTGATTGGGAAAAAGCAATGCAACAAAGGATTGCAGACACCTCTATTTCATGGCTTATTTGCAATTTAATCTTGATTAGATTTAAGACGGCTTCCTTCTCCTCCAGGAATCTTAGTCGCCCTTCGTTATTTGCTCACATTTGAGAACATTGCATAGAATGCACCTCTTTTCTGCAGCACGAAAAGATAATTTTGTATATATGGTTTTCGGTTAAGTTTACAGTAGTTAATTAGCAAGTTCTTGCTTCCTCTTTTAATTTCTTCCCTTTTTTTCTCTCTCTTTCCAGTTTCTGGCACCTGGAGCTCTGAAGCAATTCCTGTGACTTGCCTCACAAGGGAATAAATTTGCTTTTCCCAAAATCAGCGCTTCTCCTGAACCTATTTTTTTTTCCACGCGAGACCTTATTAGTTTCCATCAGTTCAACATTTTGTGGAAAGGAAGGTCTGTAATTTGGGGGCATTTTTTTTGGCAACTTCCAAGTTCCTGGGATTCTACTAAGGTAAGAATTTACTCATCGAGGCTACATTCAACAAAAAACAAAAGCCAATGCTCATAAAGAGCCAAGTTTTTTTTTAAAGCTCATTGCTTTCTGCTTCCTAGGATCTTTCTTTAAGAAAAGAAAACAGTAACTTCTAACTCTTCATGCTAGATGAGTTGTGATGCCAGCCAAAATCTGAGAAACTCAGATGTAATTGTGTAAAGTTTGGGGTCAAGCGTGAAGAATTGGTTGGTTCACCAAACCCACATATGCAAAAAAAAAAAAAGTTTAAAAATGGAAGGTTCAAATTAAAAATAATGGCAGATCTGTTTTATGTGAATCTATTGTATCATCAACCTTTCTTTGAAGGAAGAGAAGGTGTAGAAATTTTCCTAATTCGATGGGTATCCATTGGCCCTCCCTAGATGATTGGTTGTTTTTCTTCTCAGTGTGTCTTCTGCTGGGTCTGGATGAGGAAGTTGATCGTGCAAATGGTACACTACCATCCTAGATTATGAAATAAGGATTTCACTTGTGCACTGAAAGTGTAGGTTGATCTAACCGAATGGTGTTAGATCAAGAAGAGCTGGTTGAAATGATACCTAAGTATTTGGACAGTGTGATTGTGTGAACCCTTAGTACAGGTTAAAATTCACCTATAAGGTTGGGCAATGGTTGAAGAAGTAGGAATCACATCTGCATTTAACTGCGGGCTTTGCACAAAGAAGCCTCCTTGTTGTTATTTTGACCAACTCTTGGTACTTTGGTGTGGTCTTTTCAATAAGGCATTTGGCAATGAGTCTTGCAGAAAGCTCACCACTCACCACCTTAAGAGATTTGAAGTTCTGTGTTGACTTCTCAGAATCCACCCTATTTGGACCAATTACAATTGGGCTGACTAGTGGGGGATGAAAATAAGGTTCTCTTCCTGCTTCAAAAGAAGGGAACAATTTCATTAGGAACCCAAAGATTCCTTTTCTTGGAGAAATCATCCTGGGTCTAGCCTTCCTGTTTGCGGAGTACTTACTTTTCATTTGTCCTGCTAGCTTTACCAAATATGTTTGAATTAAATCTGCACACCCACACCACAAACCAACATTTGGATGTCTCTGGAGACACTCAGTCATCCAGGTCATGGTTATCCCAAAGGTGCTTTTCCAAAAGGCCACTGGACTTCCTTGGTTTTTTCCTTGAAAATGTTTCACTTCTCCTCCAAGAAGCTTCTTCATTTCAGTTCAACACTTAGAGCTTAGAGTTAGAACAGTTAGAACTGAAGAAGCTTCTTGGAGGAGAAGCAAAATGTTTTCAAAGGAAAAAAAAACCAAGAAAGTCCTGTTGCCTTTTGGAAAAAGCATCTTTGGGAGAACATTTGGATGTATATTTCAGAATGCATTTCCTTCCTTCCTTCCTTCCTTCCTTCCTTCCTTCCTTCCTTCCTTCCTTCCTTCCTTCCTTCCTTCCTCGAAATGCATTTAAATTTTATTTATTTCCGATCTGCAAACTGGGACTGGCTTGTTGAAAAGTCAAAAAGCCAACACAGTCCATTCCTAGTCTGGATTGGATAGAGCCAAGGGAAACCTGTTTAGTGATATTTCAATCACTAAACAAATCAGGCCTGGTCGACTCCTTCAAACCCGTTCAGAGGGAGAGATGCTGCAAGAATTTCGTGTGTGTGTGTGTGTGTGTGTGTGTGTGTGTGTTTGAGATCAACTTGCACGGCTTAGTTTCCTCCCCCTGCCCTGAAAAACGTCCGGGATCTCTTTCTGCAAGGCAAGCACTGCCTTTGCCAAACCAATTTCTCTCTGCCTTTTGAGATTCTTAACAAGGCTTAAATGAGCTGGGTAGACTTGAATCGTTGCAGCCAGTTCAGCTCTCTTGATACTCCATGTTTCTGAGCTTCTAGACTTCATCTTAATAAAACCCTCAGAGATTTCCCAAATAAACACCAGGTTTTCTCCCCTTATTTTCCGCCTGCAGTCAGAAACTGGAGGTTTCATATAAGTCTAATAGATTATGTTTGTATTATTTGTATTTGAATAAAATTAAAAAGAAAGAAAGAAACTGGAGGTTTCCAGCAGCCAAGGGGGCAGAGATGGGGAAGCAGATGACATGTTGGCGTCTTCTGGATGAGGTGCAGATCATCAGCAAGGTGTTCTTTCAAAGCGGCACCTGTCTGAACACAAAGTCCTGTTCATGTTCTGTTGTTCTTATTGGTTGATTCCCTCCCCTCCCCCCCACCCCGTCCTCTTATTATTTATAGTCGGTCTCACACTCAGCCAGATGTTTAGATTGGATTGGGCATTTTTGTCCACCTATCTGGTCCTTCCCCAGGACCTGGGAGAGGCAGATGTTGTTCTCTGATGGCTTTACACACCTTGCAAAACAAACCCACACCATTGCCTCATTAGAAATGCATTGCCGCCCTGGGCTGGTTTTTCTTCCCAAGTTGCCATCTTCCCCCAGACAATTTCCCTCTTTCCGTGTCGCCTGGACTCTTCATTTGTGAAGCCTCCTGTGCGGTGATTTTTCACTTCAGCTAAAGAGGCAATTTCTTGATTTGGTTCACTATGGCTCCTGGAGAGAGAGTAAATGTCTCTCATTTCCCCGAAGAAGTTTCAATACTTCTCTCCAGCTTGTGGGTTGGAGTGAACAGAATGGTATTTCAAAGGTGTTGATTCAGGCCTCCCAGACAATAAACTGGGGTCTGCTATGATAGAGGGAGTTGCAGTGCTGGCTTGCAAGTCTGCCCTGTTTAATTAATTAATTAATTTATTTTATTAAATTTATATGCTGCCCTTCTCCCTAAGGACTCAACAATAAAAATTAAAAACATAAAATAGAAAATTTAAAAAAGAATTAAACAATAAATACAATAATTATATGACAATTTAGAAAACCAGTAAAACCGTGGTCAGTCCAGGCCCGCTTGTTGGAACAACCATGTCTTCAGGTCACGGCGGAAGGACCGAAGGTCAGGGGTCATCTGCAGCTCCAGGGGCAATTCATTCCAGAGGGTCGGTGCATCCACAGAGAAGGCTCTCCCCCTGGGGGTCGCCAGCCGGCATTGCCTGGCCGACGGCACCCTGAGGAGGCCGACTGTGGGAGCGAACCGGGTGATGGGAGGTTGACAATGGCAGCAGGTGGTCTTGCAAGTACCCCGGGCCTAAACCATGTAGGGCTTAAAAGGTTATAACCAGCACCTTGAATCGCACCCGGAGGGCAACCGGAAGCCAATGCAGCTTGCGCAGAAGTGGTGTAACATGGGAGTAACGAGATACTCCCATAAGCACCCGCGCGGCCGCATTCTGCACCAGTTGAAGCCTCTGGGTGCTCTCCGAGGGCAGCCCCATGTAAAGAGCATTGCAGTAATCCAAACGAGAAGTGACGAGGGTGTGGGTAACGCTTCATCTCCTTTTCATCCCCATTCTGGAAATCAGCCTCTGGTGGCATCCTAAATATGCTAAGGGGACATCAAGATTTCCTTTGCTTGACTGTTGTGCTCTACTTTCTGGATCAGGTGCTGGAATGCAATTTATTGTAATCCAAGCCTTGATTTCCAGAAACACCAGATCTTGACAATTCCTCTTTTTTTTTTTTAAAGCAGCATTGTTTTCCCCCAAGAATTATCTCTAGGGCCTAGGCCTTCCAGATGAATGATTTTTTAAATAAAATCCCATGGTTAGCTTGTTAAACCCTTTGCAAGCTTCGCCCCTTGGGTTCTGTGATTTATCTAACCAACAAATTAACTTCTAAGTCATATTGCCCCGGTCCTTTTGGAATCATTTGCTTAAGCTGACGAATCTGGCAGTACATACCTTGTGAGCTTGCCCTGGGAGAAGGCAGAAAGAGGCTCTTAGGTCTCCCTAACCCAACTAGCTTACCTTTATACAGAGTGGGTGCCTGGAAACCGCAATCACGATTCTGTATTATGCAGTCTTTCCTCAGTGGGGAGTTTGCAAGGAGTTGCATTTGTAACTAAGCACTTTTCCCCCCCCCACATAATAAACTATAATTTGAAGTTTTCCACTGGGAACTTCATTTTCTTTTCCTCACACACCTTCATTACTGGGTTTTCTGCTCTGTTGCCTTGAGAAAATCAGAATCTTGCTAAAGAAGGATGTTCCCACCAGAGCAGTACCATTTTACATCGAAATAACTCCTTTTGTTTTCTTCCTGAGCACCTTTTGATACATACATACATACATACATACATATATAAAAAAAATTACACAAATATGAGCTGCCACTGCTGTGGCTACTGCCTGTAGATGGCCTTGGGCTAGGCTGAAACAGGAAATAAGATTTGTCCCATGTCTGGGACTAAGCAAGTGTATTCTGAATGCTTAAGAAACATTTAGGAGTGTGCACTTTTTAAATTGAGTTCCATTGTTTTTTGTCACCCAGTAGACTACCTTAATGATGGTCATAGCTCCCAATTTACTCAAGGGATGATTAGTAGCTATAACAATGCAGGTAAATTCTTCACCGAACAGCTGAAATGCAAATCTGATGGGAATTAGAACTTAAAGGACCAGCAATTCAATTTATAACAAACATTTAGCTAATAAACAACCTGCTAAGCTCTATATTAATTTACGCTAATGAGGTCCTGCTATAATCCTTGATGAATGCATAAACTTCACTGAAGCTCAGTAGGATGAAAAAAGAAGGCAGAGTTAGATAGCCTAATAATTTATTTACAAAGGTATAACTCACAACACACGTGAACAATGATGGGAAAAAGTAACATTGCAGATTCTTTGTTTAATAAGCTGATTGATAGCCGAAGTTTCACACATCTTAATTCCAGCTGGATTTCCATTTACCGCAACAAGTGGGAGTTTGGGACAGTAATGAAACCATCATTATGCACTTTCTTTGCTGTTTGTAGCAAAAAGATTTATTTGTGACCAATCAGGTTTCCTTAATGCTATACAAATCTAAATTGGGGGAGAAACCCTCTGCCCCCCCTTTTTACACTTCTACAAACATCGAATGGCTTCTCGGAGTACCAAACCCAAGAAAAATGGGTAAGCCAAGAAAAAATTAAATTTGATTTAGTTTAATTTACAGCGGTACCTTGGTACTCCACTGCTTTGAAACCCATAAATTTGGTACTGAGTGCATTTTGACATGAGACATTTGTCCCCGGTACTTATCATTTGTTCGGTACTCAGTGCACAAGCTAGAACTTGTCACTGTTGGTTGCCTTGGGACTCACTCCATTATTCCTTATGGGAAAAATTTGTTTGGTTTGCATCGTTTTTGATGCTCATTGCACCTCCCGGAACCAATTAACGATGAGCACCGAGGTACCACTCTATCTGAATATACTGAGTGACAATGAAATTAAATTCGTTGCCTGTATCACTGTGGGGAGAAAGGTGAGAAGCTCAATTATGGAAGAAGATGGGAAATTATAATTTGGTGCTCATTTCTCAAGTGCCTGTTCGGTTTTGGTCACCACGATGTAAAAAAGATGTTGAGACTCTAGAAGGAGTGCAGAGAAGGGCAACAAAGATGATTGGGGGACTGGAGGCTAAAACATATAGGGAACGGTTGCTGGAATTGGGTATGTCTAGTTTAATGAAGAGAAGGACGAGGGGGGGACATGATAGCAGTCTTCAAGTATCTCAGGGGATGCCCCAAAGAAGAGGGAGTCAAGTTATTCTCCAAAGCACCTGAAAGCAGGACAAGAAGCAATGGATGGAAACTAGTTAAGGAGAGAAGCAACCTAGAAATAAGGAGAAACTTCCAGACAATTAACCAGTGGAACAACCTGCCTCCAGAAGTGGTGAATGCTCCAACACTGGAAGTTTTTAAGAGGAGACTGGACAGCCATTTGCCTGAAATGGTATTTTCCTGCCTGAGCAGAGGGTTGGACTAGATGACCTCCAAGGTCCCTTCCAACTTACTTAATTATGATGATGATGATGATGATGATGATGAGAGATCTATCCTTCAAGCACTGGCATGTTTGCTTCATCTTAAATAATGGGAAGTTCTCCAGATGCTTGAAATTAGATTCTTAAGTTCACATATGTCCATGACAAGAGACTAAGTCTTCTCAAGAATAGATGTAGGAGACCTCATTATCTCCCTGTTACTCTTGATGACTGAGAGTGCGTCCAAACACAGGGACAACCCATCTCTACATAGTAGGTGGACAGAGCAACAGATGGAGAAAATGCCTACCAGAATTCTGATATGTGGACATCCACCATGAGATGCATTGCTGGCCAGTTGGAAAACATTTGATCCAGCAGGACCTTTAGCGTGTTCTAACGCCTGGATTTCAACCAGACCCACAATTTCTTCTCCTTAACTTGGTTTATGCCCATGATGGGGATGATGACCCATAAACCTCTACGATATTTTCAGAAAGCCCCATCCAGCTGGGAAAAGAATGCCTTGTAGAGCGCCTTTGAAAATGACAGAGAGAAGAAATGAAGTCTTCAGTTCAGATTTACGCTTCTAATAACGCCATTAATTCTCTCTTCTGTAATAACATTAAATCTTCCTATTTGTGACTGGCTTAATCATAAAACCGCCAAATAATTTATAAGCCAGGTTTGTCGTGAAACAGCAGATGACGCTATGAAAACCCTCACCTGTAGTGGTTCCCCCCCTTTTTTTTTGCTACATAACTTTATAAAATGGAACGGACACCCTTAGACGGTTGGGTCTTTATCATAGTTGATGCACAAGCAGGACACAGCAGAGGATAAAATTCACGTTTACCCTCTAAATTAAGATTTCGGTCTTTAAATTCATCATCAGCCTTCGTGAATACAGGGAGAAGCAACTTTGCATGACCTCTCTGGATATTATACAGGTAGTCCTCGACTTACAACAGTTCATTTAGTGATCATTCAAAGTTACAACGGCACTGAAAAAACATGGCTTATGATCGTTTTTCATAGTTGCAACTTTTACCGAATCCCCATGATGGTGTGATCAAAATTCAGACTCTTGGCAACTGATTCATAGTTATGACGGTTGCCTTATCCCGAGGTCATGTGTGATCCCCTTTTGCAACCTTCTAGCACGCAAAGTCAGTAGGGAAGTCAGATTCACTTAACAACCAGGTAATTAACTTAACACCTGCAGGATTCACTTAACAGGAAAAGTCATAAAAGAGGGAAAGCCTCACTTAAAAAATGTCTCACCTAACAACAGAAAGCCTGGGCTTAATTGTAATCAGGAAGGACACGTGGTTCAGTAAAAGATCTTCTGGATTCCCATACAAAAAGGCCCCATGTTTCCCAACCTCAGCAACTCTATGGTGAGTGGACCAACTCCCAGAATCCCCCAGACAGTTACGACTTGCTGTAGCTTGGGGTGGGGTTCCCATAGCAAAATAGTGACCTGGCCAAACATTTTGACTCAGTTGTGTAGGCAAGTTCCTTCCCTTTGGCTGACTTGTTCTTAGCAGCAATCCATAGTTGATGTCAGGGGCAAAGGATCGGGACTATACATTAAGCTGCAGTTCAGAAAATTTATTGCTCAGGCCTATACACAAGATTCTGGACAACTAAAGTTCAGTGCTAAACTGGTACCAGATAAAGGCCAACAAAATTCAAGAGGGGATGGAATTGAACCATTTGTGGGAACGTAACAGCTCTGAGCTGATGACTTGCTTAACTCTGCCTCCACAGCTCTGTCTGCTCCTCGCCTACAGTTGGAGAGACCTTTCTCTGCCTTAGACCTAACTCCTGATCTCTCTGCCCAATTTCTTGCTTTCATTGGCTGGGCCTCAGTTTCCCTCCCCGATGCCAGTTGTTGCAGCCTTGTTACGACCCAGTCGTTGCAAAATTTCCCAGCCGCCTGTTCACACAGAGGGGGAAAAAAAGAGAGAACATTTTCATCTTTTCAGCATAAAGCAGCAGTTTATGGCACAGGGGGGATTTTGTCATTAATTACTGTGTGCTGTGTGGGACTGTGTCAATATTGTGCATTGGAGTTCCTTGCACTGTAAATTAAACCTCCCCATCTGTGCCTGGTATTAGCAGCCATATAAAGCTTATCTGTGAAGCCGGGGTGAATTGGCCAACATCTGATCTGAATCACCAATGCAGATCAGAAAACCGGAGTCATTGGATCTGGATGGTCAAGTCAGATGGACAATTTGGAGAAATTCAGTTTGGCTTTCCAGATGGATTTCGAACACAGCACACAGAGAAGTATCAATTCAGGGCCATCTAATTCGCTTTGGGGTTTTGAACTGACTTCCTCCTTTGATTGGTCCTATTGGAATCAGATCATCCCATCAGATCTTTGCAGGATCCTCTTCGCTGGTTGCGAGTTGCTTCTGTATTCAGGGCTGATCTGTTTTGTTTCAGTAAGTTTTGTGTTTGGTTGGCATAAACAGCAATCATTCTAGATCGGGTGTGTCAAACTGCCAGCCCATGGGGCAGATGCGTCATGCCAAAATCGCGCCCACCCCATTGCCGGCAATGGAAAAAAAGCCACGCTACATCGTGACATGTCATGTGACGTTGCGAGTTTGATACCCCTGTTCTAGGTCATTCTTGGCCAGGCTCAAGGACGGGCATAGATCAAGGACTACCTGCATGCAAATTTCCAAATAAGTGAAATCTAAATAAAGGAGAATATTTGTAGCTCAGGGTTGAAATGAGGGGTCCTTGGTCCTCCTTCAGCTTGCTTGTTGTCTCGCAGACGTTTCATTACCTGAGTAGGTAACACCACCAGTCCTAGTACTGATGATGTGATCTAGTTTGGGTAATGAAACGTCTGCGAGAAAATAAAGCAAGCTCAGAGAGCACCAAGGACCCCTTAAGTGAAATCCATATCGTAAGGTTTGTTGCCTGTGCATAAGGTGGCAACGCTTGGACCTCGGGGAGAAGGAAGATTTTTGTTCAGTCTGATAGGAGAGAGTTGGGTCTGTGGATTCTGGAAACAAACAGCAGCCCAATCTTTGTTTTACACACTGGCTTAAACAAAATCCTTTTTTTTCCCTTGCTGTTTAAATATATCATTTCTCATTGCTTCCCCCGTGATGGGAGAGAGAGGATTATTTCCCATCTTCTGTGTGGCAGCCTTTTTCAATATTTAGACTGCTATTGTGAGCTTATTAAATAGATTTCTCTCCCAGCTTGGCGAGGATCCAGTCGTACCCTTTCATGAGCAATCTTGAAGGGACTTGTCTTGTTCATGCAACTAGAAGTTCATAAAGGGCAAGTTGTGATTGAGAAACAGGAGTAAAGAAACCCTGTTTGAAATAGGAGAGTAGACGTAGTGGGCTGGGTAGCTGTAGCACCTCAATACACGCTCAATTTTTTCTCATCAGAGACATCATACAAGAAGAATAATGCCTTTTCTAGAAGAACATGGGCCATCTAGATCCATAAATACATGGGGCAGCTTTGCTTTGCTCAAACCATGGTTTATCTACTCTTGCACAGTCCCCTGTGACTTCATCTGGCATTGTCCCTTCATCTTGACCTGCTTTCTCTAGAATTTGGACAATACTGAGAATTTATTCCTCCCCAATCTCTTATCTGTCCAACCTTCTGGCACTGGGCCCATCCCTGCCTATCAGTCATCTTGGCCACAAACGTAGCCACGATAGAATGTCTATTGCATTACAACCCATCCCTTTGTCCAAACACCTCAAATTTGCAACCAACAATTCCATATTGTTTATTCCGGCAACTGTCAAGTTGCATATTCCACGACTGTTGTGAGGGAGACATAAAAGCCACATGCATATTTACACTATTGACAAACACAGTTTCCTCTTTCCGGCATCTCTTTATGCGGGTTGATAGATTGGCTTGAAATGCTTAGAACTTCATCCGTAAATGCTATCTTTGTTCATGAATTTATCCTTTTTCTCAATAACAGATGGTCCGCAGCGCTTGGTCTCTTGCAAAAGCAGGTGGTCTCCATGTTTCCCCCCTCCTTTGAAGGGTGGTGGGGGGGAAGAGTTAATGCTTTCATCCTCATGTATGCCAGCTTGGAAACAAGGATGAAGGAAGAAGGAGAATTTGACTCAGGAAATGTGCAGAACTCAAATGCAGATCGCTGCTGTAGATGATCAGAAGGGAAATATTGAAAACTGGTTGTCAACCACCCCAGGCTCACTTAGGGGAGATGGGCTGTGGAGACATTTAATAAATAAAATAAAGCAGAGAGAAAATGGCTTATTGACTGTTCCTTCAATATGAAGAGGAATTATTAATTTAATTAATCAATTAACCCCATCCCTGTATCTCATGTCTAGTTAGAGGTTAGAATCATGATGAAGCACTGGGAATTTCCTCGGCTGTCATCCTGAGGTTGTTTTCTAGAAAGTATTGTGGGGAAAAAGTTCTAGTCAAGGATACGAACTCCTCCTCCTCCTCCTCCTCCTCTCCTTTCTTCTCCTCTTCTTCCTCCTCCTCCTCCTCCCCCTCCCCTTTCTCCTCCTCCTCTTCCTCTCCTTTCTTCTCCTCTCCCTCCTTTTCTTCCTCTCCCTCCTCCCTCTCCTCCCTCCCTCCCCCTCCCCTTTCTCCTCCTCCCCCTCCCCTTTCTCCTCCTCCTCTTCCTCTCCTTTCTTCTCCTCTCCCTCCTTTTCTTCCTCTCCCTCCTCCCTCTCCTCCCTCCCTCCCCCTCCCCTTTCTCCTCCTCCCCCTCTCCTTTCTCCTCCTCCTCCTCTCCTTCCTCCTTCTTCCCTCCTTCCTCCTCCTCCTCCCCCTCCTCCTCCTCCTCACCTTTCTACTCCTCCTCCTCCTCCTCCTCCTCCTCTTTTACCACTTTGGATGTCAAGGGAGATGCAAAGTTCTGGTTTTTGTCCTTCTGGCCGCCTCAACCATTGTTATTTGATGCTGTCGTAGTGTGTCTCTCTGTCTTCTTCTAGATCTGCCTTTTTTCCCTTTGGCTACATTACCCACTTTCTATTTTCTATTGTCTTAATTTTTAACTTGGTGTTTTAGAATTCTATGTCAACTGTTTTAACATGGGCAATTATTTAATCTCTTTTTAACGTTTGTATTCAGTATTTTATTCTGCCCTGTAAACCGCCCTGAGTCCTCAGGGAGAAGGGCGGTATATAAATATTATTAAATTAAATTAAAAATTAATTATGGTTTTGTTAAACATGACTTGTGTTGTAAGCTAAGGATGATTGCAATCCTACAGTACCCAGAAAGCTGGTGGGTTGTAAGATTTGGGGATCACCAGGTTTTCATCTGAGTCATAGAGCATTGCTAGGCTTTGGGCTAGATGCTTTATCTCAATGCTTGTTGGGTTATGGTAGGGAAACATGGGAGGAGGAAGCTCTGTGTATGTGGAATGGTTGGTAAAAAACACCTTGGGAGATGGGCGAAGAGATCCTAGCTAGGGAGTGGCCACATAAGAGACTGCTCAGCCCACAACTGCACAATGGGAGGGGGACAAAAAGCTCAAAAGGGGAACCCTCCCTCGTTTCTCAGGCTGCCCATCCCTTGGGAAGGACACAATAAGTGGTGAAAAATGCCAAATCTACCCTAAAAATCTGGATGCTGTATGACCAACCATAAGAAAATGTAGTTCAGTGTGGACACTGACCAGGAAACAACAGCCAAGAATCGCATCAGGCAACCCGTAATCAATTCGTAGTAGGCATCTTCCTTCTCCAGTTACATTCTATGGTTGTTCAAGGTCTGGAAAAGAGGGCTTAATATTTTGAGGTAAAAAATTCACACGCTATACGTAGGGCAGCCGTGGGTTTCTTTTTCTTCCAGACACAACATAACGAGAGGATCAGAACTGAACAGGGACTCCTCATATTTTTAAACAAAGTCTTTAAAAAAAATGGTACCCCGTTTGGCAGATGCAGAGAATGGAACCTGCCCTTGGTGGAACACTGTGAAAGGAAACGGTTTGGCTTTAATTCAGCCGAATCTTTGCACAGATGTTGTTGTGTGTTCGTAATTAGCCTTGGAAGAGGAGTTGGGCTCTTAGATATAAATAAATAATGTCTGTATTGGCAGACGCCTTATTTATATTAGAATATTGTTAAGGTGGTTGAGTCTGACAACAATGGAAACTTCTTATCTGAACTACAAGGTCATTTACTGAGCATCGCAAGCTAAACCTTCAGAAATCAGCCCTTCTCATGGGTTGGTGGCATCTGTTTGGATGGCCTTCCTCGGCCCAAATTGATAGGTTTACCCCAGGTATGCAAAGACTGTGGCCAGTTTAATCTACATTTATTGATGACTGGACATCTCTTATGGGGTTTTGGGTAAAAATGAAAAAAAACCCAAACCCAATGAACTTGTGATTTAAGGCAGGGGCCCTCAACCTTGAAGCCCACAAGTCTTAAAGTTACCAAGGTTGAGGACCCCTGATTTAAGGTTTTAAGGATTAGATAAGATAGATTGTAGAAAGAAGATGAATATGATGTAGGAAGTTAGAAGTATTAACAAATATTTGGCCCAATAATAGCAAAACTGTAGAACGGTCCTTAGGTCACAGCTGTGTTCAAATCATTTTATGGAAAGGGGTCAAGTCAGGCTGTGTCTTCGCCCAGGCCTATCCATTTCCTCATTCAATTTATAGATCCCTTCAGTTATTAAAAAATGAACAACACCGGAGTAGCAATGCTTCTTTAGGCTGCTCCGTTTAATCAGCAGCATCCATTAGCTAAGAGCTTTGTGCTTCCCACTGCATAGAGACAGAATTAATCATGAAAGGGGCTATTTTTTGTTGTTTTGTTAACCCCCCCCAAAAAAAAGAACATTAGGGCTTTAACAAAGAAATTTGCAAGCCGCAGGTGTAGATAGCAAATTAATAGGAACATCACAGAACAGATCATGTCCTTCTGATATGTAGGAATTGTCTTTTTTTATCAATGGCTGCTGGAACGAAGACAAAAATCTATTCTAGAGAAGGTCCACAGGAGGACACTGATGATTATTACACTGGATTAGAAATTACAATATTGCAACGCAGAAAGTTTTCGAAGGTAAAGTAAGACATCAGCTACTGAGTGGCACCAAGGTGACCCCATTTGAGGATGTTTGAAGACCTTCTACTTCAATGTCTTAGAGTCGTTTTGTGATTGTTTGTTGAATATCTAATTCAAGGGTCTTCAAACCTGGCCTTTTTATGACTTGTGGACTTCAGCTCCCAGAATTCCTCAGCCAGGCGTGCCTGGCTGAGGAATTCTGGGAGCTGAAGTCCACAAGTCATAAAAGGGCCAGGTTTGAAGACCCTGATCTAATTCTTTTCTCTCAGTCGTTGATCTTAACTATTGGCTTAAGGTAGGTTTTCCTTCTTAACCCAGGTTAATGCTTAGGTGAGGCTTCACTTTGTTTCCTTGTTGGTTTTTTGATTGACTCTTGAATGGTATGTAGATGTTGTTTGTGTGCCTGTTGATGGCTGATTTGTTGGGATTCAGTAAAATGGTACCCCTTATCTTAGTGGCTGAGTTGAATGTTGTGTGAATAAAGTAGGCTGGAAAATAAACCCAGAATAATAGAATAACAGAGTTGGGAGGGATCTTGGAGGTCTTCTAGTCCAACCCCCTGCTCAAGCAGGAAACCCTATACCATTTCAGGCAAAGGGTTGTCCAATCTCTTCTTAAAAGCCTCCAGTGATGGGAGCACCCACAACTTCTGGAGGTAAGCCATTCCACTGATTAATTGTTCTAATTATCAGGAAATTTCTCCTTAGTTCCAGGTTGCTTCTCTCCTCGATTAGTTTCCATCCGTTGCTTCTTGTCCTGCCTTCGGGCGCTTGGGAGAATAGCTTGACTGCCTCTTCTTTGGGGCAGCCCCTGAGATATTGGAAGATGGCTATCATGTCCCCCCTGGTCCTTCTCTTCCTTAAACTAGAGATACCCAATGACAGCAACCGTTCTTTGTATGTTTTAGCCTCCAGTCCCCTAATCATCTTTGTTTCAAACCATGCTTGCTTCTTAGAACTTTGCATAGGGAAAGGAATGAAGCTTTCCCTAAACCAGCATACCTACCTCATTTGAGTTAAACCTCAATGATTACCACCTTCTATACTTACTTTCTTCAGTTCCCACCTACTCCATTCAATCTTAATATCCCTGGGTTTACACCCTCCTGGTATAACAGGGTTGATATTTCTGAGTCACAAGAAGATGCTTTCAGCTTTAATGAGAATGTCTAAAGTACATTTTTGGCATTCTGGAATCCAGGCAGGATGGACGGATGGATGGATGGATGGATGGATGGATGGATGGATGGATGGATGGATGGATGGACGGACGGATGGATGGACGGGGCAGACAAATCATGTCAGAAAAATATGATTCTGGGGAAACCAAAGCTTCATTCTGTCAAATCCTGTTTCGTACATTTTCTGATCAGGCAAGAGCTGTCTCTTTCTCTGTGAGTGGCTTCCTGCCACCAACTTCAGAAAAGATATACATGTATTTCCTTTAATGGATCTGAATGTGACATTCATCACATCTCAGAAAGAATTTCCATTTTAAAGAAAATACGTAATGAAACCTCTTTAAGAAATTGGCAACATATCCCTCCCAGCTTCTGTAGTTGTCAAGGACGAAAAGCTGCTTCCTCCCACTTCTTAGAGATACTTCCGTGAGATCCTTCTGTGTTGAGCCGGTAATTTGGCCCTCATTATGAGAATGAAAGTCCAGAAGACAAGTCTTCTTCAAGGAAGATGAAAGAGTCTTATTATCTAGGGTTCTATTATCTTCAGGACAAACCTCCAGGAAAATCTCCCAATTTAGTTTGAAAGTCTCGCTTCCTTCCCCATCGCCTGCTGCAGATGACCTGTTCTCTGTGGAGATGGTCTTCAAGCTCTCTCCTTTTTATTTAATGGCCAAGAACAACCTCTTCTCCATAAATGAGCTGAATGATGATAAATATAATTTCTTCCAGATATTTCTGAACGGAAACTTCCAACTGCAACTCGTGTGTGGAGCAATGCTAAGAGCTGAGGTTCAGCAATGTTGGGAGCTCACAATGCCTCAACCTCCATTCTAGGTCATCTTTCTTTCTTCCTTCCTAATAGATATCTTTTGAGAAGTCACTTTTGGACAATGTAGGGGCAAGGGAGTTCCAAGCCATTGGGCCTGCTGGCTGTGAATTCTGGGGTGTGTAATCCTAACTCTTGAGAGGACTCCAAGTTGAGCAGGCATAGAATAGAATAGAATAGAATAGAATAGAATAGAATAGAATAGAATAGAATAGAATAGAATAGAATAGAATAGAATAGAATAGAATAGAATATCCTCTAAGTGGCTTCGACAACTCTTAGAAAGAGTGCTAACGACCAGATGACTATAAGGAACATAAATCCTTCCATTCCCCCACCACCCAGTCAGAGCTGAGGAAGCTTCTTGGAGGAGAAGTGAAACGTCTTCAAAAGAAACACAAGAAAGTCCAGTTGCCTCCTGAAAAAAGCACCTTTTGGGACAACCCTGACCTGGATGACTGAGAATCTCCATAGACAGGCAGATTTAAGCTCATTTGTTCTTGTTTTGTATTAGATGCAGCTCAGATCTTATCTCAAATACCGGAGAAAAACACCGTTAAGAACATTTTTTGAGAGACTGCAAGCAAATGAGTTTGCAGCAGGCAAATGAATTGCATAAACCAGCAGCATGATATGAGATATTTTCCACTTAGAGATGGCTTATCGTCATTTGCTCAAGATTTGGCTGGGCCTAAATTGGTTTGGGGAAGGCTTTGTCATATCTTAATGTCCGATCCTCTCGCTTTGTGTTTTACATAAGCAGAGTCATTTAGCAAATTAGCATCTATGTGGGCAATGCTGTATTTCTCCTACTGGCCCTGGGTAATCTACAGCATATCTGTCAATTTCTCTTTGAGCAGGAGAGGCTACAATTGTTACAATGCGATTGACTGTGTATTTGAAGAGCGTTGGGCACAAACAATGGAGGGTTCAATTTACTGCTTTATTGCTCAAACCTATGCACAAGAATCTTCTCAGACTAACAGTTCGCACTGTGGTAAAACTTAGACAAAGTTCAGTGGTGTTCACGAAGGGTGGACTTTGTCTTTTATGACTACGCAAAGATTCTAATTTAATTCCCCACTTGACTCCTTCCTCTGGCTCTGCAAGGCTTTCTCTGACAAAAAGTGTGTTCTGCTTTTCAGCCTTGTGTATGTATATGTCTGAATCCACAGCACCGTCCTCACAATTTCCTTGTTTGGAGAATAAGCATAAATTGGTAGTTCTAAGTGAAGAAGGTTAGTAATTATAATTGTTACAAGTTCCAGGAGAAGATGCAGATGGAGAAACCTTTATCCAGCATCTGTAGTTCAAACAGATTGTCCTCCGCTAATCCCTCTCCTAGCTTTTGTCTTCCCTTGCACTAGTCCTGTCCCTGCAAAGCTCTTTGAAGTAGCTTAAACAATACATTTTGTGGGGTTATTAGTAGCATTTATCACCCAATGCTGTCTATAAATGTAGGTTTCCTTAGTTACTGTGTTTAAGAACAGAACAACAAATCAACACCTTAAAAAAAAACCTAAGACCACTGACACATGCAGAAACATAAAAGAATCAAGCTGCTTTCAAATTGAGCTTCAGTCCTGGTGACCATATGGAGACATCCATGCTGTTTTCTTGGCAAGATACCATGTGATTTAGCAGCTCTGTCTTCTGGGATGAGGTCTAGCTGCTTAGATACTTTTGGACTCATCCAATTTTTAATCCTGGTTTGCAGCTGGCTCCCCACCCAGGTGGTAATGAAGGATAATTTGACTTCGCTTTTTAGATTAGCCAAGATTGGATTGGTGTTGTGACCTACTGGCATATCTGAAGATACACCGTGATCTTCATCAATGTGAACCATTTAACAATCCTACTGGTTAAAGATTGAACATACAAAACTTCAGTAGCTCACAGTAATTGTGGCCTGGCTTTGTGATGCAATCTGAACCAAGTCTCTGATTGTATTTATGATGGTTGAGGTGGGACGTTGAACTATCAGTCTAGAAAGGAGGACAGCACGTTCTCAACCAGAGCTTTCCAAACATGGTGGTGCCATGACCACTACAAATTTGTGAATTTGTGTTGTTGCCACATTTCTAGTGATATCTGAGCCCATAGACAGTATTAAGAGAGGAGCACCTGGAGATGAAACTCAAGAAGCCAGGGCCTGGGGAGAACATGCATTAAACCTCAATTAAGCGTGGAGGAGCAGTTCCCCAAAGGAAGCAGGAGACATGTCAGATGAGTAACATGAGATTGCTTGTAGTGATCAGGCCATCTTGAGTGATCCTTGTGTTGTGGATATCACGTTATCCCACCTGCATTCCTTAAACCAGGATGCAGAATCATAGGGATGAAAGGGACCTTGCAGGTCTTGCTAGTCCAATCCCCTGCTCACAGTAGGAGATCTTATACCATTCTGTTCAAATTGTTCTCCAGTCTATTTTTGACAACCTCTGGTGATAGAGTAGCCACAACTCCAGGAGGCAAGCTATTCCATTGATTAATTGTTCTCACTGTCAAGAAATTTCACCTTACTTCTAGGTTAGATCTCTCTCTCTCTCTCTCTCTCTCTCTCTCTCTCTCTCTCTCTCTCTCTCTCTCTCTCTCTCTCTCTCTCTCTCTCTCTCTCTCTCTCTCTCTCTCTCTCTCTCTCTCTCTCTCTCTCTTTCTGTCTTGTCTTCATTCATAAAAATGTACAGTTGTGAAATCTGGATTGGTCTAAGAGGGCAGGTAGAATATCGCTCCAAATCCAGCAAGTGCCTTGTGGATCTCTTATCTCCAGGATGCCAGACCATGGACAATAGCAGTTTTCAAGCCAAATGCTTAAGGGAAACTCGGGTGAAGATCATGTCTATGGAATACATAATCTACCAAACAAAGGAAGCACCATGTAGCAGACAAAAATTAAATTAGGCACCTCTTCTCACTGACTGTTTGTTCTTGGCTCTGGGAAGATATTTTGCCATGTGTGTTTGAGGAGGCAGCACACGCACCATCTGAAAGTGGAAAGAAGGTGGGTGGGCGAAGTCAGCAGGAGAGAGATCTTTCCTCAAGTTGTTTTCTGCTTGCGGAAGGGAAATGGAAGGGAATTGGCACAAAATAAGCTTGATCAGAATCACGTTGCACCGCTTCCTGAGATAAAGAAAGAAGAATGGCTGGGGGACTAATGAAGAAAAAAAATATGTACCTGTGAAAGAAGGGAGGAGAAGACAGGTTTGGAGGCAGGTTGGAGAAGAACCATCTGGCAGATTTGAGGTGGAATGACATCTGCCTTTGGACTTGCTAATTTACCTGCTCCTGGATGATCTGTTTAGTGCAATCTGGTAAGGTAGAGTAGAGAAGCTGTGGTTTTCATGGGGTGGGGGTGGCTGAATTTCAACTCCTAACAGCACTAGCAACATGGACAGTGCTGCAAGAACTTAGCTGCATCTGATCATATTTTGACCACTGCTTCCCATTGAAAGTATCCTCCCTCGCAGATCTGGGCACAGAAAGTTCTTCTTTTATATGAAAATGTAAAGGAGGAGAAGGTGACATGTTAGGAGCTTCTTTGTACTCACAGTACACGGTGGGCAGGCAATAAATTTAAATAATAAATAATAATAATATACAATGAAAACAATGAAAATCAGTGGCTTTAGCATCTGGCTTGAACATTTCTGTGTTGATACAGCATCTTGTCTGTCTGTCTGTCTGTCTGTCTGCCTGTCTGTCTGTCTGTCTGTCTATCTATCTATCTATCTATCTATCTATCTATCTATCTATCTATCTATCTATCTATCTATCTATCTATCCAACCATCCATCCACCCATCCATCCACCCATCCATCCTCTCCCTATAGCAATTGGGGCACATTTTGAGTCCTTCTCTTCTGCTAAGGGCATGTATTGCTAGGCTGCACCTGATTTAGCTCCACGAGTTGGTGGGTGCCCAAATAGGGAAGGCTAGAGACTGGTGCTTGTGCAGGAGATCAAGTTGAGAAGATTCCCCCAACTCCTTTTGCCCGTAGGTGGAATCTGAAAAGAGAACACAAGACATTTTACAAAGAGAAATATTTCTTAAAACAAAACAACCCATGCACAGACGGAAAACAAGGGAAATGTCAAGTTGTCTAGCTGAAGTTTCTTTTTTCTGAGTGTATGCTCTGAAGTATTGATCAGAACCTGTAAACAGATGTCTCAATCTTGAGGATGACATGTATGACAAAGGAGAAGATGGCTGAACAAAGTGACAGTTTCCTTTCCTCCCTTATGCTTAAGTTATGGATTCTTTATGGATTCAGAAGCTTCCTAGCCCCCTAAAATAAATAAATAAAAAGGCACGTTCTCAACCAGCCACTCTTTTTTCCTTCCTTAAACACAAGTTCAACATCATGGCCTCCAGCATTTCCTCGGGTCAGATTTGAGGCATGGGTGCTGGGTCAAACTTTCCTCCAGGTCTCCTTTGGGGGCATTGTGGGTAAAGAATCTCTTTGGATCAATTTACGGGAGAGAGGGAGGAGAACCATAATCCTACTCTAAGCGCATGCTGGTTGTGGTGTGGATATTTTATATTCAACCAAAGAATGTGTGTATCAGAAAATCTGTCTCTGTGCATTGGCAGATTTAGAGACACCAAGTCGTGTGCTTCCTTCTGATACATAGAGGGAGTATAGTTCTTCAAATCTGCCCTTTGCCATTTACACAACACGTTGTGGTTCCAGAGATTGATTGTGCTTCAGTCACTAGGGCTGTCATTATTTAGAGCTGGGGTTGAGACTGGCTGATCCTTGAGCTAAGTCCAAATGACCTTCCATTTAATTTCTGAAAATGATGAATTTAGATTGCTGAGAAAAGCAAATAATGATGGGGTGGGGGCTGGAGGGAGAGAAGAAGTCGCAAAGGTCATGGCTTTCAACCCTACCTGTGAAAATTAGTTGGCCAACAAAGAAATGTTTGTGCTTCCTGTGGTCCTTGAATACAGAATAACGTAGCAGGACTCTGTCCATTCTTTTGGAATGTCAATGAAGATTCTCACTCATGCTGGAAGATGGGGCAGGGCAACTGGGTTCCTTTGGGATGAAAATGATATAAACCTTGGGTTGTCCACACTAAGAAGCACCCCACAAAATAGACAGCCCAGAGAAAGTTGTGTTTAAATGAAATGTCTATGGAGATTCTCAATCATCCAGGTCATGATTGTCTTAAAAATGCTTTTTTCAAAAGGCAACTGGCCTTTTTTTCTCCTTGAAGACGTTTCACTTCTCATCCAGGAAGCTTCTTCACTTCTGACTGAATGGTGGAGGATGGGATGATTTATATTCCTTGCAGTCATCTGGTCATTAGCACTCTCTCTGAGAGTTGTTGAGGCCACTTGGAGGTTTATCTGTGCCCTCGGAGTCACCTGGATAGTGCAAGTTCCAAGAAGTGTCCACACCCATTTGAACTATCCAGGTGACCCTGAGGGCACAGATGAACCTACAAGTGGCCTCAACAACTGTCAGAGAGAGTGCGAGTGTCCAGATGACTGCAAGGAATATAAATCCTTTCATCCTCCACCATTCAGTCAGAACTGAAGAAGCTTCTTGGATGAGAAGCAAAACATCTTCAAGGAGAAACAAAGGCCAGTTGCCTTTTGAAAAAGCACCTTTGGGACTTTAAATAAAATGTAAAATTGACAGAGTTAAATTCAGTGCTACCGACAGAACACTTTTCTGCATATTTAAACTTCTCCCCACCGCCCCCCCCCTTTTTTTTGTTGTACTAAAAATTACAGCTGGGTGTTAGCTACCCAGAGCAGTCAAGGTGTACAGTAGCTGTATGGATCTAAACAGCTTCTGTGCTCTGTATTTCATTGCCACCTGCGAATGTCCAATTCTATTGTGTTTCAAAGAGTTTATTGCTTATTGGATTTCCTCCGTTCTTGCTTGGAGGAAGTATAATGTAACTGTGAATCAATGTCAGCAATAAATTCCTGCGATGGGGAGAGGTGGATCACCAAGGTCAAGCTGTTCTCTGTCTGAGCTTTCACAATGTAGACTAGAGTCCACTCTTCTTCTGTGAAGCATCTAAGCAACGTCAGAACGCCAGGCTCAAGTTGCGTTCATCAGACACAACTCTTGCTCTCCCTCCCTCCCCCCCCCTCTCTCTCTCTCTTTCTTTTTTTTTTGCAGATTGCTATAATTTTAATGAATAGCCTCTCCCCAGGCTGCTAGAAGTTGGCTAAAGCCATGAAGAAGTTTTTGAGAAAGAGTGAAGTCAGAAGTTCCTTGAAGCATCTTTTGGCAGTCCAGGTGCTATTAGCATATCTTGGAACTTGGAAGAACTTTCATTAGCCTGGAACAGCATCTCTGAATTTGAACAGGCACGGGGGGGGGGGGGGAGAAGGGGAAGACTTTAGCTCTGCCCTTTTGCTTGTTTTTCCTCTCCTTTAATGGTGTAATAAATGCAGCCTACTAATTGGCCCCAATGCCTGAGAGTTTTAGTTCGGCTAGGTATCCTTCTTCTTCTGATGATGATGATGAGGTCAAGGAGGCAAGACACAGATTTCATTTCATTTTGCATCTTTAAGGTGACTTGGGTTCCATTTCTTTCTTTTAATTAAGCTTATTTTGACAAAGCCAGCTGCTACTACAGAAGGGAAGAAGTGGAAACCCGGGAGAAGACGCTGAGTATAGGAAGCTGGGTTTTTCAATGGAGGCTAATAAGAGTTGGAATGGAGAGAGAATTTGTTAAGGCCAGTTTCCAAAGCTGGAGGAACAGCTTTGTACCCATGTCATGCTAGATGAGTCAAGAGCCACAGTTTCACCTTGAAGAGTGCATGGGGTCCGTTGGCGTAAACATAAAAGATTAACACAAGAGTTTTTAAGAAGAGGTAACAAAGAGGGACGTGGTGGCTCAGTGGCTTAGGACGCTGAGCTTGTTGTCAATCAGAAGGTCGGCAGTTTGGCAGGTCGAATCCCAAGTGCCGCGTAACAGAGTGAGTGCTTGTTACTTGTCCCAGCTTCTGCCAACCTAGCAGTTTGAAAGCACGTAAAAATGCAAGTAGAAAAATAGGGACCACTATGGTGGGAAGGTAACAGCGTTTTGTGCACCTTTGGCATCTAGCCATGCTGGTCACATGACCACGGAGACATCCTCGGACAAGCGCTGGCTCTTCGGCTTTGAAACGGAGATGAGCACCGGCCCCTAGAGTCGGAAACGACTAGCACGCATGTGCGGGGGAACCTTTACCTTTACCATTTTTTAACAAAATAACAGAGTTGCAAGGGACCTTGTAGGTCATCTAGTCCAACCCCCTGCTCAGGCAAGAAACCCTATACCATTTCAGACAAATGGTCATCCAGTCTCTTCTTATAAACCTCCAGTGTTGGAGCACCCACAGCTTCTGGAGGCAAGGAGTTGCACTGATTAATTGTTCTAATTGTCAGGAAATTTCTCCTTAGTTCCAGGTTGCTTTGCTCTTTGGTCAGTTTCCATCCGTTGCTTTTTTTTTCTTTTTTTTTTTAATTCCATTTATATCCCGCCCTTCTCCGAAGACTCAGGGCGGCTTACAAGCTTGTCCTGCCTTCTGGTGCTTTGGAGAATAGCTTGACTGTGGCAGCCCCTCAAGTACTGGGACATTGCTATCATGTCACCCCAGCCCTTCTTTTCATTAAACTAGACATTCCCAATTTCTGCAACCAGTTCTTCACATGTTTTAGCCTCCGGTCTCCTAACTGGACGGCCACTTGTCCAGAATGGTATCAGGGTCTCCTACTTGAGCAGGGAGTTGGACTAGAAGACCTCCAAAGTCCCTCTGTTATTCTTTTCCCCCAGGCAGTAATTACCCTGCATTTCTGTGGCTTGCTACAAAGCACCATGTTTATTTTCTCCTCTGCTGTGCATTCTCAGTTCTGATCCTGACCTTTAGCTCAGGAGCCCCAGGCCCATGGGATATCAAAACTCTTCTTGAGCCCCCCTCCAGCGGCGGGTATTTCTCTAGCTACATTCATCTCTCTCTCTCTCAGCAAATGCTTAAATCACTCATTGGTCTTCATCTGGGGGAGGAACATCACTGCGGGGCATCACAATGGAGTTTGACAGTTCCCTGGAGATGTGGCTGATGTGTGCCCAGGCCACTGGGAAAGGGAGGGTGGTATTTTAGCCCGCTGCCAGTTTAGATTAGTTTCAGCCCAGCAGAAGGTGGAGTTTTGAGTGTTTTAGCCAAGCTTGATTCACAGACTACGGAGAGCTGAGGGCACCCTCTTTTCCAGATAGCATTAACATTTTGAAGATATTTTAGAATAAGAGACAGGGGGTGTGGGGGGTTAATGGCTAAATTTAGCTTCTTTGCAGTTGTGAAACGTCCATCAGAAACAGATGGGGTGAAACCACATTTGGAAGACTGCATCTAATCCTGGTCACCATGATACAACAAGACTCTAGAAAGGGAGCAAAGAAGGGCAACAAATATGATCAGAGGTCTGGAGGCTAAATTGTACACAGGATGTTTAAGAGAACTAGTTATGTTCTCTCGGAGGAAGACTGTTATCCCAGAACAGGGGTAGGCAACCTCAGCTCTTTTATGACTCATGGACTTCAACTCCCAGAATTCCTGAGTCAGCATAGCTGACTCAGGAATTCTGGGAGTTGAAGTCCATGAGTCATAAAAGAGCGGTTGCCTACCCCTGTCCCAGAACATAGAATTTGATGGTTCTGGATTGAAAAGAAGCTCAGATGGAACTGTTTGCAGAAGTCTTCTTTTGAATCCTTGGAGGATAATTAGCAATCAGAAGAGGCAACATTGAGCTAAAGACAGCAAGAGTGCTATCAATTCTAGATCAGCTTCCTAAGTTCCAAGTAGGAATGGGGTTGAATTGTTTTTAGCTAAAGTTCCGAGACGCTCACAAAGCCAATCCATTAACCGTGAGTTTGAACCATTTTGTTCATCTTCTATGAAGCTGCAATGGCCAAGTCAACAGTTGTCTGCTGCAGATGTATCTAACTTATTTTCAGGAGAGAAAATTCATCAAATAGGCTTAAACTTTCAATACTTAGCCCGTGATTGATGGCCCATTCCATGCACAAATTCTGAAAGTCACATTGGCTCGTCTTATGGACTTTGATTCTGAGGAAACATCCATACCTAGTTGGATGTCCAAAACTATAGAGTTGTTGGGTTTAGGAATGATATTAATCCTAATTCTATGCATATTTACACTGAACTAAATCTTAATAGTGACAGTGGGGTCTTAACTGCTGGGAAGCTATGCAGAACGCTCCAGCCGAATTTCCCTCCAGATGGCACCCTGGGTGTTAAATCAATTGTTGTATTCCCCAGGAATTTGAAGCAACTCTAGTGAGTTTACACTGTTCCTTCCAGTAATTGAGTTTTTCCCCCAGTGTGGCTACTTAATTTAATTAGAGTTGGTGAATTAAGAACTCAATGAACAGAGTGTGAATCTAACTGATTTATTCAGTAAAATAAATGAATGTTTCAACAGTGACCAAAAAAAATAATACTGAATCCTTTAGGTTTCGTTATTATGAAGTCTCGGGCAATTTTAAGAGATGAAAGGGGGGGGGGGGAAAGAAAGCAGATTTTGTGCATTCGAGAGAGGTCTGATTGAATCCCTAATGCAGGGGTAGGCAACCTCAGCGCTTTTATGACTCGTGGACTTCAACTCCCAGAATTCCTGAGCCAGCCATGCTGGCTCAGGAATTCTGGGAGTTGAAGTCCACAAGTCATAAAAGAGCCAAGGTTGCCTACCCCTGCCCTAATGTAACACAGGTAGTCCTTGACTTACAACTATTAATTTAGCGACTGTTCAAAGCTACAGTGACAAAAATGACTTCGGACTGGTTTTCACACTTATGACCATTGCAGCATCCCCAGGGTCACGTGGTCAAAATTTGGGTGCTTGGCAACGGGCGTGTACTTGTGACGGTTGCCCTACCTTGCGGTCCTGTGATCACCAGTTGTAACTTTCCCAGGTCAGCTTCAAAGAGTTGCTTAACAGCTGCATGGTTCACTTAGCAATCATGGCAAAAAAATGGGGCACAACTCAACAGCTCAACATGGAAATTTTGCCCTCGGTTGTGTTCCTAAGTCGAGGACTACCTGCGCATTAGATAGCTAATGGATTGGACTGCTTGGTAGCAGTGGGAGAATAAGTCAATTTTATAACGAGGCACACATTTTGTAAGCTGTTTTAAATTATGAGTGTTCCACTCTTTATTTTCATAAAATCGTGGACAGACCATTAGCCTACCTGGTACTGTGACTTCTGGAAGAGGGGGTCAAACTACTCTCCAAAGCGCCTGAAGGCAGGAGAAGAAGCGACAGATGGAAACTAATCAAGGAGAGAAGCAACCTAGAACTAAGGAGAAATTTCCTGACAGTGAGAACAATTAACCAGTGGAACGACCTGCCTCCAGAAGTGGTGAATGCTCCAACACTAAAAGTTCTTAAGAAGAAATGGGACAGCTGTTTGTCTGAAATGGTATAGGGTTTCCTGCCTGAGCAGAGGGTTGGAGTAGATGACCTCCAAGGTCCCTTCCAACATCATTATCATCACCATTACTACTACTACTACTACTGCTACTACTACTACAACTACTACTATTTATTTATTTATTTATTTATTTATTTATTTATTTATTTATTTATTTATTTATTTATTTATTTATTTAGATTTATATACCACCCCTCTCCAAGGACTCGGGGCAGTGTACAGGGCAATTAAAACGCTATAAACAACACACAATGTATAAAAATTAAAATGAGATTAAATCAAATAGCCCTAAACAATAAATACATTCTAAAATTTAAAATTTTTAAAATTTTTAACTCTAAAATCCCAATCCCTCAGTCCAGGCCGGCCTGTTCAAACAACCAAGTCTTCAGGTCGCGGCGAAACGAGCGAAGGTCGGGAGCCATCCGGAGCTCCACTGGAAGCTTATTATTATTACCTTCTAGGACAGGTTAACAAAATCCCTCTACTCCAGTTCATTGTTCTTTTCTGCAAAGTTTAAAAAAGAAACTTCTTTAGGAAAATTGTCTATGAAATCAGTACATCTTTGAGAAACGTTAGGACTCACTGGGCTTAAATAAAGCATGTGATAATGAAAAATACATAGAGAAAAGGCAGCGTTGCGCTCCATGATACACAGACTGGAGGACTCTGAATTCAAAACTGGAAGGAGCACGAGAGCTGGGGTGTACGCATTTTACGACAGTTTACAGACAATGCTTGGTGGAATGGTGTAGTAATATTGTGAGGGCCTGTGCTGTAGAGTTGGGCTAGATTTGCAATGATCTACTTCCTGAGCTCGGACATCTGTCAAAGCAGGCTGGAGTTGGTAAGAATTTGAAGGCCAGGATGGACAAAGCTGATCTTTCATTGTTGGGTGAAGGACCTTCCATCCTGTTATAGCATTGCCTGAAATGTTTAACGCCCTGATTTTTAACCCTGGCAACTTGAAGAGGGCTGAACTCCCCCAGCCAGCAAGGTTGAGAAAAGACCATTTCATACTTTCTTTGTGATGTCCACTTCTGTCTCTTACCTGTCCATATTTCGCCCTCCTTTGTGAGTCATGAAGTACCTCCAGACGACTGATCTCTTTTTGATGGTGTAGCCAGAGCTGGATTTTCCACCATGTCAGGTCTTAAGAGCTGGGGAGTTCAAGGAAGCAAGAACTACACAACCTTTAGAAGGGTGTCTTGGGGTCGACTCAAAATCTTGGAACTTGCAAGAGAGATTTTTCCCCCCACCCTCAATATCAGTGAATTTATTAAGGCAAAGTGTCTTTGAAGGCTTGCAAATGCTTCTTCCTGGGTTTATGGACACCTGGGCAGAAGCACCATTTATGGTCCAAGTGTGCTTCTCCTTCTGCTCTCCATTCCCTAGTCTTCCCTGGCTTCTGAGTCTTCTTAATTTTCATTTGCCTCACCCTCATTGCTTTGTCACAGACCCAATTATAATAAGTTAGGATACCCTCTGCACATTCTCTTGCAAAGTTTGGTCATTGCTTTGTTCAGCTTCAGTAACTTTACAGCAATTATCTCTTTGCAAAGTCCCAGGGTTACAAAGTACAGATGGATACTTTCCACCATGGATTTTCTATAAACAATTAGCGTGAATGACCCTTCCTTCTGTTTCACAGCCTTATGTTCAGCTTGAAGACTTTGATGGGAAATCAAAAATGGAAGGGGGGGGGGTTCAAGAAAATTCTCAGCGTTCTTGCACACTCAGGACAAGGTATGTGTTCACTTTGAGAGCGGGCAACTAAATTTCATTTTTGATGTGTGCCGTTGTGCCCACAATTTAAAAAATGACAATAAAGGTTATCTTATCGTGGTGGTTGAATTCTAGATTTTCACAAGATCAATTGGCATCAGCTCTCAGCAACCACATAGATGTTCCTTCTCCATCTATCTCCATCCTGGCTCTTCAGATCTTCGAACAACTCCTCCATTGCTTGTGCAATTGAATCCATCCACCTTGCTGCCGATCATCCTTTTTCCCCCCTTCTACTTTTCCCACCCTTGTGGACTTTTCAAGAGAGCTGAGTCTTTGCACAACATGTCCAAAATATGAATCTACTTACATTTCATCAAATAGATTGATTTGTCCTATGATTCATTTGTCTCATGATAACTTCTGGAGTCTTCTCTAGCACCACAGTTCAAAAGTACCAGTGGCTCTCAACGTTATCTCCTGTGGGAATGGGTTCAGAGCAGACCATGAGGTTAAGGAAGGTCATTGTTAGACATTAGCTAGAGCGATTAAGGTATCAAATTAAGAGTAGGGAAATTCAGGTCAAGCCCATCTTCACTGGAAACCTCATCCCGTGACTTGGTAGGCTGACTATCTCTCTGCCTTCTTCATTGGGTTGGTAATGTATGAAAAAACATCAGAGAAGGGAGTAAGGAGGTGAAGGAAAGACAAGATACATATTTAGTAAAGAAAGAAGCATTGCATTTTTCACGTACCATGCAGGAGATAAGTCAACAAAAGTTGGGATATGGTGTGTGCCTGCAGCTAATTCTCAATTTACTGTTTTTGTATTGAGCACAAAGGGACTGGCCTGAATGACCACTGAGGATTCAAGAGGAGACTGGACAGCCATTTGTCCAGTGGTATGGTATAGGGTCTTCTGCTTGAGCAGGGGATTGGACTAGAAGAACTCCAAGGTCCCTTTGAACCTTATGATTCTACAATTTCTACTGTTCTAAAGTTCTACTAGTCTGTGGAGCTTTCAATGGTCCTGACCATGCCTCCTTTCCCTTACTAGACAGTTGCTCTGTCTCCTGGGACATTTCCCCCCAGTCTGGAGAAACCTCTTCACACAGATTATTTCATATTCACGTGTGGTCTCCAAATCAGCATTTCAAAAGCCAAGGGAGCATTCACCGGCATCTGGTGGCCTGCCATTTTTGTAATTAAGGTTGATTTGAAAGTGAAGGGACTGCCACTATTGTCCTATGTGCCCTCTGAGTAATCTCCAGCTCAAACCAATCACAGCAAGGGGACTCTTCAGGCCTCAGAGCTGTGAGCAATCAAATGGCGCACACAGCACTTAATTGGTTGCATTAAAAAGCAGCAACAACAATAATCACCGCAGCCATAGTGGAGAGAGACGCTGTCCTGTAGATACAGGGAAACATTTTGGCATGCAGCTCAAGTCAAGCTACGCTTCAATGGATTCTTGTCGCCCTTCACTTACAGATGCAGCGATCTTCAGAAAGAAAGAGGTTAAGTATTTTCTGAGCATTACCATTCCAGCTTGCAATGGAAGATTTAAAAAAATATTTCTGAAATGTAAAGTATGCATTAATAATGTAGATCGTAGGACATTAGGGTCAAAATAGGCATGTTTCATAAATGTCCTTTGCAATTTAAGGACCCCCAAATGCAAACCTAATTGTATTTGTCCATCTTGTTGTCAGGCTGGTCAACTAATATTTACTTTTTATTACTGGACAAATTTAGACAGCCATCCAACTCACCCATAGGTGAGCTTACAACATGAAAAATCCAAAACATAAAAATCCATTAAAAAACCCACCCCACCCCATGGCAGCTGTAACGCTATCAACTCAACCACTTGATCGGCGTTCTCTCCATTCATGGTCCCCAAGCCCAGTGACTAAAACCACATCTCCAGGGCCTTTCGGAAAAGGAACAGAGTGCGTGTCAATTGTACCTTGATGGGAATGATATTCCATAGGGAAGGGGCCACCACCGAGAAGATCTTTTTCCATGGTCCCACCAGATGTACACCTCTAATCAATGGGATCCGATATCAGTGGGATGTGCTAGCTTTGGAAGGATGGATTCAGTTGGTTCCTGCTAGCCTGGGGACTGAATTCATTGATTCTCTTTCTCCAGATGTTGTCTTCTGGGTTTTAAGGTCCAGGGTAGACACTCCACTGCTGTGGAGAAGCTTAAGCTGGTTGCACATTAGCTGATCAAGATATTTTTGCTGCTTTCAATCATATCCAGCCCATAGCGATAGATATCCCCATCTGTCATGATACACTACCAAATCATGGTCGAAAGGAGGAGGATTCAGGGACCCACCTGGCCAGCTCTTTCCCCATCAAAGACAATGGGACCTTGAAAGCCCTCCATTTTTGCCTGCCTGCCTTTTATCGCCGAATTCCACCTGGTATTAAGACACTGAGAAAGATAACTGATAAGTTCTTCCCTGCTGCAGATGTGCTTTGAATGTTTCTCCCTTTGCTCCATTAAGGGAGACCTCTCTGGGCAGGAGAAGAAGGGCTAAGATAATTGATTGCTCCAACATCTTTACTCTTCTGCTCTGCCTTCCTTGACATTCCGATCCTCACTTCTCCACCCAGTTGCAAGTCACCTGCCTCGTTCATTTTCCTTCTCAGACGGAAGTGGGGGGGAGGGGAATTGTGTCTGGATGCCTGGGCGTGGTAGTGGGGTGACCCAGAAACCAAACTCAGCTCCTAGACACTTGTAAAGCACCCACGCAGATGCTGCCACCACTTCCACCGCTAGAGAAAGTAGGTCGAGGAGAATGCAAACGCGCAGTGCTGCAGGAAACATTCAGAATTCTTGCCACATTCAGGAGTACCTGTCTTACTGTCCTCTCCATGTCCCCGAGACAAGGAGAGGAGCAGTTATTTTGCAGAGAGTTGGGGGGGGAAGGGGTCTGAGAAAAGGTTAGGCACTGTAGAGAATATTCATAGTTTAGGTTTTGGATGTAGGCAGAGCTTTGTCATCTGAGCTTGCTTGCTTGCTTGGCTCCCGGATGTTTCGTTCCCAAAATAGGTAACATCTGCAGCAGGATTTGGGGTGAAGTAATAAACAAATGACACACTTCAGCCTCAACATCCCCAACCTGAAGATGTTACCTAGTTTGGTAAAGAAACATCCGGGAACCAAGCAAGCTAGCTCGGATGACAAACGTTTTGGCTAAGCCTGAGAGAAGGATTTATCTAGAGCAGGGCTCTTCAAACTTGGCCCTTTTATGACTTGTGGACTTCGACTCCCAGAATTCCTCAGCCAGCCATGCCAGTTGAAGTCAACAAGTCATAAAAGGGCCAAGTTTGAAGAGCCCTGCTCTGGAGGTTGACTCATCCCACGGATGCTGCAATAATTGTAAGTGGGAAAAACAACCACGAGGCCTTTTTTCCAGTGCCGTTGCAACTTTGAACCGTCACTAAACTGCTGTAAATTGAGGACTAACTGCATTCAACCCAAAGGACATTGTTGATTTGGTTGTCATAACCATCCCAGTGTCAGGTTCCCAAAACCAGGAATGACATGTTGAGATTCTCCGAGCAGTTTCTTTTCTTGTTCTTCACCCATCGACCAGGGGTCTCCAATGAGCTGCACGGGGAATTCTGGGAACTGAAGTCCACAAGTCTTTAAAGTTACCAAGGTTGGAGACCCTCGACACAGAAGGACCTCTTTCCAAACTAAAGCAGGCTGCTTGCCCCATAAAACACAGACTCTGGGAAGATGGACAGTTGTTCTTCAGTTGATATCTTCAGCTTGTGATTCCATTGGAGACAAGGAGGAACTTCTGGGTGGGGAAGGATTGCTCACTACATCGACGTGGTAGATGAATTGCAACCAGCCAGTGAATTTGACAAGATCATAATTCACGAATCAAACAGCATTTCCTGTAGTCTAGACCAGGCGTCCCCAAACCCTGGTCCGTGGACTGGTAGCGGGCTGCGGCATGCCAGCAACCGGTCCACACAAATAAGCAAAGCCCCATCAGCAGGATGCAGGCAGCACACAAAAACAAGCTCTCTCCATGTAACCAGTCCCTGGTGCCCAAAAGGTTGGGGACCCCTGGTCTAGACCACCCTGTTTGGGCACCAGAAGATAATAAAGAGACTTTGGCTCATGTATGGTCAGTGTCTGATATTTTATACCTTCAGATTCAAGGTTGTTATCTTGCTTTTACATACGAATCCTCTGGTTATTTAGGGTTAAACGTTGAATTTGGATCCAGTACTTCTCTTAATTTATTTTATTAATCTCAGGGAGATGCATCGGGATAAATTCACCCGGGAATACCAGCTCAGCCATTCTTCCTCCCATCCTTACAGACGAGGTAGTGGCTTATCAGAAAGAGAAGCCCAGACTTGCCAGGAATAAATTGCATGTGTATATCACACTTGGGTGTATTTTTATTGATTTCTCCTGAAAGGCTGGGTCATGAATTTTTCCTTGCCTCTGAATGGGGCTGCAAAGTTATATGTCAATTCTGAGCATTAACCATAAATGTGGGAACTCATTTCTCCCCTCTGTTTACACAAAAATAAATAAAAAGTGATGGGCCCCCCACACACACACTCCTGGAGCCAGATATATGGGCCATGGCTTTGCTGATGCAACACCCCACAGTCAGCAAGTGTTAAAAGCTTTGCAGTACAATTTTCTGACAAATGTGACAGTCCTTCGTTCGTTTCAGTTAGACTCGCCCGGGCGGGGGGGTGGGGTTAATGCTTAGGATCTCGCAGGCCGAAAGGAAGGACGGAAGAGAGAAGAAGAAATATGGGATTATGTTTGTCTCTGGTTAGAACTGGGTGGCTTTCCTTGAATCTGATCTCACACAAAGCTGGGAAAGATAGATGAGAATATTGTGTAGCTCAGGGTTGAACTGTGGGGTCCTTGGTGCTCTCTAAGCGTGGTGGTTTTCTTGCAGACATTTCATTACCAAACTAGGTAACGTCCTCAGTGATTCTGATGTTAGCTACTTTGGTAATGAAACATGTGCAAGAAAGCAACTAAGCTTAGCTTAGTGTCATTGTGCAGCCACATGCTCATTTCTCCAGCACACCACATCCTACTAGGCCAGGGGTAGGCAACCTCGGCTCTTTTATGACTCGTGGACTTCAACTCCCAGAATTCCTGAGTCAGACTCAGGAATTCTGGGAGTTGAAGTCCACGAGTCATAAAAGAGCCGAGGTTGCCTAGCCCTGTACTAGGCCTTGCTCTATGTTCTTCTGTTCCTTCCAAGCGGTAATATTGTGGTTTGTCATTTTCATGCTCAGGAGGCAAAGGCGTCCAGCTCGTAATTTTCGAACGTGTTCCTAGCTAAGCACAACTTCTCTTACGCGTTCTTTACTTGTTTGTAGTGTGAAGCAGTCTAAAGGGCACCTGCTTCACACCCAAAGCTAATTGCTTTGTAGGAACATGCTCAGGGAAAAAAATATATGTTTAAAGAATACTCTGACATTCTTGTTTGTCCTCAACAGCATGATCAGTTTCCTGGATCAAACTACTCTTTCCAAAAGTAGTTTACTGCAAAACCCCCCGCATGTGATTGGAGTAAGGGAAAAGCAGAATTGCCAAGCTATTCTTCTCGTTTTTCAGAAATACATAAATAAGGACATTTCTGGCCTGCTTGCCCAGAGATGTAGAGGTGGTTTGGCGTGGCCCTCAAAGCAGCTGTGATTGCTTCAATGTTGTTGGTGAGGTGGGCTTTTTCAGGCTGATGTTCTTCAGGGAAGACCTATTTGAATGTCCTGGAAAACCACTAGCACCTCCACAACAACAACGTGCTCCATTTCCCTGCTCTTTTGTAGCACTGATGAGGTTACCAAGTTGGGTCATGAAAAGTCTGCAAGAAAACAACCAAATTTAGAGAGCACCAAGGACCCCACAATCCTCCTCCTCCTCTTCCTCTTCCTCTTCACCTTCTCCTCCTCCTCCTCCTCCTCCTCCTCTTCTTCTTCTTCTTCTTCTTCTTCTTCTTCTTCTTCTTCTTCTTCTTCTTCTTCTCCTCCTCCTCCTCCTCCTCCTCCTCCTCCTCCTCCTCCTCCTCCTCCTCTTCCTCCTCCTCTCCACAATCTCCATTCCTTTCTAGCACTGAGGATGTTACCAAGTTGGGTCATGAAACGTCTTCAAGAAAACAACCAAGCTCAGAGAGCAGCAAAGACCCCACCGTTCAATCCGGAACGACAACTATTCTCTTTCACGGCGATAGCTGCCCATCCTTCTCCGTTCAGAATTCCACATGCAAAAACTCTGTTTGGGGGGAGGGAAACCGGAATTGTTTATGATCGAAAAAGTAGACAGTATCTCCAGCCCTGCTCCAAATGATATGTCAAATTTATGTGTTAATTTTTCCTCTTCCGTCTCCTTTCCTCCTGCTGTGGCTAGTTCCCTTCAGCAGTTTCCTCTCAGCTGGACACTGGCTGCATCAAAAGCCAACGGGAGAGGAGTTGCACGAGAAAACTGGTGTGGGTAGGAAGATCTAGACTCCCATTTCTACCCTATGACTTTGCTACGACTTTTGCCTTTTTGACATTCTCGGTACCACCCGCATTTCTGCGTTCTTCCTAAGACGTCTATCTTGCAGATTGAGCACCAACATTCAAAATCCAGGTGATGGATGGAGGGATGGAGGAGGGGGTGTTTCCCCCCAGCAGGAAAGGGTTAATTTCCAATGCCTAAACACAGCTGTACCCAGTGAAGCTGAAGAGGAGCAATGTGTGAGATGTAACAACAAAGCCTCTCCACTTTCATAAGCTGCTTAATTAGGTGAATGTTAATGAGACATTAATTACTGTTGTGCCAGTGAATCCCTCTGAACGGAGAGGGTGTTTTTCTTCAAACACACTGTCTTAATTATAAGCTGCATTTCATTTTGCCTGCTTCGCTTGGAATGCTATCGGGTGGCTGGGAGACTCTTTGGTTTTTCCAGAGGAGGTCCTGCCTGGGGCCTTCAGAAGACCTGCTGTCTGCAGAGATGGCTCTCCAAGGACTGGAATTCTATTTCCAGAAGAGCTGTGGTCTTATTGCACACTGCAGGACTCTTATGAATGTGGCTGCTGCCGTTGTTGTTGTTGTTGTTTCATTTCACGCTACTACGCCTTGGAGAAAAGGCAAGGCAATCTCTGCAAATGCACCGGTGCTTGATTTTCGATGCCTTTTCTGAATACCTCCCTCTCTTTCTGTCTATGGAGATTCTTTGTGGAGATTCTAATAAAATCTAAATAAAATCTAAAAATCTTAGTCGTCCAGGTCAGGGTTGTCCCAAAGGGGCTTTGTCAAGAGGCAACTGGAGTTTGTTTTTGTTTGTTTTTTTTCTTGAAGATGTTTTGCTTCTCATCCGAGAAGCTTCTTCAGTTCTGACCTGAATGGTGGGGGAATGGAAGGATTTGAACAGCCCTCTCTCAAGACAGGGGGAGGGATATGATACAACCTATCTCCTGTTTACAAGACAGTTCCAAAAAGGTTCCACACCCATTTTCACTATTCAGGTGACCCCGAGGGCACAGATAAACCTCTAAGCGGCTTCAATAACTCTCAGAAAGAGTGCTAATGACCAGATGACTGTAAGAAATATAAATCCTTCTATTGTCCCACCATTCAACAAGAGCTGAGGAAGCTTCTTGGAGGAGAACCAAAAGGTCTTCAAAAGAAACACAAGAAAGTCCAGTTGCCTCTTGAAAAAACACCTTTGGGGTCCTCTCTTTAAATCTTTTCATACCTTGCCCCGACACCCTGAGGTCTTCCCAAGTGTCCTTGTCTAGGAGTGGGGAACACAGGGTGGGCTAGTGTGTAATGGCATGTGGGAAAGACCTTGGGAGACTGGGTGAAGAGATGTGGACAAGGGAATGGTAGATAAGAGACCACACGGTCCACAGTTGTATAATGGGCAGAGCAAGTAGCTCAGAAGAGACGCTACTTAGTTTCTCCAACTGTAAAGGATGGCGGGGGGGGGGGAGAGAAGAATTGTACTTTCAGATTTGCAAGATTCTGCCAGTGTAGCTTTACAATAAAGTGGAATTAGCTCAACTGGTCATGATTCCTATCTAGCTTAAGCAGACATGTTGCAACTTTTTATCTACATTAGCCAAGTTCTTTCTGTTTCCCCTATGCATCCATTGCCGAATCTTTGAAAATTCACAGAGCCACCAGATATTGTCTGGCTGCTCAGATCTTTATCTTGTCATGCCCTGTTAGCGAAACAAAGAGTTGGGTTTAAAGGGAGAACTCCCTGTTTTTGTGTAGTCCTTCCTGTAATTGTTCTATTTGTCTTCTCTTCCACCTCATTCTGGAAGCATTCAATTGCAGAGGTATCACGTTTCTCTCTCTCTCTCTCTCTCTCTCTCTCTCTCTCTCTCTCTCTCTCTCTCTCTCTCTCTCTCTCTCTCTCTCTCTCTCTCTCTCTCTCTCTCTCTCTGTGTGTGTGTGTGTGTGTGTGTGTGTGTGTGTGTGTGTATTTCTTTCTCCCTGTTTGGCTTTTGAGATTCGGGCACAGCTAATTTGGTTGATAAGCTCTGAGACCTTTACCATCTCATGAATGCAGAATGACAGCAAAATTAGTTCTCTGTGACCACCACCACCCCACACACATACACACTTGTACAGAATCCCTCTTGTGCTGAGAGAGAATATATTAAGACGCAGGAAATTAAAGTTAAAATATTCAACCCATACTGTTTTTATTAGGTTTATTTCCCCCCTATTACTGGATGCAGGAAATAAAAATGGCAACTGCCCTCCCTGCTTTAAGTGAGGCCTTGAGCTTTTCAGCAATCCTGTACTGAGACCGACGCAAAGTTTTCTCAAATCCCATTAAGTGTCACAGGAATTAGTAGTCCCGGTAAATATCTTGTAGGGAAACAACGCAATGTTTGCTCTCCACCAAGTTGCAGTCTGTAAAAAGTGCAATTGGTAGACGTGAAGCAACAATGGCTTGATGCTGTTTGTGGTGCCACTAAAGATGCCTCTGTTGGGATTGAAGATATGCATCTAGTTTTATATGTAGATAATGCTGCATTGGTAGCTGAACGTGCCTATGATTTGCAACAAATGTTGGAGAGATTGTATGATGCAACCGGGAATATGGATCTTTAAATTAGGGCACCAAAGACCCAGGTTTGTGGGGGGGACTGGGAAACAGTGTTGAATATTCATAAGTTATATAAGCTATGGCAAACACACACACACACAATAAGAAAATTAATTTGCATATCCTGATGCAATATTTACTAAACGTCTGTGGAGATTCTCAGTCATCCAGGCCAGGGTTGCCCCAAAGGTGCTTTTTCAAAAGGCAACTGGACTTTGTTTTTCCTTGAAGATGTTTCGCTTCTCATCCAAGAAGCTTCTTCAGTTCTGACTGACTTCCCTTCTCCATTCAGTCAGAACTGAAGAAGCTTCTTGTAGGATGAGAAGTGAAAGGCCATCAAGGAAAAACAAACAAGTCTACTTGCCTTTAAATAGCACCTTTGGAATTTCCCAAAAGTAGATAATAGTTGGGGGAAAAAATAAGATATGCAATTGCCGTCATTCTGTATATGATGTTCTATTTTAGCTCAGACCTCGTCTTCCCAGCCCGGTCCAATTGTGGTTGTATAATGTCCTGTTACCAGGCAAATTAATAGAAGGGACATTAAGCGAAACCCAGCCTGAATTAAATGAGGCCACTCTGCCTTTTCCTGGAAGAAGTCTAAGCCAAAGCTTCCATCTCTGGGGTTGCAATTGATGGGGTCAAAGGAGCCCAGACCATCGACTGGATTGCCCCCCTCAACTGCTTCAAAGAGTTACAGCTGGGGGGGAAAAAATCACATTTTCCTTGCCCGGCTCTGCCAGCCTCCGCCCATGTTTAGCGAAGTGTCGATTGCTCTCCTCGTGGTGGTTGGCAAGAGAGAGAATGCAGAGCGGAAGTTCAGCTGCTCCTGTTCCTTCCCTTCCACTGATGGCACTCTGGGCAAAACGAGAAAAAACAAACAAACAAAGCTAATGCAAATGGGCAATTTTCTCAATCGCCCACAGCTGCGTTACCGGCTTGACTCCAACGGTGCCATCTCTTGTCTGAATGGAGAATGGGGGCATTTTGCACGATGGGGTGCTTTGCAAGTGGCAAGCCAATCTGCTTCCTTTTGCAGGTGTGTTAAAGTTGGAATCCCTCCAGGTATATTTGTGCATAAAACTGAGGAAGCAAAATGGTTGAGGATGGCAAATTCTCTCTTCTCTCTCCTCTCTTTCAATCCATCCATCCATCATCTGTATCCATCCATTATGTATCTGTCTTTGTCTCTTTGTCTGTCTTTTATCTATCTATCTATCTATCTATCTATCTATCTATCTATCTATCTATCTATCTATCTATCTATCTATCTATCTATCTATCTATCCATCCATCCATCCATCCATCCATCCATCCATCCATCCATCCATCATCTCTGTCTGTCTTTCCAGCCATCCATCCATCCATCCATCTGTCATCTATCTCCATATATCCACCCAACTATCATCTGTCTGTCCATCTTTATGTCTGTCGATCTATCATATCTCTCTCTCTCTCTCTCTCTCTCTCTCTCTCTCTCTCTCTCTCTCTCTCTCTCTCTCTCTCTCTCTCTCTCTCTCTCTCTCTCTCCTCCCTCCCTCCCTCCCTCCCTCCCTCCCTCCCTCCCTCCCTCTCTCTTTCTCCCTCTCTCTCATCTCCAGAATAATCTTGGAGCAAGCATTTTTTTAAAAAATGAGATGCTAATGTAGTTTCATGCATTGCTTTAGCTTTAGTTCATGGTTCTTTTAAAACCTAGCCTAACTCGGAGAGAACAGATTCCTTGGTTATTTATTGAAGTGGCCATTATTATTCACATCAGTCATGGGAATGGTTTTGCACTGTGTCCCAGCTATGCTTTTTGTATAATTAAAAACCCTATCTGTGCCATGGTTTCTTACTCCGTTAATGAGGATTAATAGGTTTTCCTCCCAGACTTTGTTTGCTCTTTGGTGGCTCAGCGGTTCAGGGCAAGATGAAAAAGTATGCAAAACATTGGTGCTTCAGCAAAGATAGGGAATAAGTGTAACCTGCTGCCCTGAGATTGGATGGATTTAAATTGGTGAATTCGGAATGAAAGGCATCCATTGCTAAGCAGAGATACTTGAAACCAAGCCGTGAACGCCTACAGAAAATCTCCCTGCCAATTTGAATGTTTGGCCTCCTGTAAAATCACTTGCACCAGGAATGTCTCTTTCCTAGAAAAGCTGCAATTTTGAAGTGATGTAAAACATCCCCGTGCCCAGTTATAGCACGGATACTTCCTATGTTGTGTGATCACATGGGCTTTGCCGTCTTAAGATCACACTTTTGTTTTACCCATTCCAATGCTGGTGACTTTGGGAAGAGGGAGTAGACAGATTTCTCAGAAAGCCCATTCAATCAAACCCAGAAATAGCTTTTAACCAATAAAGGAAGATATTTGTAGCTCAGGGTTGAAATCACGGGTCCTTGTTGCTTTCTGAGCTCGTCTGTTTCTTTGCAGATGTTTCATGACCCAAACTAGATAATGAAACACTGCTAACGTGCTATTACCTAGTTGGGGTCATGAAACATCTGCAAGGAAACATCAAGCTCAGAGAACAACAAGGACCCCTCAAATAGCTGTAAAGTTTTGAATTAGTTTTGACCTCTGGCCAGGTTCACACACTATAGTAGATGATAATAGATTGAGATGGTTTGCAGTTGAGTGTGTTATGGAAATCCAGCCATTACTTTTTTCTGCATAAACAAAGCCGTCATTTTTATCCAGAGTGGGCTTTATTGGTTTCAATGTTTTGTGGTTTGAAAACATGACAGTTTTGCTTGTTAGCCTGGATTTAGCGTGTACACCTAGCTCTCCTATGATTATTGTGATAGAACAACATGGGACAATCTTCTAAGTAGAGGAAATAAAATCAGGATGTCAAGATGATGAGCACAGCTGAAGATTCCTGTGCATTGGTATGAGTAGCAATAAACCAGTTTAACTGGACTTTCACATGTGGAGCTGATCTTTTGCCCCTGACTTTAGTATTTTCAGCTCAGGGATAGCTCCTGCTTGGAGTTAGTTAAGGGTCAACTGGAATTCAAGGGAAGCTGAATTTAATTCACTTATGACTACATAGGGATTCTAGGCTGATCCCTCTTTTGACTCCACCCCAAGGTTCTGCCAGTCCTTTGCCTACATTTTATCTCTTCTTCACCTCTCTGTCAGATTCATAAATTAATTAATAAATTATGTGAGCCAAATCCCTTGTCCTTGAAGTTATAATGCCACCATAACTTCCCATGGTCTCCCCATCACGCCTCTCCCTCTTTTCCTAATTCTCCACTTTCTGAAGAATGGGAAGCAGAAAGTGGATTTTTAAAATGAGAGCAGCCGTCTCAAACACGATATATTTAGGAAAGAAAGTAGGCATGGCAACCTTGCTATTGGCAGCTGGTGGGGAACTGAAGATTTGTGTTAACCGCAAGAGAAAAACATGCTGCCACAAAGAGGGTGGGTGGGTTGGACAGGACCACAGAGTAGCTGAGAGCTCAACTGATTAAGAAGTGATCCCGGACAATTCCCACTGAATGAAAAAAGCATTGCCAAATGAATGAATCCTCACGTGGGCTGGGTGAAAACGTTGGGGGCTGAAATTATTAGCCATAGAAAGAATGTCATGTTCTTACCAAAATAAAACAAGAGGAATAATTGGCGTGGGAGGAAGGAGAACCCACAATTTGTTCATCCAAACACAAGACTGGGGACTGAGCTATAAGAAGCCGGATATTGAATGCTCCCATGTACAACTATGTTGGTGAGGTGGAATTCATCCAGTAGTTTTCCTTCCTTCCTTCCTTGCTTCCTTGCTTCCTTGCTTCCTTGCTTCCTTCCTTCCTTCCTTCCTTCCTTCCCTCTTTCCCTCTTTCCTCATTCTAACTCACTCACTGTTTTGTCTCCTTCCTTCCTTCCTTCCTTCCTTCCTTCCTTCCTTCCTTCCTTTCCTTCCTTCCTTCCTTCCTTCCTTCCTTCCTTCCTTCCTCATTCTAACTCACTCACTGTTTTGTCTCCTTCCTTCCTTCCTTCCTTCCTTCCTTCCTTCCTTCCTTCCTTCCTTCCTTCCTTCCTTCCTTCCTTCCTTCCTTCCTTCCTTCCTTCCTTTCCTTCTTGCATGCCCATTTCCAAACTGGGGCTTCTCTGCTTGGTGGATTCCTTTCTTGTAATTGTGTTGTTCCCCCTTTGGCTTACCAAGGGCAGCATCACTAAATATTTTCAGTTGCAAAGGAGAGCTGTGTATTTGCCTCTGATGTGGGTTTCTTTATCACTGTGAATGAGGCAGGAATAATATTAGTATTTAATTGTATTTTGGTGGAATGCATCTTCCCTGGGGAGTGGATAAAATGCAGCTGAAGAGCAAAGAAGTGAAAGGATAGACAATTAGAACATTTCCCTCTCTCCCTCTGCATTTCTTCTCTGAAAATGCTCTTCTTTCCTTTATCTGGCTCCTCCCTGGCTGTTCTCAGTGCCCAGATACTTTGATAAGTCAGATAACCAAAAGGCCACTGATGTTCCTATTGCAAGGTATTCTTAATAAGGAGTAAGGAGCATGTCTCGTACTGGAGGAAATACTCAGATGTAGGAAACTAAAGCAAAAACAGAGACAATTTAATTCTAGTGAAGAGATAAGAACAAATCCTTCTCTTGTGGTGCAAATTTTTGCCAGTCCTAATTGCAATATGTATGTATGTATGTATGTATGTATAAAAAAGAAACATGTTTTTCTCAAGACATGCACAGGAAGAGTTGAGTGTAGAGTTTGGCTCCACTACTGGAACTTCTAGCAGAAGAGATCAAAGGAAGTGGGTGTTTTTAATCCTGAGCAGAGAAGACTGATAATAGCCCTTTTAGAATATTTAATGTGAGATTGCACAGAAGAAGAACGTGACTTCCCTTTTATCCCAGACCGTGGGATAGGCTAATGGACTAAGCCACAGAAAAGTAGACTCCAGCTGAATGTTAGAAGAAAAATCCTAATAGTAAGAGCAGATTGACTGTGGGATCAATTACTGTCAGGTGCAGAGGATCAGGACCCTGTGTTAAATTGCAGTTCAGAAGATTTATTGCTTAAGCCCATACACAAGAATGAAAGTCAATGAAAGTCCAACATGAAATTGGTGCCAGGTATGGGTTAACAGAATTCAAAAGGGTTTGGACTTGAACCGTTTGTGGGAACATAAGGACTCTGAGCTGATGACTCACTTAACTCCACTCCCCATAACTCTGCCTGCTCTTCTTTTGCAATTCCTGAATGGAGGGCCTCCTCTTCACTAGATCTACTCAAACACAACCTGCTACATGTCTATCTTAAGCTTTAGCTTAGACACTTTAACTGAGCAGAAGTTTGGATTTAGTGGTCTTCCCAACTGTATGTTTCCATAACTAGGTTCTTTCAACAAAGCCCAGGCTTAATTTAATAAAACACAGAAATGTTCTATGCCAGATAAAACCATGCTATGGCTTAATGCAGTGACCTTACCTATACCACATGCTAAAACAACTGCAGAGTTCCTGTTACATGCAGAACGGCAATAATTCCTTTGTCAAGTTTCCAATGTATGGGCTTTTCAAGTGACTCTTGAGGCACTGTTTACCTTAAAAGTCCTTTATTAGCCTAATACACCGGCAAATGCTTGCTGGAAGGAAGCTGGAATCTGAAATATCCGCCCCTTGCACAATATATTAAAAGACAATTCTCCACCTTTCTAATTTTGTTATTACTCATATTCTCCAATTAATTTAAAGAATCAGTTTCCCTTCCCTTAGAAAACCCGCCAAGGCCTTATCGTCTCTAGTTAGAGAGATGGCCTTGAAGGTGCAATCCTATTCCTCCCCCCTCCCAACCTTAAACTCAATCTCTTAAAGCAATACACAAGTTTAACATATGAAATGGCTACTTCTTCATCTCTTGTCAAGCAATAATATTCAATGTTAGCAACGTTGACATCCTTTTGGCTTGAGTATAACTTAGCATTTTGTACAAATAGTAGTAAGAGATAAGCAACATCAAAGTGGTCTGGAGTTTACTCATAACTCTGTAAAGCTTGCCAGATTGAGTGAATAGTCTGCTTGTTTGGCTCAGCGTCTAATCACCCATCATTATTTCTGTATTATAAGAACTGAGAACTAATCTGGCGAGGCAGGAACTAATCCTATAGAGAGAGTAGCTATGTGAGCCATTTCACCAGTTGCCTCTGAGACCATCAAAGTCTCTGGTATGGAATGATGGAAAGAAACACCCAAGACTTTAAACTCTGCAACACTGATACGTCTGGTTGTGACTTCTCTACACAAAACCGGAGAATCATTTATTGCATTTGGGACTCCATCATTTGGAATTGACCTCCATTGCAGCGATTCAAACCTAGCTGAGATATCTAGGGGGTCTTCCACCAAATCTAGTTGAGAGCCAACTAAGAGGATAACTATTTGGAGAGCTGTGATTTTGCTGCTGAGCTCAGGTGTGAAGCCTGACAAGCGTGCTTCTGACAAACAGTATTTACTACAAACCCATATTGGCTTAACTTGTCATAGTTTCTCAGAGAGAATCCTGGGAAATGTCATTTGGGGAAATGTGAGAAACCTTTGAGTTACAGGTGCCAAACAGCCTTCACCGACCCGTCATTCCCAAAGAGCCCTGTGGAGAAAGAATGACGCTGAAAACTTTGGTTTCATAATGCCGCTATGTCATTTATCTAGTGTTGGCATAGTAACCCTGATGGAAAAAAAACCAATCCTTAGTTACAGTCCTTAGTTCCTCAGGCTCTATCCTAAATACGTTGATGGTGTGTTTGAGCATTGCCATGAAGCAAGAATTCAAGATGGATTGAGGACAGTGAGGGAACAGAACAATGTAGAACCATTTCCTATTAAGCTATGATCTTCATGACAATGAGAAAAAGACAGGAACGTAGAACTTCTTTCAAAGATATGATTTGGGCTTAGCAGAAGACCCAAAAGGATTTGGAAACACTTCTAAATTTTTGAAGCCTCCCAGTGGACTTGGGATGTCGTGATGAAAGGAAGAAAAAGTTGAGGTGGCTTTTGATGAGACCAGTTTAAGGAGGCAACTTGGAGAGATTTATTCCTCACTTAACTCATTGTGTTCTCCATAACTGAGCAAGAGTGAAGACAGTTGCTCTGTTATGACTGCACCTTTTTGGGGTGGCAGGTTCAAGCTGTAGTGCTCTTGGGGATTTGTAACCGTTCTAAAAATAAATGATCATGGAATTCTGGATCTCAGTTGGGGGGGAAAATTGAGCCCGGCAGGGATCTGGATAGCAATGGAATCTTCTGCTTTCATACCTGGATCAGAGACACCAGAAAAATCAAAATAATCTCAACTGAGATTATATAAGTGGTCAACTTGTAGTGTCAGAAGTCATCCAAAATAGATGACATGGATGCGTCCATCACATCACCAGAAACTGACCACTACATGAAAAGGCATTTATATAGGTAGACCTTGACTTATGACTGGTGTAAGAAGCCAGGAAGAGGAATAGAGCTCAAAAGTACTATGAGGTTATTTTATTTTATTTATTTATTTTATTTTTATTCCATTTATATCCCGCCCTTCTCCGAAGACTCAGGGCGGCTTACAAGCTTAGCAGTAGCCTTCATTCTATGTATATGCCTGCTTATTAGGGCTTTCGCGCCCCCCCCCAAGCGGCATTATTACAAAGTCAGCTTATTGCCCCCAACAATCTGGGTCCTCATTTTACCTACCTCGGAAGGATGGAAGGCTGAGTCAACCTTGAGCCTGGTGGGACGCGAACCTGCACTAATTGCAGGCAGCTGGTGTTACTTAAGGAGGCATTAGCCCACTGCTCCACCAAGGCTCTTTTCATGAGCATCTGCCTTACAGATGCTGCCTTACCTACACATGAGCATCTGCCTTACTGATGGCCAAGCCAAACTGGTGCTACATAAGGGTCAACTAGTCAAGGGTCACTTCCATTATGGCTGATTCAAGAGGGCAGCCACGGTTTCTAAAGATGACCACCCACCTGGAAAGAGTCCAAGTTTAAACCTGGTTAGCTAGAGAAAGGTTGCTTCTGACCATCTGACCACAATCCACAGCTCAGCTCCTGTTTTGCTGATGCTCCTATTTTGTTTGTGTCTCGGTGAAGATTCTTTGTCTTTCCATGCCTCATTGCTGTTGTATGGTCCCTTCCAACTCTGGCCCTTTACTGGAGCTGAGGATTTTGCACTTTGGAGAGAGATGACATTTCATTCAGGGTGTTTGTGCGTTAAAGGAACTGGCATTTTGCACCACAAGGACCTGGTATTTGCAAACTGGGATGTTGGCATTTTATGCATTGTTACCATCTTATGATTCGAGCAAGGCCACCAAGCTCTAAAGATCAAAATGGTCACTTTTTTTTTAAAGGGGTGTGTGTGAGACTTGGAGAAGATATAAGGCAAAGGAATGCTACCCCGCTCCCCGTAATATGCAGATATACTCCATGCTCTTAAAATGTGTGTATTCTTTGTAATTTGTTTTCCTTTGAACTTTGTGCAAATAGACATTGGAACTGTATAATTATGAACCTGAATGCCTTGAGTAAAGATAATCAGGAAGCAAAACCAAAGCTTAAGAAAAAAAATATATCAAATGAGGTTGACTTAAAAAAAAGAGGGCCACACAAACCCCTTTATATTAAATAACCACCTGAAATGATGGTTATAAGTTGTGTTATAAACTGGGTGATGTTTTGCATTGGTTTAATGAGAAACCTAAGTCCAGCCCCCACTCCCCCCATGAACTCTTGGCCCTTGGTAAATCAAATTCTCTTATACAGGTAGCATGAAGTAAACTCAGAGTACTTTTGAACTCTGATCCTGGTTTCTTGTGCCCGACAGTCATAAGTCATGGACTACCTATATAAAAGCGTAGTCTACCTATATAAAAGTGTCCAACAAAGACTCCAAATTTAGGATGGTGGCCCCATCTGCATGATCCCAATGCATCCCTTCCTAGTGTCCAGTTGTGTGTTTATTTATTTATTATACTTGGATGCTTCCCATCTTGCTGTGGTCGCCATCTTGACTTTCTTGAAGTCCCATCCTCTCTGATGCTGCTCATTGTGTCTGCAGCTTGAGTTTATCCTCCGGAAACAGATTTTAAACCAATCTGTGGGAGTCATCAGCAGCAAATTCCATCCTTGTTGTTGCCAAGAAAACATGGGCATGAGAATTGAATCTCTCAAGCTTGACTTTCTTTTTATAGAATCATGTTACTTGCTGGCTTGTTTGATCTTTGCCCTTCTGAACTAAGTTTGTCAGATGTTTATCATCAATGATATTATCAGTCATGTGGGCGTTCATGCAGAAAACCATTATGGTATTTAGCAAAAACTCAAGTGTGACAGAATCAATCTCATGAAAATGTTTCTCTAATGGTTCTCCTCCCCCCCCCGCCCTTTTTTTTAAAAAAAAAAAAAATAATACTCAAACTGAAAGTCAATTCTTCTGGCTAAGCTATTAGTTAAAAGGAGTGTCTTTAATGGAAAAATAAGTCTGGCTTTAGGGAAGAATTTCTGAGAATAGAACAACTTAAAAAATGTATTGTGGTTTGCCTGAGCTGGTAGTTCTCTGAATGGGGTATCGTTTTCTGCTCGATTGTTTGTCTGGTGTTAATCCCCCGGTTATCAGGGTTTCTTTTTCTGTGGAGCCCTTGATGCTCTCTCAGCTGGGTGGTTTTCCTGCAGACGTCTCGTGACCCAACTAGGTAACATCATCAGTGCTGGAGGGGGATTTGTGGAGTGGAGAAGGAAAAAGGAAGAAGGAGAAGGAGAAACAAGAGAAGAAAGAAGGCGAAAGAGGAAGAGAACTGTGGGATGCTTGGTGCTCTCTGAGCTGGGTGGTTTCCTTGCAGACGTCTCGTGACCCAACTAGGTAACATCATCAGTGCTAGAAGGGAGGAGGAGGAGGACTGTGGGGTCCTTAGTGCTCCCTGAGCTGGGTGGTTTTCCTGCAGACGTCTCGTGACCCAACTAGGTAACATCATCAGTGCTAGAAGGGAGGAGGAGGAGGACTGTGGGGTCCTTAGTGCTCCCTGAGCTGGGTGGTTTTCCTGCAGACGTCTCGTGACCCAACTAGGTAACATCATCAGTGCTAGAAGGGAGGAGGAGGAGGACTGTGGGGTCCTTAGTGCTCCCTGAGCTGGGTGGTTTCCTTGCAGACGTCTCATGACCCAACTAGGTAACATCATCAGTGCTAGAAGGGAGGAGGAGGAGGACTGTGGGGTCCTTAGTGCTCCCTGAGCTGGGTGGTTTTCCTGCAGACGTCTCGTGACCCAACTAGGTAACATCATCAGTGCTAGAAGGGAGGAGGAGGAGGACTGTGGGGTCCTTAGTGCTCCCTGAGCTGGGTGGTTTCCTTGCAGACGTCTCATGACCCAACTAGGTAACATCATCAGTGCTAGAAGGGAGGAGGAGGAGGACTGTGGGGTCCTTAGTGCTCCCTGAGCTGGGTGGTTTCCTTGCAGACGTCTCATGACCCAACTAGGTAACATCATCAGTGCTAGAAGGGAGGAGGAGGAGGACTGTGGGGTCCTTAGTGCTCTCTGAGCTGGGTGGTTTTCCTGCAGACGTCTCGTGACCCAACTAGGTAACATCATCAGTGCTAGAAGGGAGGAGGAGGAGGACTGTGGGGTCCTTAGTGCTCCCTGAGCTGGGTGGTTTCCTTGCAGACGTCTCGTGACCCAACTAGGTAACATCATCAGTGCTAGAAGGGAGGAGGAGGAGGACTGTGGGGTCCTTAGTGCTCCCTGAGCTGGGTGGTTTCCTTGCAGACGTCTCATGACCCAACTAGGTAACATCATCAGTGCTAGAAGGGAGGAGGAGGAGGACTGTGGGATCCTTGGTGCTCTCTGAGCTGGGTGGTTTTCCTGCAGATGTCTCATGACCCAACTAGGTAACATCATCAGTGCCAAGGGAATAAGGTTTGCTCTCTCTTTATATACAAGTGACTTACCCTATGAGTCTTGGTGGGGGTGTTGTTTTCTTCTTGGTAGTTTCTTGAGAAGGAATCTCTTTTATTGATCTACGTGAGCTTCTACCTTGAGCCACCTGGATTATTGGGAGCCCTTCCCAGGGAAGGTCTTGCCATTGCTTGAGTGACAGCTCCAGATCTTGGTGGATCATAAGACACTGGCCACCTTCAAGAGTTGAACCGATATCTTTTTCACTACGTTAGAGTGTATGTAAAAGTATAGTAAAATGGAACCTTTGCAAAGATGCTTTAGCTCCGTGGAGCTTGTAGGTGAATAAAATGTACACCAGATGGCTTGCTGAGCTGGCAGAAAATAAGACTTTGGTTCAGATAGAGAGAGGTTCTTTAGTTAAGAAAATGCAAGGCCAGGCCAAAACACTCAGCATTACAGTAATGTCAAGGAAGGATGGGGAGGGAGCAGGGCTTTAGGTAGCAAGCCAAGCTGAGCCTTCGTCTCATTACCTCTGGACTCCAGTTGGACGTCTTCCATTCTTTCAAAGAATGGTACATAAATCCCTTCTCCTTTATTTCTCCTTCTCTTTTATGTTCTGCTTTTCTCTGAGTGCTCAAACAGCCTACATGGGGGCTTCTAATTCTACTTCCACACCAACCATCCTAGGATGGGCTGAGATACTTTGGACCTGTAGACTTAGCCCTACCTTGTATTAGATCAGCCAAGGAGGTGATTGGGGTGGGGGGTGTTCGGTTCCAGTTCCAATGACAATCCAATGCGGAGACATACTTAGGGAAGGCTGTACTTATGCTTAAAACGGATTCTGAATCAATTTTTGAAACAGAAGGAGCAATGTGGTCCTTATCTCCATGTTTTCCCCAGCTGGGTGAAAAGTGTTGTACGTATCGATCTGCCCAGGAGCCCAGTGGCTTAGCTTGGAGCCATTGTTTATATGTTGCAGTATCCTTTGGCATTTCAGGGTCTAAGTGAATGAGTACCTGTCTTACAACAGTAATCCAGTTTGGCTTTGATGTAATGCTAATCAATCCCACCGCCATGAAGCTAACTGGGCAGAAATCATTCATTGTCCAACATGCAAAGTTAGAGGCTCAGAGGAAGAAAGGGGAGAGAATGCAGGAAGCTGCTTTCTTCTTCTTCTTCTTCTTCTTCTTCTTCTTCTTCTTCTTCTTCTTCTTCTTCTTCTTCTTCTTCTTCTTCTTCCTCCTACTCCTCCTCCTCCTCCTCCTCTTCTTCTGCCTCTGCCTCTGCCTTCTTCCTACCCCCTTCTCCCTTCTCCCATCTCCCTAGATCAAACTTTAAACTGCCAAGATGAAGCCACCTTCTTGGCTTTGTCATTGGCCAAAAATGAATCATCATTGGTACATGTTTCTGGGAGTAGCTGACATACCAGCAGATAGACTGGGCTCTGTGTGTCTCCACATTCACACAGTGTGTCATCCATGAAGAGCCTCCACTTGAGCATATTGGTTTTACATGGAGCCACTCCAGTTCTCAACCTATTCAAAGTCCTCCAAGTAGTATAAGGGAAGTTGGATCCTTCAGCCAGATCCTCCTTTAATGTTATTCCTTACTCGATGGTCTCCTTCCTCCATCTTTTAATTCAATTTTGTTCTGGGCATGTGTCCATTCGGAGGATGTTGAGGGTCAGTCTCTTGCTTAGTTCTCTTGGCATCTGTTGCTGCTTCTCTCCTGACCTTAGAAGGGGCAATGCGAGTGGGAGAATATATTTGCTCAGTTGGTGTAGGTTTGAGACAACCTGTCACTAAGCGTGCTGCTTCAGCATGCCGTTGACTTCGATTCACCATTCAGTTGGTTTTCTCCTGCCTAGCTGTAATGTAATTAATTCCTTCATTGCCTCGTGTGTGTTTTCCATTGAGGCAGGCTCTGATTTGGCTCGTGTTTCCTTTCTGGTCCCCCCCCCTTGCTTCTCTTCTCTCTTGATCAGCTGATACGCCCACTGATCATCCTGTTAAGAGGCAAAATAAAGACTTGTCAACTCTTAGGCAACTTGAAGGGGAAAAAAACTTCTCTAACCTTTTGGTAAATGCTTCATTTTCTGCTTCCTTTGTTGCATCTCGATATAATTGTGATAATCTTGAGATCTTCCCATGATGCAAGTAAGGGAAGGAAAGAATGAACGTTATAGTACTATTTTTTTTGGTTACACGATAAAAAGCCTGAGGTGTAGAATTCCACTGAAAAGATAAAGAGAGAGAGAGAGAGAGAGAGAGAGAGAGAGAGAGAGAGAGAGAGAGAGAGAGAGAGAGAGAGAGAGAGAGAGAGCGCTTCTATAGATGCAGTCATATCATCACTCACAATTATCCACCACGTTCGAGGCAGAGAAATTGGGCAGACATTCTCCTACTGTGTCTTGGGTTCACCATTAACTGGAATGCTTGGCTCATCTATCATCCTACAAGATGGAATTTGAGACATGTCACGTGGCTTTTAACTGTTTGCCTGTAAACTTTATTGAGATGTCTATATCCTGCTGGTCCTCACCTTCTCCTGAATACGTTCTACCAAGGAGCTCTGAAGGAATGGTACAGCATTATCATTACTATCATTCCTAGCAGCATGGCATCTTCTAAATTCTATAGTAAATAACTTTAATAAGTTAGGGAATTTCCCCCCAGCTAGGAAACAACTTGTACAACTTTTTTCAACCTCAAAGATTTGAAAACAAAGATGATTATTTGAAATAGAAGTTCTCCATCACTGCTTGTAGCACATGCCATGAAAATATGGTGGAACTTGAGGACTTGAGTGATGGAGTAGAACGGATCTGCCAGGTGTAGCAGCACAAGTATAATATGACTATTAACCAACCAACCAACCACTAACCAAAGAAATTGGTATTCTCCTATTGGTATTCTCCTTGATTGGTGCCAGCCCAAAGCAGTAGATCAGTCATTCTCAACTTTGGCAGCTTCAAGATAGGTGGACTTCAACACCCAGAATTCCCCAGACAGCATGGCTGGCTGGGAATTCTGGGAGTTGGTCCATACATCTTAATCTGCCAAGGTTGAGAATGACAGCAGTAGATGCACCATTTTCTTGCTTTAAGGGACCCATATTCTAACTAAAATCCTGGAAGGCTCCGTTCATTTGCTAGAGAAATCCATGGCTTCTCCTAGTGTGTCTAGTATGTCCTGAATGTTTTGTTATAGACTTTTGCTAAAGAATGATGCCTCCTAGTGATACTCAGAGCAGGATTTACAGAAGGCAAAATGCTCATAATTCTGCAAGCCCTGGGCTCTCCAATGATGTGGGGGAGGAACTGTAGCCCAGCAGATTGTCCAAACATGCATTGAAAAAAGAGAGCTGATCTTCTTTCAGTAGATCATCCGTGTCTGCATTTCTTCTCTGAGAAAATCTCTGCTTCGGTTCTTGGCCTAGATTTCAATATTGCTTCTTGGTTTTCAGTCTAATTTCAGAAACTGCTGACTCGGGACAACATTTTCTGGCTTGCAAGCTTCATCCCTTTCATGGAAGCTCCAAAATGCTCTTTGTATGGAAAGTATAATAATAATAATCGTACAATCTGAAGCAATGACAATGAGTAGGAAACCATGAAAATTCCCAACTACAGTACAGGAGGTTTCCAGGAATGTTTTAGCTGCCTGGAAAGCATCTCATGTGCCTATAAACATTTCCTTTCAAATACCGCCCAATATTGCTTGTTGCCGCTTGCTAGTTGCCAGCTGTTGGGTTCAACATTGAACGATGTTACACTCTGAGTGTTCCTGCCATCCAGCTGTCAGAAGCCATCGTGCGTTATGGGAGCTACCATCCATAGGACCTTTTGAGGACTCCCGTCAACATTTGTAAGGCAAAGATTTGGGGACAGGGTTTTCAAGGTGTATTCGGCAGACGAGAACCTCAAAAGTGGATGATTGTGGAAGGTGTTCTATTGTGTCCACCACATTCCCCCTCTCAAGATGGTGGTGTGAACTTTTCTCCCTTTATTCCAGGATTTTAGCAAAAATGCCGGGAATTTTCTCTCTCCCCCTGCCCTCTTGTAATGGCCTTATGTCCTTCAGCCCTGGGAGAACATTTTCTAGAAGGCATATCTTGTTCCTCTCTTTCTCACTTTTCTGCTTTCTGTTTACTTCTGGTCTTTCGGCTCACCACCTGTTCTTTTGTTTCAGGTATTAGTGAACACGGGCGCCAGTTGTGACATTAAACTACTAAAGCATAACCTATTTGCTAACTTATCCAAATTCAGCCATCTTCTTATGTGTTGACCTTCACCCGCCATAATCCCCAGTCAGCCTGGCTGGGGATCATGGGAGCCATAGTCTGAATACACCCACAGAATGCCAAGTCGGGAAAGTGGAAGCCTGGGAATTGTGAGAAGTTGAACTGCAACAGATGGGAAGGGCATCTGTTTGGGGAAGATTGCGACAGGTTAACCTGAAAAAAAATAATGCTCATTTTGTCTCTATTAGTTTGACCTTTAGCGTGTTAAATAGGCCACTTATTGTACGATTGCCAGGTAAAGCAAAAGAGCGGGACAAAATTGGGGTTTGCCAGTTTTGTTCCATCTCCGTGACAAAGAACATTACCAGCCCAGAAGGACGTGCTTAATTTTTTTTTAAATGGCTTTCCAGATATCAGTTTCTTTATTTTAAAAGTGTTTCACAATTCACCTTCCCTCAGTCATTAACGGCAGCTACCAGACGTAAGGGCAGCTGCTGAAAATAAGATGAGACAAACTCTTGCCAGTTCTACCAAAAATGTAAACAGCAGTTTTGTAGCTGCCTAAGTGCCATTAACCAGACGGCTCCTGAAGGACAGCCAGAAGTTAATCTTAGATCCTTGGAGAGCTCTGCTTCTGATGTCAAGAGGACACAGAGCAAGATTTTCAGTGGGCGAAAGCTGTGTTCAAACATAACAGTTCTTCAAAAATCACCTAATCTTCTGGGGATCCAAAATAATTCCATGGATTTCCCCAGACCAGTTGAGGTTTTTTTTTAACAACAAAAAACCCCAAGAAGTGCAAAAAATATTTTGAATTGATTGGACAACTGATTGTCTGAATGCATCTTGCTGATGGCTGTCTTTGTGTGTATGGATATGTTGAGTGCCAGTGTGGCAGTGGTCCATAATTGCTTTATATTCTGACACAAATGAGCATCACAGCTTCACAGGAGACACCTACAAGAGCCTCCACAGAAGTCCTATAAATTTCACTTGGTGTTACCTACACGGCAGAGGAGGAGGAGGAGGAGGAGGAGGAGGAAGAGGCTTTACTGATATTTATAATTCTCCAGATGCTGTGTTGTTCCTTTGCATAGATTAGCATGTAGAGTTATGTAAGTTGGCACCTTGGGAGGAGAACGAGGTGAGAATAGTGTGTCCTTTGGCATTCTAGTATAATCATTGCTATTTTTATTTTTATTTTTAAAAAGTTGTTTGCTGAGCATGCTTTATGTCAGTGGAACATGGTGTTCCAGGGTGCATCTACCAATGACATCAATGGGATGCACAATCTCCATCAGTTCAAGGGCCACAGTAGGCTGTGTAGCGCTAAGGCCTGGGTTCCAGAAGTAAAAGATGATACAAATTCCCTGAGATTCTGCAAGCATTTTTCCCCTCTAAGAGAAAAGGGTCAAATCTCTACCCAAAACATTAGGGGACGTTCTAGAGTCACAAAGCAATAGCAATAACAGTTAGACTTTATATACCACCCCATAATGCTTTGCAGCATCCTCTGGATGGTTTACAATGTCAGCATTATTTGCACGTTGCCTCCAACAATCTGGGCCCTCAAAGGATGGAAGGTTGAGTCAACCTTGAGCCAGTAAGGATTGAACCTCTAAGCTGTGGGCAGAGTTTGCCTTCAATACTGTACTTTAATCACTGTGCCCACCAGGGCTTTTTTGCCCTCTGTATTGCAATCTATGTGTTGAATTTTTGGCACTTCTCATAATAAGATGCTCCAAACTTTGAGGATCACAACCGGGCTTCTCTTGATTTAGGAAGCCCCAACCCCTGTAGTAGACACAGTTTCTCAGGTTCTCAACCATGAGAAAGAACCACATCTTTGATGCAGGTGAGGTCCCAGTGGGCAGCCCTTCTTACAGCTGAGGCAGGTGAAGGTCCCCCTTTTCCAACCTCCGTTGCTCTCCAGCTGTGCAAATTTGGGAAACACAGGTTGTACTGGTCCATGTTTTCCTTCTGAATGTTGTCCACTGTATCTGAAATTAAAGCAGCTGGGGGGAGGGGAGAAAGAGGAAAGCCCACATGGGCTCTCTCTCCACATGGTGGTGCAAAAGGGGTTCTTATTCCACAGAAAAGGGAAACATGGTCAAAGGCTCAGAATAGCTTTGTTTTCTCTCTCTTGCATTCCTTTTTTTTAAAAAAAATATCCCTCCCAGCAGAAGGAAAGGCTGAGTTAATTATATTGAGTTTATTTCTTCTGTTTTGGTGGGCGATCAATCTTAACAAATTGTATAGCTCCCAGTCTTAGAAGAAAGGGAAAGGGCAAGCGATTTGGTTAGGGAAAGAGAACAAAACAGAAACGAGTTGATTTTTCTAGTGCTTAGATGATTGCAACACCTTCCCTTGGCGCTTCTGTCTTGGTGCAGTCTTGTTAGTCTCTTGGATTCCCTGTCGGGAAGAGATAAGAGGAGTCAAAGATGGAAAAAGAAGTTATAGAAAAACTGCTGGTAGAGCAGATTGATAGCCCTTCTAGGGATGGTGAGAATTGAGTTGTTGGTTTGTTGGTTTGTTTTTGTTTTTTTCTTTAAGAAATAAAAAACCGAGCAAACTTCACAAATGTCTACACAGAACCATTATGGAAACAACTTGTGGTTAAAAAGGACTGGAAGTGAATCCAACCGATTGGTTTGGTGAGAGTTGCAAAGAGACCAGTGATCTAGACATTTGGGGGGGATCAAGGTTTTGGTCTCACTCTTTCTAATCACCATCAATGGCTGGTTGAGGGTAACAAGGTTAAGGAAGCAATGGCCCTTATCAGTGAAGATGAACTTCTGCTTCCAGCAACCAGCAATTTTCTGTCCAGGAGAAAGGATTAAAATGGAGTGGTCCAGAGGTGGTGGTTGTGATGTCAAGTGATAAGCTTTTCTTATTGCTTGTCACAGATCATGAATCAGGCTATTTAATTAAAAGGAGGAAACGGAGTGGGAAAGCAAAGAATAAATGCGGGAAAAATTTGGAAGAAGTGGGTTGTCCACCGTGTAATCCTCCCCTTTTCTTAGAGTGGCTCTTGTTTAGTCATTGGGTACAAATAGGCATCGCAAACCACATCAGCTAATGATATCTGTATCAGGGAGGCTCAAAGCAAAATAATCCAACTGGTATCTGATAGATGGCTGGCTGGCTGGCTGGCTGGATGATGGATGGATGATGGATAGATGGATCATGGATGGATGGATGATGAATGTCTATGGAGATTGCCCATCATCCAGGTCACGGTTGTTCAAAAGGCATCTGGACTTTCTCTGGGCTTTCCTTGAACATGTTTCACTTCTCATTCAAGAAACTTCTTCATTCTTCAGTTTAGAAATTTATTGGATAAGAACTGAAATGTTTTCAAGGAAAAGGCCAGGAAAATCCAGTTGCTTTTTGGAAAAGCCCTTTTGAGATGGATGGATGGACCAACCAACCTAGCAGTGATTGGACAAGGAAGTCTCCAAGCAGAAGTTTGGGGTCATAGGGTTGCCATATTGTGGCTCCCCAGGAATTCCTCTTACGTAAACTGCTCCCCTGGCCTTTTCCTGGTGTTTTCACATAGCCATTAAGACAGATAAGCATTGATAGGCCTGTCCTTCCCTATAAATACTTACAGTCCAATGCATCTTATGACAGCCTTGGTATATTTGTTGAGATGTATGGAAATTTCCAAAACGTTTGGGTTGAGCTGAGTGATTTTGCTCTTCTGTAAACTTATTTACTTATTTTTGCATCTCTGTGTTCTTTTACAGGAATCTGGTCAACACAAAAGACCTTAGCCAGACTGCTGTTCCTGGTAAGTGCTCTGAAGTCTCTCCATTTTATAAGATAGAGTGTTGTGTTTATGTTGCACTCCTGTGGAGATTCATTGCTTATTTTAGTAAAACAGCAGGTAGATTAAAACAAACTTTCATGGTCAGGTAGCTCTGAGCTGCGGCTCATCAGGTATATATGGTGAACCACAAGGGCCTTAAGTAATCTCCTGTTACTAAGTAAAGGCAGTGAACTAAACTAAAACAGTACCATCTAAATGATAATAAAACAAGGATATATTTTCTCATGCAGGCAACACCAGTCGACCAAATCTGGCTTGTTATGAATGACCACACCATATGGGGATCTCACACTGATTTCACAAAGTAATAGTTGTTGGTAGTCAACATTGCCAAAATTAAACAATTTGGCTAAATAATTCCTGAGCCACTGGCTATTTTGTACTGGATCTGTTTGCATTGCATTGCTTTGAAAAAGACATAGGAAGCCTCATAAAAAACAACAACGAGGCACTGATTTTGTAGAAGAGGACCAACTGGAAAATCTATCTCACTTACACTCTATCTTGGCTTGAGGCTTCTGCTGGAATAAAATTGGAATAGAATTTAGAATTAGATTTAGAATTATTACAATTGGAATGGAATGGAATGGAATGGAATGGAATGGAATGGAATGGAATGGAATGGAATAGAGGATGGGATGGGATGGGATGGGATGGGATGCTAGGATTGCCAGCAGAACTCAGTAGGAGCTGTCTATGGTCCTGAAGTGCTGCACAATTGCCCAAGCCCCATCTTAGTCATACTCAAAAGACATCCCTCTGTTTGATAGCTTCCACTTCCCATCTGAACTAGGGACATAAACACACCCACAGTGCAATTTGTGGGGAATGTCAATGTGCTCCTTCAAATGCAACAATTCTCTTCCAGATAAAAAGATTGGTATCTGAGGTGGGAATGCAGGACGGATACAGAAAGGCAGAATGTAGCGATATTGGGGTCCCAGTCTCCTCTGACTTCTTCATTGTAAATGGAGGCAGGAAGAGAAAGTCCCCCTTTCCTTCTTTTCAAGTCAACACCCCGTCTTTCATTCCAGAAGGCTGACCTTGTATTTATTTATTTTTTAAGGGTGTTATTCATACTTTAAGGTTGTGATGAATCAATCTGGTTTGTGTTGCACTTGTATATTTTTCCGGCAAAAGAACAACGAATTGTGGAAAGGAGAGGAGATGTTTGTGAATGTAACAAAGGGAGCAGTAGTCTTTAGAAGAAGAAGGAAAGTCAGCTAGGATGCTTTTTTGGGGGGGGCAGCAAAGCACATTGTGGATGCAAAAAGAGCTTTCCCACATGTATGCTCCCATTGCGTTAGGTCTGCTTCTCTCAGAATTAATGCCTCCAGCAAGGTAGAAATGCTAAACCACTGAAAAATAGTGTAATAGAAAAATCAGCGATGTGTGATGAGGTGGAGCAGAGGTTGCCCAAACCTTTAATATCCTGGCCTGGAATACAAGCTCATCCAGCCCACAGGGCTCAGATAACCTACAAATTAAAGGCTTGTTCTTTTTTTTTAAAAAAAAACCTTAATAAATAACTAAATAAACCACGTTGATTCAGAAGTAGGAGAAGATGCATAATGTCTGCACAGGATACTTCTAAGGTGTTCTTGTTGGTCCAGCTGCTTTCCAAAATTAATTGTTTTAAGATTTTAGAGATCTGTGTGGATTTGGGAGGAGAAGGAAGAACAAAACGGAGATGAAATTTTAAACCAGTCTAATCAATTCAAGCAATACAAAGGGTCAGTTTAGAAGTGACGGATAAATAGTATTTGAAAATTCATTTCCAAATTCAAAGTACAGAGAGTTCCGTCATTAGAGAGGAGCTATTGAAATTAACAGTGGAAAGCCCCCTGGTTCTCAGGCTGAGAAGATGATGACAAAGGATCCATTGACTTCAAAGCACGTCTGGAGCACTTGTGGGCAATCACAAGATCTCTCCTTGTCTGGAGAGGAATTATCAAAAAGTCGGCCTAGTTACTATCTCTTCATTCAACTGCAGTCATCAGATTCAGTTTTTGTGGAGGCGTTTTTCATCCTTCATTGCTTTCCTGGAAGAAATAGGTTAACAGTCTATAGGATTGCAAAGGTTGCTGCAAGTGGGATTTGTTGAATAGTGGGAGGGAGAACAAGGAGTTGGCATTTAATATTTTCCTACTACCTTCACAAATAATTTGCTTTTGTCAAAGAGCAAAGAAGGAAGATGGCTTCCTCCCTCCCTCCCTCCCTCCCTCCCTCCCTCCCTCTCTCTCTCTCTTTCTTTCTCTTTCTTTCTTTCTTTCTTTCTTGCTTGCTTGCTTGCTTGCTTGCTTGCTTGCTTGCTTGCTTGCTTGCTTGATGTGATTCGCCTGAACTTGAGTTAACGTTTCATCCCCTCTTTCTGTAATTGATTCCTCCATGAGTTTTGCGCAGATAATCTTCACTGTGGTCTTTTGCTCATTCCTGGACATTCTTATAGAAGTCATTTGAGCATGCATGCAATTATTTTCCCAGCTTGCTATCGCAAATCAACATACATGGTTGACATCCACAAAACTCCAAACCTTCTCAAATTGCAAGGTTGCTTTTGCTGAAAAGGCTTTCACAGGTGAGGTCAAGAAGAATGTGTCTCGTTGGGCATTTGTACCAGAAGAAATGCCCTTGGGCAGTGTTTCTCAACTTCAGCGACTTTTAAGATGTGTGGACTCACAAAATTCCCCAGCCAGCAAGCTTAAACTTGCTGAGGTTCAGAAACACTGCCCTGGGGGACATGTGCAGTGCAATACAAAGGCCCTCAAAAAAACAACCCCACCCCATATTTCTTTTCATTTTGAACAAATTTCCCCTATTTTCATGCTCCTTGGTGTAATTTTAGTTTCTCTTTTCTTGGATGACCTGAGCCATTCAAGAATGAGCTTCTGACATGATCTTCACCCATCACAGATTGCAAGGTGATGCTCTATTCTTTCAGTGAGAAATGAATTGGTTACCTGGAACTGGGAAAACATGGAGCTGGATGACAAAACCCACTGGGGAGGGTTGGCTCCATGTTGACAAGATGCTGAACCTGATTGCTGCCTTTAACCCATTTTGCACAATACAGTACATTGAACCATAAAGTAGCCAAACAAGCAAGCTTCATGTAACACACGCTCACAGCCTTACAAATCAAACTCAGCATTTTGGCTCATTCTAGGCAACATGGGATCCTCCCCACCTCCCCTCTTTAAGCAAACTGGGCAGCTCAGCCCAGTGCTGAAGGCTCATGGATAGGAGAGATATTTCCAGTTGTTTGTGACTATGTTAAATTAGGAAATTCTGCTGGATTATTGGTAGATATTTTTGCATGGTGGTAGATAGAGCAGTTCTTGGCTGTGGTTGTGCTGGAGATAGGGGTGGACAACTACATCAGAGCAATTCCCATCAGGTTCAAAGGAGAATTAATTCAGGATTGCCGGTAGAAGCTTCTTGGATGTCGTGTAATTCTTCTCAACTATTGTACGGTGGGAGGTGAGTTCTCAATAAACATCTGCAAGATCTGGACTCGGCAGAAATCTAGATTTCTTTGTTCCATCCAAGATGATCATTAAGTGATTTTGGAATAGAAGATTCATGATGGAATGTCCTTTTTTTAGCTAAACCTTCCTCTGATGAAATGCTAGCATACTTCTCCCTCCAAAGTAAGAACAGACTCTTGCTTCTTGAACCACTTTTGGTGCCTTGCCATTGGGTGTTGCACAATTTTTCACCAGCACATGGATGGGAGCACACACAACATAGGAAAGTGAATGGGATCGGATGGATGACCAGGGTCAATTTCTCCTAGTTGGATTTGGAGGGGAGCGTCAGTGGTGGCTCAAGCGGGAAGGAAGTCAACACCAGAGCTGATCAGGTGGAGACACCACAAACGCTGTGTAGCGGGGAGCTTGAAAATTGTTTGGAAAGCAGATTAACAAACCAACTAAGTTCTCCACCCACCTAAACGTAAATGCCCATAACGTGCAAATAAACATGAGATGGGAACCGTTGTTTGCTATCCTAGCCTCAGGAAGGAGAGTGGAGGAGGAGGAGGAACAAGGCTGCCCAGCTGGCAACAGAGTTCTCCTTTGCTGCTGCCTGTTGGCACCAAGCCCAGATGGAAATGATAGTGAGAGTCATGTCCACCTCTCTCTCCAGCAGCAGCCTCGCCTCCATCTGATCTTTTAAGTAGATCCAGAGCTTAGCTGTCAGCGGGCCTTATGCTGAAAGCCTGTTAGGAGCAGATGAGAGGTTTCCTTGTTAAGTGCCCCCATCTTCTTTCACGTTGATGGCAAGCTCTGAAATGAAAAGGGCCTCCTCCTTGCAGTGGCCATCTTCCCTTTTGGCTTTGGTGAATATGGCTACAGGACCTCTTGCAGGGATGGAGGTCTAAGTGATGTGTAGCATCATGGGGCATCAAGAAGCTTGAGCTCCTCCTCATTCTGAACAAACCAGTGGCAGAGAAAACCTTTCATTTTGAGATGATCTTGGAAATACTCTCCTGTTACCCCATTGATTCAGTTCCACTCATTTTATTATGGCATTTAGTCAGCAAGCTTGGTTGATTCATCAGATCTGTGGTCCACCTTTCCTTCAGGAGTATAAAACGCATCTCTGTGAAGTGCCAGGAAAATCAGGAGACCCAGTCAGTTCAAATGGCTATAAAGACTTATTATAAACTCTCCACAAGAATCTGAACTACTAACGGCCATGGAAAATTAGTGGGAGATAAAGAGTAGAAAGAATTCAAGGTGGGCTGGACTTAGATCTCTTGTGGGCACAAAGGGACTCGAGACTGATGACTGTTTGACCCCTCCCTCCCTTAGGCTCAGCCTGGTCATCTCCTACAAACTCCTGTAGCAATTCCTCCTCCTCCTCCTCCTCCTCCTCCTCCTCCTCCTCCTCCTCCTCCAACTTGTTCCCAAGTAATGTCCCTGTGATATTCAGCTGTGTGATACTGATTGACTCTAAACTATCTAGGGGAGCTTCTGAGGCTGTGGGGTGGGTGGGGGGGGGTTGAACAGTTGTCCCTGGAGAGTTCAAAGAAGAAGTGACACAAAGTTGGTGGATTGCAGATAAGTTAAGAGACTTAGATGCTGAGTGCTGGCTTTTATGAGACACACATAATGAATAATATCTGGGGATAATTAGCAGAAATGTGAAGTGCTGACCATAAACAAAGAAATTGCTGATCTCTAGCAAGATCTGAGCTGGGATATTCACTGGGATAGAAGAGGGAGGGAGGCAAAGCCCAGCCAGGCTTACAAGGTTCTGTTGCAGGTAATCCTTGATTGTCGAGCATCATTAGGACCAAAATTTATGTCACTAAGTAACAAAGTCCTAATGTGAGTCACACCCAATTTTACAATCTTTTTTTTTTTTTGCCACAATCGTTAAGCAAATCATCATGGTCATTAAGCAAATCTGGCTTCCCCTTTGTTAGGAGTCTGCTAGGAAAGTCGTAAATACTGATCAGGAGATCCTAGGATGCTTCAACAGTTGTAAATACATGGCAGTTGCTAAATACTCAAATCACAATTAGGTGGATAAGATAAGTTAACCTTTATTGTCATTTTTTAGTCTGAGTACACTGGCTTACATTAAAAGTGAAATTCTGTTGCCTGCTCTCAAAAGAAAGTATATATCTACCCATGCACACACATAACACACATATACACATGCTGTATACATATCTATCTATCTATCTATCTATCTATCTATCTATCTATCTATCTATCTATCTATCTATCTATCCATCATTCTCAATCCTTCTTAGATCCCAGGAAGAACCTCTCCGTATGACTTCCAAATATCATCTTCTTTCTTAGGACATAAGTAATATTTCAGCCCTCTTACCTATTTCTCTCAAGGTCATCTCTCTACAGGATCCTGACCTCTACAGGACCCTTGTCTCCCAGTGAAGGCCACATTAGGAAAGAGGCAACTGCACTCCCGGCCCTGAGAAAATCAGGTAGAAGACCACCTGCTTCCCCCTCCAAAAAATAAATATTCCGATGCCCTTCTTTTTCTCATCCCTTAAAAGGAGTGAGACCCTCACTCCTGCGATAGATCTGAGCTTTGTCTCTTCATTTTCCGTTTTCTGCCGCTCTGCAGATAGGCACCCGTTCATCTTTCAGCATTAAGGAACTTGCTTCTATTATGAATTGTCACCGTGAGATTAAACACCTAAATTCCAATTACAGGACCAGCTGTTCGGCTGCATCACAGCCCCCCTTCCCCCCCCCACAAGGCTAAATGACGCCTGACAGAGGAAGCATCTGAAAATGCTTGGGTGAAGAGCTTTGGAAAGAGCAGGACTAAATAGTTATGGATGGCACCACCTTCCCCTTGAATGATGGTCCTCCTGGGGCCAAACTCAGGGCGATGGGACCACCCCTCACATTTTGCCTCTGTAGATGTAAAAAAGGGAGGAAGGTCTTTAATGGTGGGGGAAACAGACAGGCGAAGGGCGACGAGCCCCTCCTGTAAGTGTTTCTCTCCACCCTTTCCTCGGTTTATGCAATAATCCAGAGAAAGTCCCAAGAGCAGTCAATCAAGAGAAGCCATGGCGGGTGAAATGGAGAAGAAGCATTATGCGTCAGTAATAATTTGAAAGGAACAGGATGGGTGAGGACAGATTCAAAGGGACGTTTGTGCGAGGCTATTTCCAGAGGAGCCAGCGAGATGAACGAAGAGGTAAGATGGAAGAACAGAACCCATCTTTTGTTTGCTCCTGTTACTGGTGAAACTTTGCTCCACCCTTTGGAGCTTCGTGGAAAGAGGACATATTTAGCACCTTGCTACAAAGGAATTTACCTGCTCCCTTTCTCCAAATTTCTCTTCCTGTTGACATTTCAATTTCATTCCCCTACCTAGTACTATCTGGTTTAAATGCATCCCAAAACAAGAAATAGACACCTAGATGTCTAAGACAAAGCCTACAAACAAATTGCAGATGTTCTAAAATGTTTATTTGGAGACACATTTATCAATGAATAAATGGGAACATTGAGAAACACACTGACACCCATTTCTTACCCAAACCCTTATGGTCATTCACCCTTTCTTTTTGGTCCCTTGATGTAGCTCTTTGAATTCATGCAGCCCAAGTTGGAGACCCGGCGCCTCATGATGGGATGAGCTCCTGCCCACCTAGCAGAAGAATAGAATATAACTTTATTACGGTCATAGACCAGCAATAGACATCAATTTTGGGGGTATAGTCATGCTGGCCACATGAACACAGAAATTGTCTTCAGAGAATGCTGGTTCCCTTGGCCAAGAAACAGAGATGAGCAACGCCCTTTAGAGTTGGACATGGCTGATAGGGAAGTCTTTACCTTTACTTTTCTTAATTGACATATTTCGTACTTTAAAGCAAAGGTTCTCAACCTTGGCAGTTTTAAGATGGATGGACCTCAACTCCCAAAATTCCCCAGCGGGCCATGCTGGCTGGAGAATTCTGGGAGTAGAAGTCCATGCATCTTAAAGCAAGAGACATAGCTTTAAAGATTTTCTTCGCTCATCTCAGAGAATATTTGAGGATGGGCAGCTATGGAAATATTACAGACCCAAATCAGACAGAATCCTCGGAACCCTATTCAAGAACTCTCTTCATGTTCCACTTGGAAACAGCTCCTTATTGTGTTTTCTCTGGCTCAAGTTCATCTTCTTGCAATAAACCAGGAAAGTGAGAAGGTCGTTACAAATCTTTCTTTCTTTTCTTTTTTTTGGGGGGGGGGTAATTCATCTCTGATTGCAGGGCAGATCACTTTGACCCCATTGTTGCCAGAAGCATAAAAGTATTCTGTGGCTGTTACATTTTCTGTAAGTAGGTGATGAAAGCCAGAAGTTCAATTCCATATTAAGATACCTAATAGAAAGAACTCAGCACCCTGAGTGCATTGCACACCTGCGGATCTGACCTCTGGCGGAACTGTTCCAGGAGATGAAGGACATTTATTGGCGTTAAAGGCTGCCACATCTTGGGACAAATATGCCTCTCTTGGTTGAAAGGTCTCTCCTTAAACTCCCTTGTAGGATTGTAGAATCTAGACTGAATCATAGAATCATAAAATGAATCATAGAATCATAGAATCAATCATAGAATTGTAGACTGAATCATAGAATCACAGAAGGAATTGTAGAAGCATAGAATCAATCATAGGATCATAGACTCAACCATAGAATCATAGGCTCAACCATAGACAGTCATAGAATCATAGAATCAATCATAGAATCAATCATAGAATCATAGACTCAACCATAGACTCAATCTAGAATCATAGACTCAACCATAGAATCATAGACTCAACCATAGACACAGTCATAGAATCATAGAATCAATCATAGGATCATAGACTCAACCATAGACTCAACCATAGGATCATAGACTCAACCATAGAATCATAGACTCAACCATAGACACAGTCATAGAATCATAGAATCAATCATAGGATCATAGACTCAACCATAGACTCAATCTAGAATCATAGACTCAATCATAGAATCAACCAAAGAACCATTTATAGTCATAGAATCAACCATAGAATCACTCATAGAATCATAGAATCACTCATAGGATCAAAAGGACCTGCACTATCCCTAGTGGATGACAATCCAAGCTGTGTTTAAAAATCTTTGGTGAAGATGAAGAAACCATTCCATGTAGCAAGCTGTTCCACTGGTTGACAGTTCTTTTTGTTCTTCTTCATGTCTCACCTGTATCTCCATCCCTGAAGTTTCACCCATGAGTTCTGGTCTTAGTCTCTGGAGCAAATGAGCAGTCCAACCCGTTTACAATGTGATAAACCATCAGATATTTCAAGATAGTCACCTTGTTCCTGCTTAAGTTTCTTTTCTAAAAGCTGGACCTACCCAGATCTTTTCACCATACCACATAGCACCTGATTTCTAGTCCTTTCGCCCATCTGGTAGCCTTCTCCAGATTTGCTCAATTTATCAATGCATTCTTATAACTGGGGTGTAAAAGCTCTGACTTCTGGAATTCAAGATGAGTGGCTTTCTTCCCATTAAAAATCCATTGCTGTTCCTTCTATTCTCTTTGAGAGCTTTTCAAAGCCATGTTAATAGACTGCAATGTCAATAACAGGGCCTCATGGTATCAAAAGACTCATTTTTATGTAGGCTAAGCTTCCACAAAATACAATCCCCTATCTTCAAGGTGCTGCAAGTGTCTTTGTTGTTTTTGCTATGTGCTTCTGTTGTTATATTTACTCGGGTTTAACTAAGAGTGTGTTGACATTCCTTCTGACTTGGATCATAAGCTCTTTTGATTTGGGATTGCAGCTTTGTGGAGGTATTTCTCCTCCCCCACCCCCGGTCTACAAGTGACTCTACATTGATGAAAGGCTATTCAAAGGCAAGCTACAATTAAGAGAGTTCCAATTTAAGCTGCAATGAAAATAGTTTCCATTGAGGTTCTCTTTGGTGCACTCATTTGTGTGAATAAAACACTACACCATACAGAAAGATTCTTCACATAGTAATCCACGTGAACTCTCAGCACACTACTTGTCTATGGAAGGATGAAAAACTCAGGCAACAGCACAATGGTGAGGTTTAGTTTCACCCTACATAGTAATAAAACTCTTTATCTTTCAAAAACCAGGCCAGACAATTAATATTACATTCAACTCCCCAAAATAACTGAACTTATAGTTATGGAGGTCAACCAAGCTAGATGAAGATGATTCTTCCGTTTGATTCACTTTCCAGGCTAGAAAATAAACCCAGATGATTCTCCTCATTGATGGTGACCATTAATAAACCATGGAGGAAATGTTTTCACATATTTGTTAAGAGTTACACTCTGCCTTGCCATCCAGAAGCTCAAGAACGTAAACAACTATCCCTTCTTCCAATTTTCCCCATCAGAGAAAGCCAGTGAGGTTGGTTGGATTGTGACAAAGACATCTGGGGACGTTCTGGGAGTTGAAGTCCACCCATCTTAAAGTTGCCAAGGTTGAGAAACCCCACGTAAAAGATTTTATTTGCTCATCCCAGGGCATATTTGAGGATGGGCACCTATGGAAACTCAAACCAGAGTGGATCCTCTGAGCCATGTTTGAGACCTCTCTGTATGCTCTTGTTTGGAAGCAGCTCCATGACTGAAAGTGGGGTGTTAGTTTTCCTGCTCCTGGCTCAGCATATCAACCACTCTGCCACCCTACCACTCCATAACTCTTAAAAGACAGATCTCTTCTAACTTGATAAAGCCGATTCATTCAGAGGAATTGCCCGAAGGTATTCGGAATGTCTCATCTGAAAAACAGCCCATGAAATCTTTGCGTGGTGCTCTTGGCGTTCAATAGCTTGAGACAAGCTAGACACTGATTTGGATCTTGTTCACCCTCTCCAAAGGAAAATAGACAATTACAGAGCGGGCCGTGAGCAAATAAGCCATCATCCACGAATGAAGCCCAGGGTCTCGTCCTCACTAATGACAGCCCAAAGAGCTCAGCTTTTAGCAAAAAGCTTCATTAAAAAATTACACTTCAGAATTTAGTCGGAGAGTTTGACAGAGATATTTTAGCAGTATTGTGAAGGAGAAATCAAATGGGTGTTCTATCAGATGGGAAAGCCGTGTGAGTAGGTAGCTGAAGAAGGCAGGAAAAGATGTAGGATGATTCAGAGAAAAAAGAGCAGATAAACAACATCAACAACAGCAGCAAAACGGAAAATAAAAGAAGAGCTTTGAGGGCATCATCACACCATTTCACTGCCCAGAGTCCAGTGGATTTGGAGGAGGCAATAAATTTAGTTCCTCCTCCTCCTCCTCCTCCTCCTCCTCCTCCTCCTCCTCCTCCTCCTCCTCCTCCTCCTTCTTCTTCTTCTCCTCCTCCTCCTCCTCCTCCTCCTCCTCCTTCTCCTTCCCATTGTGACTTAGCAAAGAGCAGGCCACAGCATGTCCCCTCTTTGGGCTTCAGAGACATCCACAGCACAATGATCATCACCATCTGTTCTCCTGGTGGGTCCCCACAAGGTTTCTTGGCCTTAACTTGTCTTAGGCTTGAGTCGAGGGCTCCCTCAGCAAAGAAGCCTATTTCCAAATATTCTATTCTATTCTTGGTCTCTTATATGAACGCAACCGTTGATTATAGAAGCTTCAGTTGACATCCTGATTTCTCTGAAATGATAATAACAAAAAAGGCATCTAAAATGGTGGGTTTGAAATCTTATTCCGGCATGAATCCCACAAAAATATATATGCCTGGGTGGGATGAAGCCCAATCTACAGATCTTTTCACACTGGGAAAAGAGTATTTCTCCCGCCAAACAGATGGCTGTGCTGTCAATCTTGACAGCTCAGATTACCTTTGGAGGGAAAACAGGAAAAGGGTGGGGGGGGAGTCCTCCTCCCACCCCCTACCCACCAGCCCTTCTTTTTTGCAAACAGGTTGCGGTTGCTGCTAGGACTGAAAATACCATGCCCACCACCTGCCCCCATGTTTCTGTAGAATCTCTTTTTCCCCCCCTTGGCGTGGCAGATGGTTTACATAGCCAGAGGGAGGACGGGAGGGGAAGGGAAGGGAAGGGAAGGGAAGGGAAGGGAAGGAAGGAAGGAAGGAAGGAAGGAAGGAAGGAAGGAAGGAAGGAAGGAAGGAAGGAAGGAAGGTTGGTTGGTTCTCAGTATTTTCCTTCTGGAAAGGACCTTACACCATCCTACCTGTCTAGAATCAATCTGAATGCAGAATAAATGTTTTGGTGGTATCAGTGGAAACTTCCCTCCCAAGACCGAGAACAGATTTAGAAGAAGTAATTCTTTTGATCAGGACTTCAAAGAGTTAAATTCTCCTCCCCTGATCCTGATTCTCTCCTTCCCCAACACGTGGCTACAGTTGGCCTTTCAAGCAACTTGATGTGACGCTTTGAGCATCCATCATATGTCAGCAGTATCGCTACAGAGTTGGGGGTGGGGTATTGCAAATGAATGAAAATATACTGGAAAGGAGAAGGGGGGCATGTGTAGAAATCTTACCCCTTCAACATCCTGTGCCATTAGCTCGTGGCAAAGGTCTTCATTCTGGGGGGGGGGGGAGAGCCAGGGAAATAGTACCAAAGTATTCTCAGCAAATATTGAATCCCAAGTAACCAACTGTATTTTAGCCTAGCAAGTTATGTAAATCTGGCAACTCTCCCTCCCTTCCTTCTCCTCCCTCCCCCTTCCTCCCTCCCTTCTCTCCTTCCTTCCCCCTTTTCTCCTCCCTCCCTCCCTCCCTTCTCCCTCCCCCTTTCTCCCTCCCTTCCTTCTTTCCTTCCTTCCTCTCCCTCCCTCCCTCACTCCCCATATCAATTTCTAGCAAGATGGCAAAGGAGGAGGGTTTCACCTAAATGTAAGAATATTGGAAAGCATTGATTTCCTGAAAGAGGCCTCGGTGCTATTATTCATTACATCAGCCGAATGGCTAATATAGTTATTACAGGCAATGAACAGGGGAAAATAGAAAGCCAATTAAAAAAATAATAGTAGCAGTAATAAATGAAGCCTATTGGCTAAAGCTAGGTTGGTTTTCTCACTAATTATTTTGCTACTTCATCAAGTAGGACATGAATTAATTCATGAGGGGCAACATAATTTTTGCCTTGCTTGGCAGTCTTTGGAAGATCTTGGAAGACAATAGGACAAGCATGAGGGTTCCTGCACTTTTAATCCATAATACATAAACCCCATCTGTTCTTATTTCCTAAGAATTCTTCCCAGTTTTAAACACTTCCTTGCATGAAAACAATAATGCGCTGTCTATGATTCAGCCCGATTTCGCTTTTAGGCTAAATTTTTTGGAAAATCTTTTTCCAATATTTGCTAGCAGTCTAGGTTGAGATGGTTGACTTCCATCCATTCTGTGTTGGACCAGCTCAGAAGATAAACCTACCCCTAGCTTGTGTGCAGAAGATTTCCGTTTTCAAGGCTGTTTTCCAAAATAAAATGAGTGGAATTGGCATATTTTGTGACTTGGAAGAACATTTTTCTCAAAGAGATTTCCGAAGGATTCCTGAGACAGTCAGGTCAGATGGCGTCCCTCCTCCACCATGAGTTTCATTCAAGGGCTACAAGTTGCACGCCAATAACCTTTGTGGCTTTCATCCCACGTACATCTCTTAGCTGACATAAGCCAGGGATTTCCACCAGTATGACTTGTTCTTATGAGTGTCAGGCTCAGATGTTGATCCATACAAATCAATGGTGCCCAAGTTATACCAGGGCAGTGAACAGTCTGAAAAGTGAGGTAAGGGGCTAGCCCATAGCATCCCTCCATTAGCAGTAAGGGAAGTCCAGCAGGGAAGCTTCATCTTAAGGAGAATGAGATCTTTGGCCAAGTCAGCATCAGGAGTGAGTAATGAAAGTGTCAACAGATCACCGATACTGGGAAACCTCCTCTCACATGAGATGTTGGCCGATAGGCAAGACTGTTAAGTAAGCCATTGGACAATTGCCGCCAAAATTTTCAAGGTTACCTGAAACTGGAGTTGATCTTCTCACCTTCTTCTGGCTTTGCTCATGTAGTGCACACTCAACTGTTGGCCAAGAAGGAAAAAGTAGATTAAGTAAGTACTCTCTTAAGTAGCTACTTAAGTAGGTATTTAAGCAGTGAAACATCTTCTACCTCAAGAAAAAACATATCCAGATGCCTTTTGGAAAAGCCCCTTTGAGACAAGCAACCAGTCAAGGAGAGAAGCAACCTAGAACTAAGGAGAAACTTCCTGACAGTGAGAAAAATTAACCAGTGGAACAACCTGCCTCCAGAAGCGGTGAATGCTCCAAGACTGGAAGTTTTTAAGAAGAGACTGGACAGCCAGTTGTCTGAAATGGTATAGGGTTTCCTGCCTGAGCAGGGGGTTGGACTAGATGACCTCCAAGATCCCTTCCAACTTGATGATGATGATGATGATGATGATGATGATGATGATGATGATGATGATGATGATGACTGAGAATCTCCATAGACATGAAGTAGCTAGGGTAAGAATGGCCGGTAATCAAAGCAATTGTCTGTCCATCCAGACTGGATTTTGAGGTACTCCCGATGTTGGTCCTGTTTTTGTGAACATAAGGACCTCTGTGCCCCAAATTTAAGGTCCCTAACATCTCGGGGGCTGAAGGGCTTGTTCTTCCGTTGCAGCTTTTTTAATTTTTAGAGAGCGAAAGGAGGCAGTTGAGATTGTTCCTGCCGGTTCTTTCAGAGGTATATTCAAGACTGACCCCTTCGGTCGCAAGATCTTTCATGCAGTTGGCGTCCATTATATAAATGAATTCCTAGAACCTCAGGGCTTCTGGTTTCCACCGGTCAGCACATTATGTCATTTCCATCCACCCCTCCGCCACCCACCCTTTTTTTCTTTTAACAAATTGATAGCTGCAAACAAGTTCTTGAATTAATGAATAGAAAGAAGCCCGGAGCCTTGGATGTACTAGAATGCTTTTAAGAGAGACTTGCAGGCATGGATAATACAATATATTAGTCTGCTTTTCTGGAATGGGTTTGTAGCCCTGAGCTCTCTGAACACACACACACACACACATACACACACTCACACACACTCAGAGAGAGAGAGAGAGAGAGAGAGAGAGAGAGAGAGAGAGAGAGAGAGAGAGAGAGAGAGAGAGAGAGAGAGAGAGAGAGAGAGAGAGACTCTCTCTCTCACACACACACACACAGACACACACAGACACACACACTCACAGAGAGAGAGACTCTCTGACTCTCTCTCTCTCTCTCTCTCTCTCTCTCTCTCTCTCTCTCTCTCACACACACACACACACACACACACACACACACACACACACACACACGAAGATTGCAGAAAACAATCAATTACTGGAAGAATGGAGTGGAAAGCCAGCATAAACAAATGGAAAGAACAGGGAAAGAAATGAAAGGCGGATGGGGGTAGAAAAAAGAAGGGGAATTGTTTAGCCTAAAACATGTTATTATTTCAGTTATTTATACCCAGCCTCTATTATTTTAATAACTTCAAATAATTAAGGTTGGGCATTAAAACTGTTAATGACTATTATTGAGAATATTCGTAGCCTGGGTGGTGGCTGTGGGCAGGGCCCTGTGCTTTGAGCTTGCTGTTTAAGCTCCCGGATGTTTCGTTACCAGACTAGGTAACATCTTTGGGGTGTCTTTTTTGTATATATAGTCATGGGGGGGGGTCCGTTGGTCTTGAATCACCAGTCTTGTGAGTCAACCAGTCCCAAGACCGACCAACAAGACACTTCATCCCAACTCCCAACCCCTGAAGATGTTACCTAGTTTGGTAATGAAACATTTAAGGAGCATAGAGAAGAGACCCCTGCCCCCCAAAAATAACGATTATTTCCAGTGGTGTTGTAACTTCCGATGGCCACTGAATGAACAGTGGTAAGTTGTGGACCATCACCGGTATTAAAAAGGCTGCAGGAGAAATGGTCAGCCCAACCTCGTTAGGGCCAGCCAGGAGGTTCCCCTAACATCAGAATGGGGGCTGCAGCTGAGCCCCAACCTTCAGTTCAGCGCAGGTACCTAAACTCCACGTTCCTCAACAGATGGCTTCTCCTCTCTCACCTCCTTAGCAGAATCAGCGGCTGGGAACAATGCACATACGCTTGGCTTGAGTTTCGCTCCCTTCTGGTCAGCTAACCACCCCCACCAACACACCCACACCCACACACACACACACACACACACACACACACACACACACACACACCCTGCCGCCTTAGTTTCCTTCTCTGCCACCTTCCCTCTTCTCCCAGTCTCCTTGCCTTGCCTTCCTCCAGGCTGCAAGCAGGAGTCACGTGGTGATGATAAATGAGCTTAATTGGCAGAGAAAATTAATCACATTGTCATACCGGCAGAGGGAAAAGCAGCTGCATGAAATGCCTGGGTCCCTGGGCTAATTTATCACCAGGTCTGGAGACCAGGCTGCTCCCCAATTAACCCCTTCTTTTGCCCATCTTTTGAGCTCTGGGCATGCTCCGTGTGTCACGGGGGGGGGGAAATGTGGACCTAAGTTCTTCTCCCTGTCGGTCACCACCGTGAGTGGCTGCAAAACTGGGCAGAGCAGTAACTACTGGATTGTGGATGCTGGGCTTGTTGCCATCAAAATGAGACAGTTGTGCCTGGAGACTTGAATGTCCATGAAACTGTGGGGAGCAAACTGTGGAAACTTCGAAACTTCTTCTTCTCCAGGTCTCTTCCAGCTAAAACTGTCACAAACCAGCCGTGTGCTTTCTTGCTATTTGGGGACAGGTGAGGCACGTGATTAGGATGCTGGGTTGGAGCCCACGTTCAAGAGCTGACTGCGGCTGTTGGGTGGTGTGAGCCCCCATCCTTCTCTTCAGCTCCTGCCAGGGACATGAAGAGCCCCGCAACTGGGTGTCACCTGACAATACTGGCTAATCCTTTCAACCAGGTGCTTCCGATATGAGTGTGATGTGCTTTGGGGACAGGAGACACACACACAAGTTATGACAAGAGTTTCAGCCTTAACAAAGGTTTAATATAAGCTTTGAAAAACCAAAGCGTCTCCTCCTTTGGGGGGGCGGGAACCCCAAAGTCTGGCCTCATCTAAAGTCTATGAAGTGTAACTGGGCCTGTGTGGTGCAGCAGAGGTGCACCCCGTCTTTCACTGCAAAACCACGTCAGAGGGCTCACAAGAACATTCAAAACAAGGGTTCCAGTCTATTGTAACAATGGCTAAGCTAATATCAAGCAACCAGAACCACTCATGAATATCAAAAGTCAATAACTTTATTACTTACCACCCATGTTACAAGAATCTCCCCAGATTGCTTGCCTTCCCCTGGGAAAGGACCAGATAAGGTTTTATGGCTCTTGGGGGAGATCAAACGTCTGCCAAGTGTGGCTTCACAAGGACTCCAAGCTAGGTCCTTGCTTGATCCTTCCTTCCAGAGTGGCGATCAGTTTCCCAACAGCTAAGATGAAGAACAATTCTCTTTCCTTTATAACAACCAAACCAGGGTTAGAAGCTATGGTCTGCCTCCGGACTGCCACAGGTCTCTATGTAGAGACTAATGTTTACCCATGAGGAACTCATTTTGTTGTCATGTAGGAATCCTAATAATGAAATTAGACCTAAGAATGTTTGGATGGAAGGCTACCTGGAATCTCTGGAAGAAGATCTTCAACTCTGGGCAGGGGACAGCTTTGTCCATCGTTATGAATCAGCAGGTCTTAACAGGCACTCCAAGCTTCTGAGTGGCTCTGTGTAGTGAACTAAAGGTAGTAACGTTCAGAGAATTGTAATCCAGGGGGGATTACAGCAGGACTTTCTAGGACAGGTGACCCTTTCTTAAGGAAAATGGGGACACAACTTGAGTTACTTGGGACTGCTGGATCTAATCTTTTGATCTATGACTTCTTTGGGACTTCCTCTTTGCTTTGTCTTGTGCTTTGTCCTCTGGCTTCCTGGCTGCTAACTTCTGGCTGAAAGACAGCATCAACTATCAAGGCACTCTTAGGCTGGTCCATGCCTCCGTTCAAATGGAGTCATATCCCTTGAATCTGAATACTCTTGGCCAGATAATTGCCGCTCAATCTCCCTACCGTTGCATCCTGCTATTGACTCTCTTTGGTGACCCAAGGTCCTTGGGAAGGAAACACTGATGGGTAGCATCAGAGGTCAAGATCTTTAAAATGCCCCCTCCTTATTCCTCATTCAGAAAGCCGAGCTGCCTGTGACCCAGCTGCTCCTTGCAATTAAGACTGGCTGCAGTCAATCTTGAGTACACAGGATCGTGGTCCATAAGAATCAAGATTTATTGACAGCTTAGAAGCCTCCCACTTGTTACAATTTATACAGGTAATTATGCATTCCCTCTTATGCACGATCCTTGCTGTGAAGGTTACAGGGGGAAAAAAAATCCTGACTTGGCTTATTTATTGATTCTCCATCAACGATGGCTTGAAGAAGCTGTCCTCCTCTCATCAAGACCTCCTGCTTTTCTGCTGTTCCAAAGGTCATTAGCACACATTTCATGATGTATGATTATTAGGACTTTGCCAAGCACAAGAGATGGCTTGCCACGAGTTTTTTTTCCATGAATGAAAAGTCCTGCTTTTTATTTTCTTCTCAGATGTGACAAGGTGTTTGCTGGAAACCACTGGCTTAGGTCTCTCTGGTGGCTTGCAAAAGGGACATGTCCTACAGCTGTCAGGGAATTGCCCTTCCTTAAAATTATTCTGGGATGTCAAGCTTCTGGGTTTCTAACTCTGATTGTCTGTGTAGGATCACGTTGATATCATGCATGCTATATTGATGATTGGAATCACTCCAAGAAGCCAAAAAAAAACCCTGGGAAGATAGGAAATCACCTTGACAGGGAAGTCGAGGAGTCAACAGTACCTGCAAATTGCTGAAGAAAAGTGTGTGTGCGCGCGCACACACACACACACACACACACACACAGAGAGAGAAGGTTTGTTCCTGAAAGCTCATATTAAGCCCTTGTTAAGGCTGAACTCCACCGTAGCTTGTGGGTCTGTCCCGGTTCAAAATAGCAGGAGGGCACACTGCTGTTTTGTGACAGTTGTGGCTAGTAGAGACCTCAAAAAGATGTGGTTTAGAGGCCACTGGTTTGTCCCTACAATTTTATGGGCATTCGAGTCTTCACACACAACTTTCTTCCTTTGAGGGCAACCAGGCCAGCCGCAGAAGTCCAGCAGGTGCCTAGATGGTGAGCAGACCAGGTTGCAAGTACATCAGAGTCAGAAAAATGAGTGAAAGGCGAATGTCATGAGTCAGGAAATGGGATTGATAGGTGGTGGGAGGACACCATGCCCACAATGTTCGGAATACATCAATGGCAACCTCCCATCCAGTGGGATCAAAAGGCATGATGGGATTGCCAACATTTTGAAAACCTGCTTTCTCTTTATATGCATAGCTGGCACTAAGCATGCAAAGTAAGAAGTGTTTCTGTGTGGGGGTGAGGGTGGGGGTGGTGTTAAAATAGAATAGAGCTGGAAGGGACCTTGGAGGTCTTCTAGTCCAGCCCCCGCTCAAGCAGGAGAACGTCCTAGACCATCTCAGACAAGTGATTGTCCAGCCTCTTCTTAAAAACCTCCAGGGATGGAGTGCCCATGATTTCTGGAGGCCAGCTGTCCCACTGGTTAATTGTCCTCACTGTCAGGAAGTTTCTCCTTAATTCCAGGTTGCTTCTCTCTTTGGTCAGTTTCCAACCATTGTTTCTTGTCCTGCTCGCTGGTGCTTTGGACAAAGACGTGACCCTCTCGTCTTTGTGGCAGCCCCTCAAATATTGGAACACTGCTATCACGTCTCCCCTATTTCTTTCATGCGTTCATTGTGTGATTGTTGTAGCAATGCACCTATTTCATTCGTGCACTGAGAACATAAACCCACAGCCCTCAGAAAGAGGAGAAGCACTTATGTGTTGATATGGGGGCCTGCATTGTGTGGAGTCTCGGGAGCACATTAATTAAAATAGGAGAACGGGGATGATCATATTAATTTCTGCAGAGGTCTCCATGGGCCACGTTCTGCGTTCATCCTTGTTAAATAAACTCCTCTTACATTCCCTCTGAGTTGCATCTTTCAAGCTGAGTGCAGGTGCTTCTGAACAGCTGATGGGAAGAGTTAACCTGAAAGCTTTCCATAAAGCAGGACAAGGTGCAACGGATGGCAAGTTCTCAAGGAGAGATTCAACCTAGAATTGAAGAGAAATTTCCTAACAGCGAGGACAATTAACCAGTGGGACGACTTGCCTCCAGAAGTCATGGGTGCTCCCACACTGGAGGCTTTTAAGAAGAGATTGGACAGTCATTTGTCTGGAATGGTGTAGGGCAACCTTGGCTCTTTTATAACTTGTGGACTTCAACTCCCAGAATTCCTGAGCCAGCAAGGCTCAGCTTGGAAACCTCCCCCTTTCCCCTCAGCGTGGCTGGCTCAGGAATTCTGGGAGTTCAAGTCCACGAGTCATAAAAGAGCCAAGGTTGCCTACCCCTGTTGGTCTAGACTCTTGAAGATCTCCAGGTTCCTTTGCAATCCTATTACTGTATGTTTTATGCTTCATAATATATAAAAGGATGGAATGGCTGTTTTGGGTCAAATCTGTCTTTGTGACAGATATCTGATGGTGGAGTGGTGGAATCCAACACTGGTGGAGATGGGATTGGATTTTTAGAGTGATTGACAACACAAATATCTTCAAATGTCAGAAGATCTCCCTCAAGCCACCCACAATTATCCAAAATGAAATAACATTTTAAAAATAGATTAAATCATGCAGGCGGTGGGCATTGCAGTGCGCTGCCAATAGTTAGCAAGGCTTTTTTGCACGTTTCTACAGAATTGGGTTTCTCAACTTTGGCAGCTTTCAGACGTGTGGACTTCAACTCCCAGAATTCCCCCTGGCTCGATTTGTTTTGCTGAATCCCTCAGCTCATTTGAACCGCTTTCATCCAAGTCCTTTCTTGTTCAGACATGTGGGGTTTTTTTTGTTGTTTAAAATATCTCCCCCCTTTTTTCTTAGTAAAGACAACTTTTTTTGCAAAAATATTTCTAATATCTGCATATCTATTAAACTATTTAGACATGAAATGGCTTTTGTGGATCAGAAAAGTGTACCATGCACCTGTGGGAAAAAGCTAGAATGCAGGCAGTTCCTAATATATGTATTTTGGCAACCACGAAAATCCCCGACTGTATTGCATTCTTAATGATTATCCTAAAGAAGGTATTCATGGGTGTATGTGAATCCATGTGTAAATATGCACATTCCTTTACTCATTCCCAATGTACTCATTTCAGGTATACATTTTTTAATTGGAAAATCCCAGTGCAGATTTGAGGAACGTTAATATTTTGGGACATAGATTTCTTCCACCATTGGCTCAGCAGCAAAGTAGGTAGGCTCATTTGACTAAAATGAGAAAATAACTAAATTTCAAATCACCAATGTTCCTAGAATAACTGCCTTTTCTTTCGCATGCAAACACAACTGCACATAGATAAGCAACAATAATTGCAACTTGCTTACAAGGCCTCAGTAAGACCACCCTTGGAATACTGCATCCATCCTTCTAAAAAGATGTTGACATTCTGGAAACAGCACAGAGAAGAACAACAAAGATAATTAGGGGGTTGGAGGCTAAAACAACTGTAGCCAAGAAATTAAAAGACGCTTGCTCCTGGGGAGGAAAGCCATGACAAATCTAGACAGCACACTAAAAAGCAGAGACATCACCCTGTCAACAAAAGTGCGTATAGTCAAGGCTATGGTCTTCCCAGTTGCAATGTACGGCAGTGAAAGCTGGACCATAAGAAAGGCTGAGCGCCAAAGAATTGAAGCCTTTGAACTATGGTGCTGGAGAAGACTCCTGCGAGTTCCTTGGACTGCAAGGCGATCAAACCGGTCAGTCCTAGAGGAGATCAACCATGACTGCTCTTTAGAAGGCCAGATCCTGAAGCTAAAACTCAAATACTTTGGCCACCTAATGAGAAGGAAGGACTCACTGGAGAAGAGCCTCATGCTGGGAAAGATTGAGGGCAATAGAAGAAGGGGACGACAGAGAATGAGGTGGCTGGATGGAGTCACTGAAGCAGTAGGCGTGAGCCTAAATGGACTCCAGAAGATGGTAGAGGACAGGAAGGCCTGGAGGAACATTGTCCATAGGGTCGCGATGGGTCGGACACGACTTCGCAACTAACAACAACAACAACAACAGGCTAAAACATATGAAGAACAATTGGAGAAATTGGGTATGTCTAGTTTAATGAAGAAAAGAATGAGGGGTGACATGATAGCAGTATTCCAATATCTCAGGGGTTGCCACAAGGAAAAGGGAGTCAAGTGATTCTCCAAAGCACCTGAAAGCAGGACAAGAAGCAACGGATGGAAACTAACTAAGGAGAGAAGCAACCTAGAACCAAGGAGAAATTTCCTGATGGTGAGAACAATTAAACAGTGGAACAGCTTGCCTCCAGAAGTTGTGAAGTTTTAAGAAGAGATTAGACAACCATTTGTCTGAGATGACCTAGGATTTCCTGCGGGCGCAGGGGGTTGGACTAGGAGACCTCCATGTTCCCTTCCAATTCTGCTATTTTGCTATGTTCAACAAGTTCTCCAGAAGTTAACATCACTTCTCTACTCCAAGCACGTACAGGTAGTCCTTAACTTATGACCTTAATTAAGATCGGAAAAATGATGGCTGGTCTTCTTAGCAACGATTCTTTTCAGCAATTGGCCAGATTTCCAAGGAAATCAACTGACACTTGCACATGTCCTTTACTGAAAACGTACGTGGGAAGCTAGCAATTTGTTTTAATTCCTTTTTGTGTGAAGTGAGGAGAGGGAATTGCAGTAATTTAACCGAATGCTGGTTTTTGCAGTAATTAGTCGGTTGGAAAGAGCCTTGATTGGCAAGGGGTGATTTCTGGGTCCACCCAGGGTTATCCAGTGGGCAGGAATGAAAAGGATTTGAGGTCAGCTGCTAACTATTCGAAGGGAAGGGTTTTACAAGTTCCGTTGCACATTATCATCCATTCCGGATGATTTGCAAACGGATGAATCAGTTCTCAACTTTCTGCTGCATGAAGTTCCCTCCTCCTGTTCAGATTCCTTCTGATCGCTGGAAGAATAAAAGGTAGTCCCTGCATATTATCATTCTGGGAGCTCAATTTCAAGATAAGTGGTCTAGCAGAAATTGGTTGAATTTGATAAGAGTGCTGGAAGTTTGGCATTTCTCCTTTAACAAAAGTTGGGACGTTGCGAGTTGGACAGCTCCCCAAGTAGATATCATAAAGAATCTCTTTAGGAATTGGTTACGGTCAGAGACTACCTTGAGAAGACAATGTCAAACAACCTTCCTTCCTTCCTTCCTTCCTTCCTTCCTTCCTTCCTTCCTTCCTTCCTTCCTTCCTTCCTTCCTTCCTTCCTTCCTTCCTTCCTTCCCTGTCACCGGAGGTTTTTAAGAAGACATTTGCCCAAAATGGCAGAGTCTCCTGCTTGAGGAGAAGGTTGGATTAGAAGATCTTTAAGGTCCCTTCCAACTCTGCTTTCGTTCACTCCCCTCCCTTTCTTTCCTCTCCTCTTTCTTTCTTTCTTTCTTTCTTTCTTTCTTTCTTTCTTTCTTTCTTTCTTTCTTTCTTTCTTTCTTTCTTTCTTTCTTTCTTTCTTCTGCCTTGATTCAGTTCAAGGTAGAATATCCTGGAGAATTTTCGCCATCCACTCTGTTGTTGCATTGTGGTGTGCCTTCAGACTGGAACTGGAACCAGAGTTAACAAGTTCAGATAACCCCATGTGTGTTCTTAATTAAAGAAAGCTATGGGGCAGCTTGGTGCAGTGTGAGATTAGACAGAATCAAATCTCCGTTGCATAGAAAATGAGAGTTGCAAAGCCTCATTTAGCCTTCCATTTGCATGCTTTTGCTGGCAACAGAGGAGCTTGCTGATTATCTTTAGAGTCTCAAACATCCAAAGCTCTTCATCCTACTGTGATAGTGACCTCTTTCCTCTGAAGCCAAGAATCTTAAACTTCGACTCTTTTTATTCTGCTCCAAGGACAATAGCTCCTTAATCAATCTTAATCTGTATGAGCCAATGGTGGCTTACCAACCAGGAATCATCTTTGGATTTGTGCTCATGTGGACCATAAAGAACATCAAAAGCTGCTTGTGGGACTTGGAAAAGTAAACATTTGTGACTCAAGATCAAATCATCTTTCCCCTCAGCTTTTAGCAAAGGGTCCGATAATTCGATTCCATCACTGTGGAAACATTGATTATAGCTCTTTCAAGGTGCTGCCTGGATCAATTGTAAGACATCTGTTCTAGAGTAATGCCTGCCCACATGACTCCTTCCCCCATTGAAATGTTCTAGATTTCTCAGATTGTTCAAACTTTTGCCAAACCTTTGCAGAGTATATTGTACATCGGAAATGCTCACTGAGCTTGGTGGTTTTCTTACAGACATTTGATTAACCCACAAGGTGGACATCTGCTCACCTATACTTGGTGGTCAATGATGGAATGCAGTCTGGAGTCCAAAAAGGGAGAGGCTGCTTCCCAAAGGGCAAAGACGTAGCCGAGTTTGGAAAATCTGGTAGCCGGGAAGAGAGAGAAGGTGGCCCCATCCTAGCAGTGCACGGACTAGATCTACAATTCTGCGGGAAGTGGTTTTAGTCCGCCAAGATTCTTTCTATCTGTAGGCGAATAACAATAAAGAAACTACTTAGCAGTAACTCCACATGTCGTTCTTGATTTGTGGGGCTTGACATGGTCAGCTTTAAAGAAGATTGCTGACGGTCCATCATAAGAAAATTAGAACAGTTACTTCCAAACAATGCTAGGTGTATTCTAGTGGCTTGCATACCAAAGTAATTAGAAAACCCTTCAGCAACTCCATTACTCATTATATGGTACTTGTTACAGACATTATAGCTGTGATTATACACTAAGCTTGTAATTACAATGATTACGTGGACACTGGAAGCCGACTTGCACTCATCAGTATCTCTCCTAAGATTGCTTTCCTTGGACAGCTTTGGAGCACGGGGTCAGGATCTTCCCCTGGCCATGCTGACCACCCCCAGGTACATGTTCACAACAATGCAAGATGTGAATTGGCCAATTAGGGAGCTGAGCAAGGAGAACATTGTCGTTGCTACTGGTTTCCTTATCCAACAGCCACAATTGCAGAAATTGTATGGCTGATTATTGCCATGATTGCTGTATTCATTGAAGGCCTGGGGTCCTTTTGAAGATCACTTGCTAAGTTGGGAACGCTGACCCAGCGGCAGTGGAAGTTTGTTCAGATATAGGGTGGAAGAGATACAGTTTAGCTTAGTTTGCCTGAATAGAGAAATCTGGAGAGTATGACCAAAATGGCCAATTTAGTCTAGTGGAGAAGGCAACCGGGTAAGAAACTAAGAGACGGTGAGTTCTAGTCCTGCCTTAGTCATGAAAGTTGGTTGGGTGACTATGGGCCAATCACCAGGAGATGATGCGCTCTAGTTCCGCCTTAGGCAGGAAAGCCAGCTGGGTGACTTTGGATCAATCAAAAAGAGGTGGTGAGTTCTAGTCCTGCCTTGGGCATGAAAGTCAGCTGGATGACTTTAGCCTAATCGCCAGGAGACGGTGAGTTCAAGTAACACTTTGGCCATAAAAACCACCTGGGTGACTTTGGGCCAGTCATTCCCACTTAGCCCACCTCTAGGGAGAGAAGAGCTATTACCCTTTCAAGGGCCTGATGACCTTCTACGGCCTCTGAAAACAAGTCTCAAAGCAGCTTCATTTGTTTTTATGTCACAGAGTTCTCCAACTGCTGGATGGAATTTGAAATAGTCAATCAATGTTACCAGTTTGTTAAATCAGACTTTTTTTCCCCAGTGCTGTTGTAACTTCAAACAGTCACTAAACAAACTGTCGTAAGTTGAACATTATTGTACTGCCGAGCCACGAAAATTCCAGATTTGGGATAAAAACATCCCTATTCGGCCTCAAATCTAGGTTAGGCTGAAATCCAAGAGGCAGTCCAATTCTCATTCATTTTCAGAAAAAAGCAACATTTCAACAATTCCCAGTTTTGTTGTCTCCTTGCTCCTTACTCCTTCTCTCACCCACCCACCCACCCCAGCCTGCTCCGGAAATCCATCCTGCCTGAAATTCCCTCATCTCTCTTATTTGGCTTCCTAAACCCTGGGAAAGTGTGGGCAGGGGCCTGCAATTCATCTCTCTGCTGGATAGACACCAACACAAATCGAGACCCCGGCAGAAGCGACTTGGCTGAAGGGCTGGAAGCCATCACTTTGCTGAGAAATGTATGACTGCCCAAATACTTCTTTTGGGTAAGAGGTTATGAAAAGATGCTACAAGATTCTGGGCACAATGGAAGGCTCTTTCTGCCTTCTCTGCTCCAGGCTTTTCACCAAGTCTTTTGTTGCCAATGGTCTTTCAACCGAGAGCTGCTATGTGCTTGCCCTCAGAGGGCCCTTGGACGAAAGCAAAGAAGCTGAGCAAAGTATCAACCACCATGACTATAATGATAGGATTATGAAACACATACCCCACCCAACTCTCGGTAACTCAGGGCAGCTCCCAAGAATCAACCAGGAAATTAGAAGAACATCCACAAAACAGAACAGAACAGAATAACAAGAGTTGGAAAGGACCTTGCAAGTCTTCTACTCCAACCCACTGCTCAAGCAGGAAACCGTTTCAGAGAAATGATTGTCTAGTCCAGGGGTAGGCAACCTGGCTGTGCTGGCTCAGGAATTCTGGGAGTTGAAGTCCACAAGTCATAAAAGAGCCAAGGTTGCCTACCCCTGGTCTAGTCTCTTCTTAAAAGTCTCCAGTGATGAAACACCCACAACTTCCGGAGGCAAGTCATTCCACTGGTTAATTGTTCTCACTGTTTAGAAAATTTCTCCTTAATTCTAGGCTGCTTCTCTCCTTGATTAGTTACCATCCTTTGCTTCTTGTCCTGCCTTCAGGTGGTTTGGAGAATAGCTTGACCCCTCCTCTTCTTTGTGGCAGCCCTACAAATATTGGAAGACTACTATCCTGTCCCCGTAGTCCTTTTTTTTCTCTAGACTGGCCATGCCCAATTCCTGCAACCGTTCTTCATAAGTTTTAGCCCCCTAAGCAACTTTGTTGCTCTTCTCTGTACTCTTTCTAGCTTCTCAACATTATGGTGGCCAAAACTGGACGTAGTGTTCCAATTGTGGCCTCATCCAAGGAAAATGGCCAGTTGAGTGGACCATATGAAGCTTGATGGACCAGCTGGTGGCCTGTTCTTCTCCATTTCTCTCTGGGTGAGAGATTCCAGCTGAGATCCACCATGGAGTCCGTAAGTTGACACCAAAGTGGTGGGATTGGCTGGCTGGCTGCCTGCCTTGCTCACCCCGTTTACCTCCACTATATTTACATGTCTATTTTATGATTTCAATTTTTAATGCTCCTGCTCTTTTGAAAATGCTTAATGCTCTGGAGTGGAACATTTTCTTCCAAGTCGTGAATGCAGATGGAGGAAAGGGCAATAAATCAACTAATAACTGGAATCTCATTTTCTGCTCCCCTGGCCAAGAGTTAACCCTCCCCCTGCTGCCTTCCATCCTCCAGCTGCAGAGGCAGAACATAGTCACCAGAACAGTCCCTGGGAATCCTGGGACTTGTAGTCTCAACACCAGCTGGTATAAAGATCGCATACAGAGAGTCATTGACTTGCGACAAGTCACTTAGCAGCATTCAAAGATACAAAAGACATCCCCAGGGGTACTTAGGACCCACTTCCAAAGTTCCGATGGCTGACCTACCCCACAGTCACATGACTGAATTTTATGACATTTTTGGCAAAAAAACAGCAGTTACTTCCTTTGTTCGGCAAAACCAGCAAGCAATTGGCTCATTTTTCAAAGGCTGCGTTCACTTAACAGCCATCACAAATAATGATCATAAAATCAAGTTGGTCAACACATGACTGCTTTATGACCATCATGTGACCATAATGGGCAGGCTGCATTATGGCTGGCAGTCAAAGGCTACCTATAACTGGCCTAGGGGGTCTTCCACCAGATTTGTTGGGTGACAAATTGGGACATCATTCCTGCAGATTTTTCCAGGGGAAGGAAAACCTCTCTAACCACTTCATAATGGTAGGAGTCTCCTCTATTGCTGATAGAAGCATGACCACCAGAGAAGACTCAGAGAAGATTCGAGATCTTCTCTTGGTTTTCCCAGAAGTCTGGGAAGCCAGGGAAGATGATAGACCCACAAAGAGACAACGGCATAACGAAAGGCAGGATGTTTGCATCTTCTCTTTGGCCAACGTGATGCAAAACAAGAGCAGGAATACCACAATCCACCATGTGAATTTCTCCAAAATTCTCTTCTTCTTTCGGAGGAAGCTTCCAAAGCCATTCCTCTTCCACAGGACTGAAGAAGGGAGATGACGGTAGAGTTCATTTTGTTGTGGATGTGGTTTTGGGATCCTTCCTGGGTCCTTCTAGCATTATTAAGACTCTCAGACGACATCCCTTGGTTGGGTAAGGTGCGGTTTGTTTGGCGTTGATCTCCTTGGCTGCAAACAGCTGTGTTCGATGCTCAACGAAGTGGCTCTTTTAAACAAAGATTCAGGATGCTTCTGTGCGTTTCAAAGCCTGCCACCTAGTGGAGCAGAGGAGATATGTGAATGCTGGAGGAAGAGCATGGGCGAAGTTGAGGAGGTCATCGTATGGCATATACATCCATTAATCAATTAATATTCCCCAGAGGAGAGCAGTAAGAACCTGTGATGTGCGAGTTAGTCACTCTGAAATGGAACTTTTTCATACATGGATTTTTTTTAATGGCATGAACATACGGTTGACTTTACGATCTCCATCCGTTTCCTAGCACCTTTGAATTCTCAAAAACTGTACACATTTCAAGGTATGCCGAAAGAGTATCCTGTTAAATTTTTTAGTACAAATGGAGTGGGGTTTTTTTACCACAGGTAAAACACAATCCTCATTCTCAGTTAAGCAGACCTTCTTAGTATGTTCTTGAACTCTTATTGCATTGGGTTAAGCCAAAATACTACCGGTATTTATTTCTTTGGAGGCATTATAGGAATGCAGCCATTGTGAGTTTTAGAGGTAAACCCAAGTTGAGGTTTAATGCAAAGTTTCTCAAAGTTGGCAACTTTAAGAAGGGGTGGACTTCAACTCCCAGAATTCTCCAGCCAGCATTAATGTCTTGTGTGAACTGAATCAGGCTAATCCCTTCTGCCACATTGAGATATAATGTGTGTTTATGCACCATTAAAATTTTACCCATCTGTTTCCTCATTTGTTTTCGGTGAGGATAACTCTTCCTCTTTTTAACCCTTCCTCTTTTTCTTCATCTTCATGAGAGATTGTGAGGAGGCTAGTAAAGACCAGCATTAGGGATATTGTGCTGAAATCCATCTCACTTTCGTTCCTAGATCTTGCCCAGCTGGGTGGGACTTGACGAAGGGACAGATATTTCATCTTCATTGTTCTATGAAAAATAAATACTCCCTTTCTATTCATCTGGATTCCTCTGCTCACTTTCAGCCCAGATCTTGGGGATTCTGCAACTGGCATTTGTGTCAGGGAAGCACCAATGACTTATTCTGCAGACTTTAATTTTAGCTTCCTTTTTTTTTTGGCCAAAATTGGAAAGTAGGTTGTTGTATGGATTTGAAAGACTTCATTAATGAAGTGCTGATGCCTCATTAAACGTCTCCAAGACAGGCTCGGGCTACTTTGGTGTGGCTACAGAAATACCAAACCACAGAATAATAATTGGGGAGGCTGCTAAGATTCTTGGTTTAATGGCTATCTTCAAACAAGATTTTGTGCTGCCATGACAAGGTGATAGGAGCCTTATAAATATCCCTGGATCAATGCAAACTAATGAAAGAAACAACATGTCCTTGACAGAAATGGCTGATCTTTGCTGAATGGGCTGTTGTGTTTTAAGCAGGTGGGTCTACTCTTCTCCGAGGCTGAAGCAAACATTGATTTTGTATTTTTCCTTCCTATGACAAAGCCTCTTCAACAGCAATGAAACAACAGTACTGAAAAGCGTGACATTAAAAGCCACAATTAAACCAAGCACAAGGAGTAAAATTATTAATTATAATTAAAGAGTTAAAATCAGCAAGTATAAGCCTTCAGAAGGAGACATGTCTTAAAGGTCTTTGTTCTTTTCAACTCAGTGCAATGCGGGAAAACAACTAGAAGTCCCCTGATAACTCTCCAAAAGCTGGACAGGATGGGATCAAATTTGGTGGAAGGGGAGAAACTGGTGGAAGGAAGGTGGAGTTGAAAACAACCGGTCAGTCCTAGAGGAGATCAACCCTGACTGCTCTTTAGAAGGCCAGATCCTGAAGCTAAAACTCAAATACTTTGGCCACCTAATGAGAAGGAAGGACTCACTGGAGAAGAGGCTCATGCTGGGAAAGGTTGAGGGCAAGAGAAGAAGGGGACGACAGAGAATGAGGTGGCTGGATGGAGTCACTGAAGCAGTAGGTGTGAGCTTAAATGGACTCTAGAAGATGGTAGAGGACAGGAAGGCTTGGAGGAACATTGTCCATAGGGTCGCGATGAGTCAGACATGACTTCGCAGCTAACAACAGCAACATGGAGAAAAATCCCACCTCCGCCGTTCTTCTTGGGCAACCTTATGGAAGAGATAGTTGAGCATAACCTGGCACTGATTTAAGTAGTCATTAGCAGAAATTTAGTGGGATGTGATGTGCTGGTGCTTGCTGGATGTGGATTTTAAAAGCCTTGGGATTCCCTGTGCCAAGTCCAGTCCCATTGGTTCTGTAGTCTTTGAATGCCCCATCAGGAATAGCAACTCTCCCAACAAGGGTCAGAGATAATAGAGTTTTTTCAGAGCCCTTGATTATTTAATATGGCCAGGATGCACCCTGAATAATATATTTCCCACCAGTTAATTGTTCTCACTTTCAGGAAATTTCTCCTTAATTCTAGGTTGCTTCTCTCCTTGGTTAGTTTCTATCATATCCATCTTGTCCTGCCTTCAGATGCTTTGGAGAACAGGTTAACCCCCTCTTCTCCGTGGCATCCCCTTAGATATTGGCAGACTGCTATTATGTCACCCCCAGTCCTTCTCTTCATTACATTCGACATACCCAATTCCAGCAAGCGTTCTTCACACGTTCAAGTCAATCCATTTGTTCCTTCTGAGACACCTCTCTCTCCATCCTCCAACCAAGGTTAGAATTAATTCTAAGCAGATATAGCCATGGATATTTGCAAAACCCAAATCTCTCCACTGATGGGGTGGTAAGGACAACTGAACACGGGATCACATAACCCCCCTTGCTTTGAAAAACAGAAGCTTTGTGGTCCCTTGAATCACCAGTCCCTCGGTGGGAATTTGCATTCCTCTTCTCTGCGTTGAAAATGTGTTGGGGGGTGCCCAGAAATGCATTGTACTCTGCAAGTCCCTTCCCGCCAGCCTGTCTCGCTTATTAATGCCAAGTTGCTCATTCCAGCTGAATCGTAGCCGGCCTGGCCCTATTTGCATTCTCCCATTGTTATTGCTTTGAACTGGGCAAAAGAGTTATGTGCGCAATCTCAGGCATGAATCTTTAATCTGGGGTTTGGAAATCACAGCACTAACAATAGCAGGGAGGAAGGGAATAAAGGAGCCAGAGATGGAAGGGACAGGAAACAGAGGTGTATTTGGAGCTGACTCATCCAGGCTTGACAGCTAGCACAGCTGGCAACATGCTTTACACATCTTTCCCGGTGATGGAATTTATCATTTCCTCCTGACCTCTGAAATTCGCAGCTGCTCTCACCTTTGACTCTCTCTCTCCCTCCAGCAGAGAAGAGGTCCCTCCCATCTAAAGTCCATCTTCCTAGCACAAGGGAAAAGATGTTCTGCTTTGCTCCCGAGCTTTGGAAGGCACCCACTTGGGAACTGGGTTTGTTTCCCAGGGGGTTTGTTTGCCTACGACACATCTCTTCCTCCAGGCTCCTAAACGATTTTAGTCTGTCTATTATTGTCGATTTTAATCTGTGCTTCTAATTTTTTACATATCCTGGTTTGGGAAGCTGCCCTTGTACAATGGATGATTCTACAAGGGAAGAATAATTATTCGTCCTCCTTCACTTCATATCTGTCCCTATGCCAAGCTGGGCAGATAATAATGAGGCTGGGGGCAAAGATGGTCCACAGCACAACACTGGTGTGCTTGGCTCCCCTTTCTTCTTTCATTTTAAGGCAGTGTTTCTCAACCATGGCAATTGGAAGATGTGTGGACTTCAATTCCCAGAATTCCCAAGCTAGCTTGATCCTCCATTTTGGACCTGGCCCATCTGGCCTTCAAATGTAGTCTTCAACACACTGATCATACAGACAGTCCTCGCTTAATGATGGTAATTGGGATCAGAATGTCCCCCATTAAGCGACACAGACATAAAAACATCACATAAATGTGCCACTTAGTAACAGCAATTAAGTGAGGACCTCACACGATTGCCACATCTGACATCCCCACTGACTTTGTGGTAAGCCAATGGGGAGGGTCACAAATTGAATTCTTGTGACATGGGATGCTGTGATGGAGACCTGGGCCAGTTGCCAAATGCCCAGATTGCAGTCACGTGACTATGGAGCTGCTGCAATGGCAGGAACTTTGAGGATTGCTCTTAAGTCCCCCTGGTTCAGCATCCTCATAAGTTTGAATGGTTGCTGAACAAGCCATTGTTAAACAAGGACTTCCAATGTTGTGTTGACTCAACGTAGATGGATCAACATCAGTCTTGGATGTTGATGGATTTCCTTCCTATGGCAACAGTATCAAATTGAAGATTGAGTAGTTAAACCTTTGCTGCAATCCAAACTCATGAAGGATTGGGTCCATCAAAAGTAGTAAGTCTCCAAAATCAGAGGCCATATGCTCTGTAGAGCAACTGCTAAGAGGCAACAATAGGAAATTTCCACCCCAATCTTGTTGATGCTTATGTGATCTTCCTGAATGCTTCAGTCCACTTGATCTTTGCTTGACATAGAAGAGGAACCCTTGACTTGATCCATTCTTCAAAGCTCCCGTTTGTGCTCTAGCTGTGAAAGGATTGACCTCTACAACGTTTATAGTCCACATTTTCTGTAACCCGGGTCCTAGTGCTCATTGGAATGAATCCCAGATTGGTAGTGTCTCTCTTTCTGCAAAGACCAGGAAACAAGCAAGCAAAACTCTACATTTCTGAGACTAATCTGAATACTGCAGGATGCAAATCAGCCATAAAACCCAGGGCATTTTTCTCCACCAAAGTATCTGGTAAGTAGATAGTTTAGAAGATTTACAATTACACAAAGCTACAGCATCCCCTTCATTCCTTCAGGAGGCAAGCCAGAAAAATGTTTATTATCAGAGGGAAGCAGAAGCTGGAAGGCTGTTTTAAAAAAAAAGCTTTAACATAGTGGAGCCATCTGTTTATGCATGCTTACATTAGATGGTTGGGGAAGAAGGCTGTGTCTTTTGTGGTGCAAACCTAGATTTTTTTTCTCTGGGCTCTTGGTTGCTTCATCTGATGGTTGTGCCCTTGCGTTTGTGGGTCAGTGGAGATAGCAGCAAGATTAGAGACTTTCAACCCAAGTGATTTGATCTGGAACACACATTCGCTGCACTTGCGTTTACAATCAATCGATAGTATTAATTGCATCCAAAGACAGCTCTGGTATTTTTTTACAGCTCTGTTTCTTGCAAGATTTTTTATTCTTTAGGAAAGGAGACATGCTATTGTTCAGTAGCTAAGTTATGCAGAAGGTCCTTGAGTCAACACGAGTTATCTGTTAAAAAAAAAATTGCATGTTTATTATCAATGCCATAACATAAGTCTTATATGATGGTTTACTAGGGTGTCTTCTAACCTGGAAAATGTCTACATTTCCTGAAAGAATTGGGGGAAATTCATGAGAAATTCTTTAGCAAGATTGACTGAGAATAAAATTATGTTGTTGTGAGAATCCCAGCTACTTCCCATTCAGAACCAGCATATTCCTGTGTGTTCCATCTTTCCTGTGATCTGGCTAGGAAGCAGATGTTTTTTTATTGTAAAAAATGAAGGGGTTTGCTGCTGGCTGTTGACAAAACAGTCTCCTGAATCTTTAACAGTGTGGGGATAAATTTTTAACCACGTCAGTCCAACCAAATTCAGGCCAAGATCCTGAATTTAACGATAGCTAGATCTGAAGAGACCTAAATGCAGTTGCACAGGTTATGCAATGTTTAGAGGTGTCCTTTACTTCTTGATTTTCCTTCTTGAAATTATCTGTGCTGGTTGGTCTGCCCAGGAGTAATAACATGTCCACAGGCAATGTCTGTGCCTAGAGATATCTCAGCCACTACCAGTCAAGGCCTATCACTTATGTTTGCAGAAAGGCAAACGGGCAGATCTGAGCGCTTAGAGAAAGTTGTACCGAGCTGTCAGGATATGACTTGTGATGCAGTGTCCCCGAGTCTGATTACTTATTCATTATAAGTCAAGCAAACATCTTCAGGGATGTTCCTGCTATAGCTAGAAGGAAACAGCTTGCTTCAGAGACCGGTCTCAGCGAGGCAAAATGAATTAATAAATAAATAAAGCTAAAGGGAAAGACAAAAGGTCTGTAGATCAAAGAGGAGAGGAGGGGAGGGGAGGGGAGGGGAGGGAAGAGAAGAGAAGAGAAGAGAAGAGAAGAGAAGAGAAGAGAAGAGAAGAGAAGAGAAGAGAAGAGAAGAGAAGAGAAGAGAAGAGAAGAGAAGAGAAGAGAAGAGAAGAGAAGAGAAGAGAAGAGAGCTGGAAGGGATCTTGGAGGTCTTCTAGTCTAATCTCCTGCTCATACAGGAGAACCTATACCATCTCAGACAGGTGAATGTCCAGTCTCTTCTTTAAAACCTCCAGTGATGAAGCACCCACAGCCTCTGAAGACAAGCTGTTCCACTGGTTAAGTGTCCTCATTGTTAGGCAGTTTCTGCTTAATTCCAGGTTGCTTCTTTCCTTGATTAGTTTCCATCCATCGTTTCTTGTGAGAAACCAGGGGTAGGGGTAGAAATAAAAATTCATCTCTTCCCAATAGAAATGTTGAGCACAGTTCAGACAATGAGAGGGAAATGGGTAGAAGAATATTCGAACCAGCTTCTTGACGAAAATGAGCAAAAACCTCACATTCCACTGAAATGCCTAGATAAGCTTCATTATTGCAGCGTTAGGCTAGAAAAGTCAGTGCCCTCCTAACCATACCCAAGCACTCCGAGTTTGTTGGCAAAGTCCATTTTGCTCCATGAGTTCACGGTGACCTAACCCAAATCCTAAGTTGAATTTTCTGGCAATGGGATTTTCCCATGTATTTTACCAGGAAACATAGATAGGGCAAGCTAGAAAAGTCAGTGCCCTCCTAACCATACCCAAGCACTGCGAGTTTATTGGCGATGTCCATTTTGCTCCATGAGTTCACGGTGACCTAACCCAAATCCTAAGTTGAATTTTCTGGCAATGGGATTTTCCCATGTATTTTACCGGGAAACATAGATAGGGCAAGCTAGAAAAGTCAGTGCCCTCCTAACCACACCCAAGCACTGCGAGTTTATTGGTGATGTCCATTTTGCTCTATGGGTTCATGGTGACCTAACCCTAATCCTAAGGATGTTGTCTTTGTTCCAGCAACTGGAACACAGGATCAGTACCCCACTACCCTACTTAGCTCTGTTTATGCTACAAGATATTAGTCCCATAACACAGGGGCATTAGACCATGTTTGGGTGTAAAATTAACACACACACACACACACACACACACACACACACACATAACTAACTGAGAGGGTTTCCTTTACCTGAGTTAAGAGTCCTGCATAAACTAAGGCCCGAAATTAATATACAGTATCTAGGAAATGATTAAGTCAGAGACTTTTATCATTCTCAATAAATACCAGTTAACACAAATTGTTCACATCGATCATTTGCAATAAATTCATCACTTAATCTTAGTACAATAAGTTACACCATCCGTTATCTACGATGAATTTTTTGAAAACAACAATTAAAGAGAGGTATAAAATACACCTCCATTAATTTACACAAATTAATTTGCCGTACCAGCCCTGGTGTCCATCTGCTCCGAGGTATGCCTTCCCAGGAAAGCTTGCAGAGAAAGGTATGAAATGCTACCGTGATATTTAAAATACAAGATAATAATTGCAAAAAGAACAAAAACCAAACCCAGCCACAGTATCCTGCCTACCTTCCTCTCCGCCAAATGTCCAAAGAACTAAAATGAAACATCTTCCAAAATCTCATTTCTGATGGCAGAAAAAAGACTTCATTAGCAGTTCAAAGCTAGAATTTAAAAGAAAGAATGACATAACACAGAAACATCAATCTCATTGTTTAAAAGGTCTGCGTGGATAAAACAAAGAGCTGACAATTATTTTTTTTTTGGCCTCTAACAGGAAAGGACACCAGGCTTCCAGCCAAATCCCCAGAGAACTCAATGAGAATATTCCAAGATCACAAAAGGGGAATCACATGACCCCGGGACACTTCAACCATCATAAATATGAATCAGTTGCGAAGCGTCTGAATTTTGATCATGGGACCATTGGGATGCCTCAACGGTCATAAGTGTGAAAAAACGGTCATAAGTCACATTTTTCAATGCTGTTGTAACTTCGAACAATCACTAAATCATCTGTTGTAAGTCAAGGACTGCCTGTGTAGCTACACATCTTCCCCAAAGCAGACTAAATGCACTTGAGTGTCCAAAATTTTTGTGGTGTCCCAGATAGAGAAAAAGTTGTGGGTTTCACACCCATCACCTGAGCTATGAGATTCATTATCCAAGCTGGGCAGGAATTAAACATGAAGAATAGTGTGTTTTATAAGGTGATTTTTTTTAAGAATTTTTTTTATGTTTTAGTATGTAGATAAAGACCATCAACGGTGACATTAAACCGCTGCATTTGTTTCCGAGAACACTTTTTCCTGATGCAGCTTTTTCTGCAGGATTCTAAAATTACGACTCAAATCTTCCTCCGTGTCATGCAGTGTAAATATAGTCTAGTCGATAATTCTTCTCAATGGGTAGTCATAAACTTATGTTTGCTTTGTAGATACAGTGGTGTTCATTTCATCCAAATTAATAATCTTTATTACATAAGGAGATGCTATAAGGAGCAAAACAGTTGCGGCAAATTATGCTTTAATTTAGTGCCAAGATCAATTCTACTCAAAACATGAGCTTTCATGTCCAATCTTATGAAGTATATCAAAGTGTCATCCCCATTTCCAATTACCAGTATTTTCATCTATTTTGAATTGATTTATTATGACCGTAATGGCAGAAGAAGTAAACTTCTGAGTTGATCATTCTTACATTCATCTTAGACTTTAACAATGGGACTTTTAAAGCCTATGTAGAAACATGGTACCCCGTGGACAGGAATGCCAAGATCCATATCTTGCTTCTTTTGACTTATTTCTTTTATCAACAAAAAAAAATACACAACAACAACAAAAAACAACCCCCAAAAAACATCCAACACTAACGATGAAAAGAAACTTGTGGGTCTCCTTCTACAATGTTCTTACTCCTACTTATACAAGTATTCCTTTAAGCAGCAACATTCTGGGTATGGCAGCTTACAATCCCCTGGTCTTCAGAATGTTGACATTGTTCATCTTGGATGATCACACAGCATCTCTCTCTCTAGGAACTGATGCTTCTTGTGTCCAGGGACAAATAATGTTGGGCAACAAGATGCAGAGGTAGGACTTGGGGGACAAAGACAACTGGTAGTCTCTGCTGAAGAGTTTTCTGAAACCAGGACTTGTAGTTTAACTTGAAGAGATGGAAGACGGACAGATAGGCAGGCAGGCAGGCAGACAGACAGACAGATAATAGTAGGTAGATGATAGGTAGGTAGGTAGGTAGGTGGGTGGGTGGGTGGGTGGGTGGATGGATGGATGGATGGATGGATAATGGATGGATATGCTAGGTAGATAGGTAGGCAGGCAGGCCTTTGTCCCAAAGGTGCTGTTCAAAAGGCAACTGGATTTTCTTGTTTTTTTTCCTTGAAAATGTTTCTCTTTTCCAGAACTGAAGAAGCTCCTTGGATGAGAAGCAAAATGTTTTCAAGGAAAAAAAACAAGAACGTCCAGTTGCCTTTGGAAAACAACCTTTGGGATGACCACATAGATAGCCTTTCTCCAGGATGCTCTGTCCCCCCAAGCTGGTGCTTCAGATCTTCCAAGAATACAGCCATCAACCTTGTAACTGAGTCCCATCTGTCTTGATGCTGGTTGTCCTCTTCTCCTCTTTCCTTCTCCTCTCCACCTTCCCCAGCATTAGAGCCCTTTCAGAGAGCTGGGTCTTTGCATAATGAGCGCAAAGTAGCATAATTTGATCCTGATCATTTGTGTCCCAAGTGAGAACTCTGCGTTCATTTGTTCAATGAGGCATTGATTTATTTCCTTGCTTGTCCATGCTAGTCTCAGGAGCTTCTGCTAACACATTACTTCCCTCTCCTCAAGGATGGAACTAGGAAGTATCCCCAAAGGTGTTTAGTCACTGAAGAAAGTGGGGTGTTGTCCTTGAAATATTAAAATCATGGTGGAAAGGCAACGTCTGTAGTCACAGTGTATTGCAAGCAGCATCAACAATTCAGCTTGCCTCCAGACAGACCATAATAATCCGCAAATGCATCTCTGTTTTGATGATTTGATTTTAAAAGAGAGAGAAAGATCAATCAGGCCGTGTCAAATTTCTCAGAGATTTGTCAAATTATTCCCACCGGAAGCCATCAGCAATTAAATCTACGTCATAAGGAAATATAAATACAAAATATTCTCATGGAACAGATTACCGGCAAATTCTTATTGTCGCTGCTTCAAATAATCTTCAAATTTCAATTAAATTAAGGCCAGTTACTCTGTGCAGAAAGCACACAGGATGAAGAGTTGAGTGACAACTGCACATAAAAATGCAAATAGGTTGTTTTGCGAGTTGTGGGATTTGAGAAGGCAAGGAGGAAGTGACTCCCTATGTGAGTTTTTGCGCATCGAGAATGAGAGGAGGAGGAGGAGGACATTCAACCCTTGGTCTTTAACCAAATTGTTCACCTTCCCATCAATGGATTTATTTTTTCCCCCTTTGCTTTGTCCCCAGTAATAGCTGTGTGGCTGCTTTGTCAGTCATAGTAGTTAACACTTGCCATTCTGTGCAGCATGAATTTTAACAGCGAACAGGGAGCACATCAGAACAGTGAAAATGAAGCTTTCTTAGTATCTCAGTTGTGCCAAGCACCCCAGTTTCCCCCCCCAAAAAAAACACAACCCCCAAACGAAAGTCATTCTTGTGTCCTTTCACTAATGAGTCATGTGTGCCTCCTTTGTCTGCTTCCCAGACATGGGTGAACAGGCTCAGAGAAGCACAACATTTGCTGTGATTTTGAACATCATTCTTACTACAAAGTTTCCTTTATTTCCTTGGTCGCATTCATGTTAGTCTATTTCAAGTCTGTCCAGAGGAAAATCAGTTGTCCCAACTGTGCTGGGCTGATGGCCGCTGTTTTAGATCTCCCAGAATGCCTTGCTCTGATGGGCATTTTGAGAGGTAGAAATGGGTGGCTGTCAGACTGAACCTCAACCTCCTCTATCCTAAAATGAAAATCTGGGCTTACACCATTGCTTTCTCCAGGAGTATCGTCCCTCCACCCAACCCCACCACTGTTGACTCCTCTTGGTCTGATCTTTGGGCATCTGGTAAAGACAACCCATCTCTAGTTTTATGGTTAGTATCGGGATGGCACCTAATGAGGAAAAGGAAGACTCTTGGACACTGTGTGGAGGCCCACCACAGAGCCTGAGGTGATAGCCACTGATAGCCACTGATGCTGAAGGAGGATCTGGAGATCCAGATTAATGTCCTCCCTCAACAATGGAACCCACTGGATGACTGAGCCAGTCATGATCTCTCAGGTCAACCTACATACATGGTAGCTGTCGTGAAGATAGAACACCTCATGGTTGGAATATTTATTTTCTAACAGAGAAAGTAGCCTGGAGAAATGATGGTCTCTTAGTTGCTTGATGGCTCCAGCAGACCCTGGATGGATTTTTAACATGAATTTTTTTCTCGGAGCAGAAACTTGAACTAAACAGCTCTTGTAAGATTTTATGCGTTGTGTCTTCAACATCCAGACAAAAGGAAGAATGTAAAGCAAATATCAATAAAACTAAAATTATGCAGAGTTCTTTGCCCGTCACTTGATTCAGAGCTGTCAATGTCCAGACTTGTGTTCAAATCATTTTCCATTTTGTGGTGAATACGTGGATTTCGTCTCTCACTTTCTCTCAAGTATAAATCCTTCCTCGAGAGACCACGGGAGGTTCTAAAACTGTTGGACTGCGGCAAATGTGAAAAACACTTTTGCTGTTATCTTAAAAGACCTTTAGGCACTTTGAGATGCTGTGAAATATCACCGTGGACAGAGACACATCATTTTGCAGGGAAGCCTTGTTGGTGATGTCATCTCGACTCTCATAAACTTTCAAAATGAGATAAGACAGGCCCATAAACCTCTCTGACAACAGCCGATGGTGGCATTTGCTCAAGAGCTGGTAGCCTGGCTCCCTTTTTGATGCGAAACATGTTTCCGTGTTCTTCGAAATACAAGCTGGGGTGAGATGGATTAGCAGTTCTCCGTCTTCCTTGAAAATGCAGGGAAACTCAAGCCCTCCCTTGGTGTTAAGGGAAAACCCATCCAGGAGAAGCTGGGAGATCATCGGATAGGTTGTCCCAAAGTTTCTAAAGCATTAGAAGAACATCTGGGTCTCACCAAATGCTGATAGGTTGGGACAAAGATTCTCAAGAAAGCAAATTGAGAACATGGAGAACTCGGAAGCAAAAAGGTGTGGCCACACGATTCCCTTGCTGAGAATAGAATAGAATAGAATAGAATAGAATAGAATAGAATAGAATAGAATAGAATAGAATAGAATAGAATAGAATGGAATGGAATGGAATGGAATGGAATGGAATGGAATGGAATGGAATGGAATGGAACGGAACGGAACGGAACGGAGTGGAGTGGAATGGAATGGAATGGAATGGAATGGAATGGAATAGAATAGAAGTAGAGTAGAGTAGAGTAGAGTAGAGTAGAGTAGAGTAGAGTAGGAAGGAGGTCTTCTAGTCCAGCCTCATCTTAAAAACCATCTCAGACTGTCCAGTCTCTTCTTAAAAACCTCCCGTGATGGAGCGCCCACGATTTCTGAAGGCAAGCTGTTTGTCCATAGTGGTCCATTGTTGACTGTCCTACAGAAATACGTTGTAATTCAATACTGGCATTCACTCTAGTTGCGATACTGAATTTAAAGCCTATAAACTGGGGCCTGCATCGCACCTTGTGCATTGTGAAACAGAATTTTCTTCTCTGTTCCCTGAAAAGAACTGAACAAAATTCTCAGTTCTTCCTAGGTGGGGCACGGTGGGGTTCTTGGCATTCTCCAAGCTTGGCTGTTTTCTTGCAGACATTTTGCGACTAAACTAGGTAACATCATCAGAAGAGAGTGAGGTTTGCTTTCTGTTTATGTACTAGTGGTTTGCCCTATCAGTGTTGGAGAGCATGTTCTGGGGGCTGCCTTTATTAGACTGCTGTTGACTGGGTGGTTCCTTGATTGGGGTATTGTTTTCTGCATGTTTGTCTGGCATTAATCCCTGCTTATCAGGGCTTGTCTCTGTGGTGTCCTCTGAGCTTGGTGCTTTTCTTGCAGATGTTTCATTATGCAGCTTCAGAAGTTGTGGAGACTTTTAAGACTGGACAGCCATTTGTCTGAAATGGTTTAGGGTTTCCTGCTGGAGCAGGGGGTTGGACTAGAAGACCTCCAAGGTCCCTTCCAACTCTGTTATTCTGGATTCTGCATGATGGGGAGAGCACCACAGAGCCCACAGTTCAACCCTGAGTTACAGACATTTTCTTCTATGAAGAGTGCTTTTATTTTTATTTATTTATTAATCACATTAACCTGGACTCACTCAGAGGTTTGGTTGCTCCTAAGCCAATCCATCATTTGCAAGAGGAAGCATAAAAGGTAAAGGTTCCCCCGCACATGCGTGCTAGTCGTTTCCGACTCTAGGGGCCGGTGCTCATCTCCGTTTCAAAGCCAAAGAGCCAGTGCTTGTCTGAGGACGTCTCCGTGGTCATGTGGCCAGCATGACTAGACGCCAAAGGCGCACAGAATGCTGTTACCTTCCCACCGGAGTGGTCCCTATTTTTCTACTTGCATTTTTACGTGCTTTCGAACTGCTAGGTTGGCAGAAGCTGGGACGAGTAACAGGCGCTCGCTCTGTTATGCGGCACTCGGGATTCGACCCGCCAAACTGCCGACCTTCTGATCGACAAGCTCAGCGTCCCAACCCACTGAGCCACTGTGTCCCTTTTAAGAGGAAGCTAGCCGGTGCCAAAAAACAGACCTGGGAAAATCAGCTGAAAAGGATCAGCAGGATTGACCGCCATCTCATGAAATATTTAATTCCTTCTCTCTGGATGAAGACAGACCTCATTGTCTGGGGTTGGGGGGGACATGAAAGATTTATGCCCCCCATGGAGGATTGGGAAGGGACATTGGACTGAGTCCCTAGAAAGATGGTCTCTTTGCCTATTTCTCATCCTTGGCGAGGTGAGATGTGAGTTCATTATCTTCCTTTCATTTATTTGGGCTGGCATATTTTCCCTGCCCAATACATTTATATCTACCTGAAGATCTATCATACCCTTCCTCCCTATCTCTGTCTCAGCAAGGTTTTGCGCAGGTATTCCATCTTCGATGCAATTTAGGTCACTGTGTCTCCTGTTACTGATTAGATGGCCCAAACATTTTGGGGGCTGTGGGTATAAACATTTATATTCCGAATATCACCCATGGAATGCCCGTCGTGTTGCCATCTAAGTCGTACAAATGGCAACTACTTGCACCCATATATCATTTGAAGACTCTCTCCCTTGCCATTTTGTTTGGAAGTAAAAGCCAGCTTTCGTTTTTTTTCCTAATGATGAGAAGGGAGAGAGTATGGGAGAGCTGCTGGAAGTGAAGACAGAAGAACATGGAACGATTGCTCCGCAGACAGGCAGATTCGAATCTTCTTTTATAAGTTAAGCTCAAATTGCCAGGTTGAAGTCCAGCATTTTTCTTTTATAATTTGAGGTCTTCAGTTTCATTTGCTCCTGGGAAGATGCTCAACTGCCGGGGTAACTTTGAACAGTGCAAATTTGCCCTCAGTTTGCAGCCATTCATTTAGGGACGGTTGGAAACTATAAAGGCACTGAAAAAAGTGACTTACGGCTAGTCCTCACACTTACAACCGTTAGAGCATCATTACCAGGCTAGGTAACATCTTCAGCAGAGTGTAGGGGATGTGACTGTCGGTGTTCTGTTTAGAAGGGCTTCAGGTGTGGCTGTGTCAAGTGAGGGTCTTGTGATGGGTCTTGTGATGGGCCAGGTGTGAGTCATCAGTGAGTCTTGTGTTGGGTCTTCTGAGGGGGAGATCACAAGACCCATCACAGACCCTCGCTTGACACAGCCACACCTGAAGCCCTTCTAAACAGAACATTCACATCCCCTAAACTCCGCTGAGGAGGTTGCCTAGCCTGGTAACAAAACATTGAGAAACCAACCCACAAGCTCAGAGAACAAACCTTCACCCACATCCTACACCTGAGCTACAGATTACATAGGTCAGGAGTAGGCAACTTTGGTTCTTTTATGACTCCTGGACCTCAACTCTCAGAATTCCTGAGCCAGCACAGCTGGCTCAGGAATTCTGGGAGTTGAAGTCCAGGAGTCATAAAAGAGCCAAGGTTGCCTCCCCCTGGCATAGGTAGTAAGTCGAATTTAACACCTGTAATAACTGAAAGTTTTCATCTACATTCCAGAATTGGTCCCAGCTAAAACTGCTCTAAGAGCAAAGCCCAGGAACGAAAACAACCCGTCCTTCCCCCATCGTGACGTTTGCTACTCTTGCCTTGGGCTGACAGTGTCCCATTTCCCGATCCCTTGAGCTGTCTTTTGTTCAGCAAGGTGGCTGTTGTGGGCGTGCGGGCATGTATTGAGCAGAGGAGTGCAACCCAACTCACAGATGTGTCAGTCTACCTGGCAGCTCCTCTCCTTTCCAAACCATGCTCATTAGCTTCTTTTGGCATCTTAGCCTCTTCCCTGCCTGCCTGAAGCTCCGAGCAATAAAATATACATTGATATATTCTTCTGATCTATTTTGGTAGCTTCTGCTACAAAATAAGCGGCGATAAAGGGGCTTCTTTGGTTTGGCTGAGTAAAGAGATGCAGCTCGGCTTCCTACTACCTTCTAGAAATGAGATTTTGGCAGCCAGCTGTCCACCAGGACGTAGCCTTTGAAGGGTTTTTAAAGGGGTGAGATTTTTTGGATTTGCGACATTGGGAGAGTGACAAATCTGGAACATGGGGTCGACTGTGAGTAGATTAATGTCAGGTGCAAAGAATCAGGAGCTTAGGCAATTTAATTCAAGCCTGTATACAAGAATCTGGTCAACTAAGATTCAGTGCTAAACTGGCACTAGATAAGGGTGAACTGAATTCAGGAGAAGTTGTTCTTGGATCATTTGTGACAACGTAAGAATTTTAAGCTGATGACAAGCTTAACTCCACCCTCTCAGTTCTGCCTGCTCTTCTCCTACAATAATCGATGTTTTCATAGCAAGGCAACAATCCCGTATTCTTGTAAGGGAGGTTGATGGCTGTCCAGATGTTGCTGTGGTACAACTCCCAGCACTTTACATTGTGCAAATGTTGCCAGAAAAACAGCTCCTTTCTTATATTTTCTTTCCTCCTTTTTTGGTCTAAGCTATCATGATTGCTAAGTTGTTGTTGTTGTTTAATTCTATGGGAGGGAGAATTCGCTCATCGTAGGCAGTTAGATCTCTTGATAAGATCTAATTACATTCTTTGTATATGTGTTAATAATAGTAATTATATATTGTAAGGAATAAGTACACAGGGAAAATAAACATTTGGGATTCTATCAAAGATATCTGCACCCAGAACCTGGTATCCAGAGAGTGGGCAGGTTGAATTGTGGTTAACAAAAGATCAAAACACAGCTGATGATTAACATTATTAACCTATATTGTCCTATTAAATTCTTAATGGAAGCCTTGGCATGTCACCATTTCACGGGAAGAGCTCTTTGAGTGAACAGGAATTATCTGGGACATTGTTCCTCCCCAGGCTTCTTCTCCTAGATTTGAGAAGCCCTTGAGATGTTCTCTTTTGCTCTTGAGGAATGCCTCAGACTAGCCTTTTCATGCTTATAGGGCAGGGGTAGGCAGCCTTGGCTATTTTATGACTCATGGACTTCAACTCCCAGAATTCCTGAGTCAGCTGACTCAGGAATTCTGGGAGTTGAAGTCCATGAGTCATAAAAGAGCCGAGGCTGCCTACCCCTGTAAATATAGGGAGAACCTGAAAATGCTATGTTTAGAGCAACTGCCCTTCAGGGACCCATCAGCCTCTAGTAACTCTATTTCAAAAGACTGCCGGTCTTCTGTGGGAAACATCAGAACGTGTTTCCTGATTACCTTCTGGGAGGAGGGGGCTCCGTGGTATCCGTAGCAGATTCATCCATAGTTTCATTCCACACAGCATTAACCTTGTGAACTCTCAGGCTTCCTCCTTCCGTTATACATTCAAGATGGACAGTGTTTAATATTCATTTGTTATGTATATGCAGGGGTGTGGGTCTGCACATATGTTGTATATAGTATGGTTTAGGTGTACGTCATGTATGTGCTTCGCTTTGAGAGCGGGCAACTAAATTTCATTTTTTGGTGTGTGCTGTTGTGCCCACAGCAAAAAAAAATGACAATAAAGGTTATCTTATCTTATTTCCTTATCTTGCCCCATAGAGTCTCCCTTGGGTGAATACCGAAACGGAGACGGACCGAGAGTCCTGTCTTGTAGAAGGGGACATTCTGTTGACATTTCAAACCATAGACCTTGGCGAAGGAAAGATGTTCCTCTAAAGATTTAGGATCAGCTAGTGATGGGTTCCAGTGTGTCTCTTTTGGAAGCATCTGGCCAGCCTTGTTTGTAATTGGAAGCTATGCAGGATTAAACCTGGTTAACGCCTAGATAGGAGACTTCCAGAAGATCCCAGCAGCATAGATTGGAGTCTCATAAACCACCTTGAAAGGAGATCAGTGGCACAATTAAAAGTCAGGTAAAAAGCAAATAAATGAATGCAGGCAGGCATGCGTACATACCATAGAGGTAGTCCTTGACTTACATTCATTCGTTTAGTGATCATTTGAAGTTACAACGGCACTGAAAAAAAGTGAGCCCCTGACCAGTCCTCACACTTAGGACCATTGTAGCATCCCCACGGACCTGCAGTTGCTGTTTGGGACCTTCCCAGGTAGCTTCTGACAAGCAAAGTCAACGGGGGAAGGCGTTGTGATTTACTTAACAACCGTGGCAGAGAAATGGGTGCAGCTGACTTAACAGCCGTCTTGCTTAGCAATGGAAATTCTCATTCGTGGCCTACAAATGTCCCACAAGCCGAGTTCAGCTCAAACAAGACTTTGCGTTTCTTAGGAAACTTAAAGAAGATTTTTTCTAAAAAAAGGGAAAAAAAACAAATCTAAAAACTAGATGGCTTGCCCTGAGCCATTTTTGTAATAGCATCTAATAAACTTCTTAATTAAGGTGCTTAACCTTTTTTTTTAAAAAAAAGCAAGTTCTCGTTCCTGCTAGAACTAGGCTTTTTAAGCGATTGTCCACATCGTATTCAAAGAAGAGCAAGCAAAGCTTGCCTGTACTAGAGCTTTTTGACATGTAGGAACACACCAGGTAGTGAAACACAACACCCCCACTCTCTCCCCCCTTCCTTAGTCTAATACACCTGAGTTGAGCTATTTTTTTCCTTTAAAAAAACAACAACTGCTCAACAGCCAACTCGGTTCAGCTAATCCCAGCATAGAGCAAGGTGAGGTGTTTCGGGAAAAGGGTGCTTCTGATCCTTCACACAATGTTTCTATGAGCTCATAAAGGATACTTACATTGGCTGAGTGGGTGATGGCTATCGTGGATTTGACCTAAGCATTTGGCAGGCATTCGTCTTCCTTTCAGCCCAGAGTTAATTTAGCCACCTTTATAGTTCAAGCTCTTTAGCTGCAGACCTCTTGCCAAGGCACCAGGCACTCATGAAGCAAAGAGAAGAGATGGATTACTCCTCCTCCTTCCTCCTTCCTCCTCCTCCTCCTCCTCCTCCTCCTCCTCCTCCTCCTCCTCCTCTTCGCTAGTGTTTTTCCCACAGGTGCAGGGAAATATCCCACATTATGAAATTCAGTAGCTCTCTGGAGCTGGACAGGTCCACCATAAATGATCAGAAGATCCCACTTTTCCTGTCTTTTCAATCTGTTCGGTCATTGATTGTTGCAGCGATACGCAACATTATAAAATCCACTGCAAAAGCATCACTCCCTTTTTCAATGTCACATTACGGGTTGTTAAAGCCTCTGATCCACTGCCAATCTCCATGAATATTGATCATCATGCTCTATTATTAGCATTTTCTATTAGCATTATTAAAATTGCACGCCACTGCTTAAAGCTGTGAACCATGTTGAGTGCCTCGGCAGAGAAGTTCCAATAGGGAGGCAGCTCACACACGAACCCATCATCTGCTTGAAACTGGCTGGAACCTTTACAGAATTCTCTTTCACAACTAATGAGATCTGGCAACGGTGAGCCTGGAGCAGAAACATGGGTGACATTGAAAGGAAATATCTTTTTTTTTCATCTCCTTCTGCCAATCATTAGTGGGTGAAATGTGTGTGTATAATATACAGTATATAAAGAGATGGGGAGGTTGCAAAATTACTCCCAGCTGCATCTCTTTTTTTGTGTGTGTTCATTAAAATTTTAATTGCAAACATTTAGGAGGCTCCCAATTTAAACCATGGAGAACGAAAAGTTAATTTTGTGACTGTTTGGCAGGTGATTGAATTAGCAGAGCCCAAGGGCACACCCCATTCTAAAAAAACAAAAGGTCTAGTTGGGAAAAGATCTCCTCATTCTATTTCAGAAGAATCAGTCAGGAATCCTTTTCTCATTGCAGGAAGTGCAAGTTTCAGAAGGCCAGGCAGATCCCAGTGTCAAGATTTGCCAGCCATGATGCTTCTTGTCATCTCCAGGTGAAAGATCAAACAATTCAGTTACAGCATTTTGCAGAAACTTTGAGGCTTTTCACATCTCTCTTTTGTGATCTCCTCCTCCTCCTCCTCCTCCTCCTCCTCCTCCTCCTCCTCCTCCTCCTCCTCCCTGCAAACCCCACTCCCTCTGGCACTGATGATGTTTCCTAGTTGGGTCATGAAATGTCTGCAAGAAAACAACTCAGGTCAGAGAGCACCAAGGAGCCCACAGTCCTCCTTCTCCTCTTCTCCTTCTCTACTTCTTCTCCTCCTCCAATCTGTCCAACTTAGTCACTGCCAAGTTGTGGGTGTCATGCTGTCTCTAGAAATAAAATCTGGCCCTTTGCCACATCTCCAACTAGCAAACCTGCTGGTACCCAGAGAGGTAATTGCAAGGACTGGCCGGTAAGTTGCTTTTTTCAGCACAGTTGTAATTTCAAATCGTCACTAAACCAATGATCATAAATTGAGGACTCCCTCCAAGGGACACCCTTTGGTGCCTATTGAAATGTTAAAATAAAATGCTGATGCATCAATTTGTGTCTGCAGGATAGGACAGAGGTGGCATATCTTGAATAAAGACTTACACTGCTGAGAATTGTTTGAGGAGCTTGAGAAACTCATAACTTTGCATGGCTTCTCTCCTTTTCCCCCATTTTGGCTCCGTTTTCCTTCTCTTCCCCTCATAGAAGGAGAGTCCAAAGCTCAGCCTGGGAAGCTGGCGGGTTACTGGCTGATTCACGGGGTTTTCCCGCCATCAGGATGCTCCTTTCTGGATCCGACCAATTACCAGCTCCCATGATGTATAACACCATAAAACCCTTAACCTCATTATGGAAAATTTCTTTTGAATGGCCTTTAAAAACCATCTCATTATACAGGGAGAACTGTAATTACCTTTAACAAGGCAGAGATATGGTACGAGCCACTGAATTGGGACTGTCAAAACAGCCGCGGCAGGAGGTGGGCCTCTAACCGGAAGGGCAAATGCTGCTTAACGTCTCTCCTGTCCGCAGACTTTGAAATCTGCAGCCCCAAAACAGGTGTGGCAAAAGTTGGAGGATGGTCTTTTTGCATCCTGTTGCCTCAACGCTCATGGCAGGCCTTTTCTTCACAGAAGGGGAGAACTCTGCGCAGGACAATTTAACAATTCAATTTAATTATTTTAAATAAATAAGAAATTATTTAATTTTTTTGTCTTGGCCAAGGGAGACAGCATAGTCCAAAGACATTTCTGCGGTCATATGGCCAGCATGGCTATCCAGCAAGGTGCACAGAATATTAGTACCTTCCCACCGAAGTGGTACCTATTTATCTACTTGCATTTGCATGCTTTCGAACTGCTGGGTGGGCAGGAGCTGGAGCAAGGAGCAGGAAACTGGCACTCAGATCTCAAACTGGGCCGTCAGCTTTCCAACTGACAAGCTCGGCATTTTTAACCTCTGAGCCTCCGTACTCCCTCCATGCAAATGTTAGCTGGCAAATTGAAGGGGGGAAAAATAAAGGGGGGGGGGAGAAACCATTTCTACCTAATAATCCATCTCTTTCATGTAGTGAGTCAATGCTGGATTTGGGTGCAAATATTCTCTCTGGGCAAACAGCACCCAAGCACATGTCTCTGGCAAATGTTGGATATAACTGCTTTTCTTGGATCCCTTTTATGGCTGTTCATGATTGTAAGTGAAAGAACGGCATGATTTCAATGACAGATGGCTGCGTTTCTATTTTTTTTCCTTTCCTTTTTGGCCTTGAAATCAGAAGTTTATAGAAATGGAAGGGGATTTAGCTTTTTGGTGCCGACCTGCGCGTGGGTGAAAGGTCTCCCTGACTAGCGGGCACAGCTGTGAACCATACAGTTTTGCTTTGATTCTACAGATGGCGTTGGGCCAAAGAAGAAGGCAGCAAAGCTTATCCTTTAACATGAGTTGTGTTTGGATCCCTTCTGCAAACTTCAAGCGAGTCCTTTTTATATTGTTCAAAGGAGGAGGTTCAGCAGGGGGCACTTCCATGCAAGAAAAGCAAAAGAGCTCATGATTGAAACTTTAGAAATGATGTTTACTGGCCAGTAGTTGCCTTATGGGTTAATTGAGCCAGTTATTGTGGTGTATTATGGTGAAGGCATCAAGCTAGAAATCAGGAGATGGTGAGTTCTAGACTCACCTTAGGCATGGAAGCTGGCTGGGTGACTCTGGGCCCATCACCAGGAGGTGATGAATTGTAGTCCTGCCCTAGGCATGGAAGCTAGCTGGATGACTTTAGGCCAATGGCCAAGAGATGGTGAATTCTAATTCTGCCCTACATATGAAAGCTGGCTGGGTGACTTTGGGCCAATCACTAGAGGATGGTGAATCCCAGTTCTGCCCTAGGCATGAAAGCCAGCTGGGTGACTTTGGGTCAATCACCAGGAGACAATTTCTAGCCTTGCCTTAGGCATGAAGCCAACTGGTTGACTTTGAGCCAGTCCCTCTTTCTCGGCCCTTGAAAGAAGAAGGTAAGGACAAACCACTTCCAAAGACCTTGCTAAGGAAATTCCTTAGGCATAGTTCAAAGCCTTGGAATCATGCTTTCATACAATCATAGAATCATTGGGCTGGAAGGGACCATGGAAGTCTTCTCGTTCTGGCCACCAGCAGTGGTGCCTCCCAGAGTTTGTATCTTGTGATTCCACCATCCTGCACCACCAGGTCTCCTTTAAGCAGAATTTCTCAACCTTGTCAACTTTAGAATGTGAGGATGTCAATTCCCAGATGTATCAATTACCACTCAGGCAACCCAGTTTTGGGCGGAGATCTGTGCCAGAGATTAAATCAACATGATTTTTTTTAAAAAAAAAAGAGAGAGAGAAAGAGAGAAAGAGTGAACGGTGCTTTACTGTTATTGTTATTGTCACTGTTAAATCAGCCCAAGCAACTGAAGAACGGAATCTAGGAGAAAAGCAAATTGAAATGAAGGAATTGCCAATCAAATTTTCTCTTTTGTGTCCATCTTTCTTTGTGCTTTGTTAGTGGCACTTTTACAATTTTCCCTCCCCAGATTTAATTTCATTCGGATCAATACCGAGTTAATTGAAAACTGTTATAACCGACTCTGCTGCACAATGACATTGTCATCCTTTTAAATTAGTTTATTTTCCTCTCAGTTAGGAATGATAAACACATGCAACTACAGGGAAATGTCCACAACCTGATGTCCATTTATTTTTATTATAGCAAACTATTGTCACCCTAGCATGACACAACAAAGGTAGGACCAAAATTAAAAGTTGATTGGACTCTTAAACTCAAGAACTGGGGCCATGGGTGAAAATTGAAACATGACCAATTTATTATCATTCAGTAGGCATAAGCTCTGATTGATTCACTAAAATATCCCTGCCTTTATAAAGTACTGCTTTCTTCATTTTTAGGAAACCTATCAAATTTTAAAGATTTAATTTTGAAAAAATATGAAATTAAACCTGTTTCCTTTCCTAGTGCATTTGTTTGTAGATAGATAGATAGATAGATAGATAGATAGATAGATAGATAGATAGATAGATAGATAGATAGATAGATAGATAGATAGAGGTAGAGGCAGAGTTAGATCAATATCCTTAACGGATTGTGGGAAGGCTGTAAACATAATATATCTTAACTTCAAAAAAGCATTCGACAAAGCAAACATGACATTTGGATATCTAGCTGAAATGGTGGAAACATAATTGGCTCCGGAAAAGCATATAGTTATCTCAAAGATTATATAATTTTGAATTCATGGGGGAAAAAAACCTTTTCCACTTCCTGCTGTGCAGGTCAGTCTTCCCTTCAAGTAATTCCCCAATTCTTTGCACCGCACTTGAAGGCTTTAGAATAATTGGAACACTTCAGAGAATGGCACCAAGAATGATAAGGGGACCAGAAACCACATCCTATGAGGAGAGATGGAAAGTGCTGAATATATTTTGAGAAAAGATGACTAAGAGGAGATTTGATAGCAGTTTTGAAACATCTCAACCAAGGTCATGTAGTTAAAACAAAACATGAAGTTCTCTCTCATTTGAGGGTGCAGGATATTAAATAAATAATTTAGTTATTTTAGGCCAGGAGACGTTTGACAGTGGATTCAAAGACCCTGAGATACAGGGTGCTCCCCTTTCTTTGATCTATTCATATAGAAGTTGGACAGCTATCTGTCTGGGATGTTTTGACTTGGTTCCTGCCCTGTGGGATTTTGGGATTTGAGACCCTAAAATTGAAAAAGGCATAGATGAGAACAAACAAAGTAATCCAGACTTGGCTCAACATCTTACAGTAGAAGGCAAATTGTTGAGGTAGAGATATACCAAAGTGAGCAGTAGAACAAGTTGGAGATTGTGTCTCACAACCCTGTCTTCTTAAGATAGTATGATGGATGAGCAATGCTAAGCTAACTCAATCCAGTTCATCAGCAGCTCTTCTTTGTATGGATCACTATTTTAAGGGATTTCTTTTTTTTTTTACTCTGAAGACACACAATTTCAATACATAATAGCAATAGAAAACAATGCAGGTCATCCAATCTCATGGCGTGGTCCAAGAACAGACACCTTGACATGAAACAGTTGAGTTTCAAGAAATGTTACCATCTCTTGTCCCAAAAGTGGTTTTTCAAAAGGCCAACTGAATTCAGTCAGAAGTGAGGAGGCTTCTTGGATGAGAAGCAAAACAGCTTCAAATTAAAAAGGCTTTGAAATCCAGTTGCCTTTTGAAAAAACACCTTTGGGACAACTGTGTCCTGGATGACTGAGAATCTGCATAGACAGTTATCTCTTGCTACCAAAAACTTCCTTGCTCCTCATTCCCAGTCTATAAAACTATTACTTCTTTCCAAAAATGGGACTGTTTAATTAAAAATGGGCTTCTGGGGAGGATGTGGGTCATCAAAGCAAGTTGAACCTCATGAGAAGCTGGCCATGGATTCATAACTCCTGCCACTGCTTTTTTGCGATGTTGGCTTTCCATTCCCCCATATAAACAGGTCCTTTCAACTTATGCATCCCGGTGTGACTCCAGTTCCCTTTGAAAAGAGATTTTTGTTTTGTTATCCCGATTTCCTCCCGATTTCAGATTCCTTGGGTGGAGTTTATCTGCCCTTCTCTTTGTGATTTTCTTTCCAGTCAATCACTTCTTCAGTCTTCTGCAGATTCGGTCTGCTTTTACATCCTAATTTGAAACCTGGCTCTGTGCCATCTTTCACTTGTGGTCTTCCATCTGAAAGGTGAGAAGCCCAGGAGATTGCAGATTCTGGAGAGCAGATAGTGCATGACGAGAGGAGAGGACAGAATGCAGCTCTCTTTGGAACAACAAGAGATCAACACCACTTTTTTCCCATCCAAGGGTGGAGCATTTTAGCACTCTGTGGCATGTAGTAAGCGTGTAGTACCCCTATTCTACACTGCTGACATTTTCTCCAGTACAGCTGTCAGAAATTATCCTTCACACAGTATGCAAATCATTTCAGATAGAAACTTTATGCTGAGTTTTATTTTTCCTCATCTGGTCAAGAAAATAATAGCCGCCACTGGAAATATAATGCCCCAATGGAATGAATTTATACAGCCGCATCACCCAGGCTGACCTTTTCAATATTCTATATTTTGATTGGCTGTCTACTTTCCCTCAGTCCCCACAGGTTAATTAGCTGCTGAGTGGTCTTGAAGCTGGCTTGGCTGGCCAATCCAGTTGCAGAACACTGAAAAGGTCAAAGACATCCGTGCCTAATGAAGCATGTTCTGGGGAAATGTTATTACAAGAAGGGAAATTGTGTTAAATTTCTCCAGGAAAGAAACAGGCATCACCTTTGAACTGCTGATGCTTAATTTGGAATGGCATTAGCTACCAGTTGACTACTCACATCAACCATTAACCTGAGGTGCAGTGGCTCAGTGGCTTAATGATGCTGGAGATGTCTCAATTCCAGTGGTTCAAGCCCCAGCACTGTGTGGCAAGGTGAGCTCCTGTCACTCAGCTTTTGTCCACCTAACAGTTGGAAGCATGCTCTATGCAAGCAGATAGATAGGTACCACTTTGGTGGGGGGACAAGTGGTGCTCTGTGCAGGCAGTCAGACTCCTCACAGCACTGAACCTTCCCAGTTGCAGTGCCTGTTTGCAAGGTAGCTCCAGGAAGGGAAGTGGCCTTGGGTGACGCTACAAGAAGAGCCGCTCATGCGAATCCAGCTGGCCTTCCTGTGGCGCACCTTGGGAAGCGTGCGTGTTCTATAACACGGCCGATACCTTGGCAAGCCAGACTACTACTCTGCACTAGCATTGTGATCTCCTGGCTACTGTAACAATGCCATCTGCTAATAATAATAACTCTTAGCCTACAGCATAATTTTGGAGCCATGGTGAACAAATAGCAATGGTTCCCAGCTTATTCCTTGTGCTGAAAGGTAAAGCCAATTCATCTTAATCTCTCTATGGAGTCTGCCCTTCTCTCTGATGCCCAGGCCTTTGTGAAGGATCCTGGTGTCAAAGGCACTATTTTATAACCTTGGCACCATTCTATGGCACTGGAAGGGCTCCAGCTGCTTGGTGAGACTGGTCCCTGAGAGGTGACACTTGTTGATTATCTTAGCCTATGGTGCCCGCACCAGTGGTAGGTCTTGACAATATGATAGAAGACCTGGAAGTCATTGAGGCAGTATTTAGAATGACTAAAGCCAGAATTGGCAGTGGGAGAGAGATGCATGAGGGCGAATGCTTAATTGTGTCTCGTGTAAGGATAAAAAAAAGAGAAGTTTATGTGGTTACTTCATAATGATTTATTGGATTCTTGTGCTTTACAGAGTAAGCATTCTAAGAAGAAAAAGTGCAAGGGGGGGGAATGCAGTGACCACTATTTGCCAGCAGGAAATGGCATAATATATTGTATTACACTCAAAGGTTGGGTGGTACAGATAGTTAGTGGCCCACAGCTTAAATCCAGTTGAATGGAATGGCTCTGCTCTAAGAACATGGTTAATTGGATCCAGGCCATGAAATGGCATTTTAGTACGTCCACCTCTGAACAAGAGCAAAGGTTGCTGGGTTGGAGGTTAGAGTTTAGAAAAGTCGCAGACTCTGCCATTAAGACGGGAGAGTTTTCCAACTATTAATCATAATTAACACAGGAGATGATTAATTGTACAAGGAGGAAAGGGCAGGCACGGATGCCAAGTGGGCACGTTCCTGTTTTGAAAGGGACACAGCCTGCTTTGTCGCGAAACTATGCCAGAAAAACCAATTTACCATGGTAACCCATCAGGGCTTCAAAACTTGTTAGCAAATCCTTGTCACCTCTTGGGCTCCCCTCTCTGATTCTGGAGCTGTCTACCCTGCTTGGATTCAACCCCCTGGGTGATTTTACATTTTGGTCTGGAAACTATGCCAAGGATGGGAGCAATAAACATGCAAAGGGGGTCAGACGGTCCTAGCAAGATGATCCATCAGATGGTGCCAGAATTGTATGTGTGTTGCTAAGATGTGTCAGTTTCTCCAGTCATTCAAAGCCAGCTGGGTTCATTTTGCTAAGCCAGAATCCAGATTGCTAGTTGACAGTTTACTCTCTTGCATTTGTGAGTATCTGTCCTCTAAATCTGGGACAGAGTCCACAGTGCTGTGATAGTTTGAGTTTTGGTGCTGTTCTCATCACAGTTTTAAAGCGTTTTTATCTTTCCTTCATGCTGTTTCTTCTTTCTCTTTCCTGGATTGGTTACATGGGAAATGAATGAGTCAGTAGCCTATTAGCTGCTCTTCCAGTATAATTTTGATATCATTAACATTATACCCAGCAGTCTCCTTGCTGACTGATGTCCTTGATGAGCACTGGAGCCCACAAGGTCAAAGGGTGAGGGCTTGACTATTGTGGCACTGGTGCAGATGCCACCCACCATGAAACTGGCACTTTTCAAATTTGGGAAAACACACAAACTCAAACCCAGAAGAGCTTACTGGAAAGCTGGTCAACAAAGTCACTCCCAAGAAATGGTATGAAAGTTAGGGCAAAAAGAGAAAAAATGCTGCCTAGGGAACAATCAGATAAAAGAGGGCATAGCCCAGAGCTGAATAACAGGTAGAGAAAGAGACTCGGAAGGAACCCCACCTAGCTTCTTAAGCTGTAAAAGAGGCAGTGGGAGATTTGTACTTTTAGAGTTGCCAGATTTTGTTAATGTAGTTTTAGAGAACAGTCAGATAAGGGAGGGCATGGCCCAGAGCTGAATAACGGGTAGAGAAAGAGACTCGGAAGGAACCCCACCTAGCTTCTCAGACTGTAAAAGAGACAGTGGGAGATTTGTACTTTTAGACTTGAAAGATTCTGTTAATGTAGCCATATAATAAAGTAAAATTAACTCATCTGGTCATTTCCTGTCTGGTCTACCTGGGAAAGCTAATAGCAATCTTGCACGTCTCCAAATCTCCCACTGTATCTTTTACAGCCTAAGAAGCTAGGGAGGGTCCTTTCGGAGCTAGCAAATGGCTTCCCAAATGGCACCCAGAAAGCCAACACAGATCTCTCCAGCTGCAACTCCCTTCACCCTGACATTTGTAGCTTGTGCATTTGGGTGAGAGGTGTGTGTATGCCAGTCACTAAGGAAACCACGGACACAAGAGCTAGTTTTTGCTATTCTCTGCATAATCTCCCCATCACGTTTCAAATCCTGTGTTTTATGAGGTTCCTAGTTAAGCCTTTTACCTTTCCCAGGATGCTTTTGTAACCAAAATTAAAAAAAATGTATTTAAAAAAACAAACCCAAAAGAATTGTAAGTCATTGCAAGAACAAAATACCATCTCGGGCAACAGGAATATGTAGTTTCTACTGCCCACCCCCCAAAAAATGAGAATATGTCAAGAATATATGCTTTTTATTAGCGCCAGATGTTCTCGAGACAATGTCAGACAATGCACTGGAGACGTTTAGAGTAATATTTGCTTGGTTTACAAATGAGTAAACAGTGGGAGTCTAGGCAAATAGCAAGCATGAAATCCACTGCTCTGTATTACGGCAGCCTTGCTCAATCTCTCTTCTGAATTTCTCCGAAAGTCATTCCCTTTAAGAGTGCATTTTTCAGAGGACAGAAGGAGGGAAATGATGCATTGCATGGGAAATTGCTGCTTTTGAATTTAATTGCAGATCCAGTCTGTAGGAAAGGCGTCGTCTCTTACCTGTCTGATTCATCCAGCTCTTTCCTACTGAATCCAAGGTCAAGGGCCTGGAAAGCCTTCCAGGCAGACTCAGTGAGGAAACCCCCGTCTCCTGCTTGCATTAATTCCAAAGAATTCCACCTCTGTTGGGGGAAGTAATTTATGACGATCATAATTAGTAACAGCTGACAGCCGTGTCTTCCCTGAATTAACAAATCGCCTTCTAAAGTTATCTAAATTTGAAGCAGCGGTGAGAAATTGCATGCTTTGACTACCTGGTGTACAAAGATATACTTTCTTTTTCGGTAGGCAGCTCCATCCCGGGAGCGTGTTTCAAGACAGCTTCTGCTTTGTCTAATCCCACGAGAGTGAGAGGGAGGGAGAGCTGAGCTAATTTACTTTCCATTTAGCTGCAATGGAGTTGAAACATCAAGACCCTTCCTCTCTCCCTTCCTCCCTCCCTCCCTTTCTTCCTCTCTCCCTTCCTCCCTCCCTTCCTCTCTCCCTTCCTCCCTCCCTCCCTTTCTTCCTCTCTCCCTTCCTCCCTCCCTTCCTCTCTCCCTTCCTCCCTCCCTCCCTTTCTTCCTCTCTCCCTTCCTCCCTCCCTTCCTCTCTCCTTTCCTCCCTCCCTCCCTTTCTTCCTCTCTCCCTTCCTCCCTCCCTTCCTCTCTCCCTCCCTCCCTCCCTCCCTCCCTCCCTTTCTTCCTCTCTCCCTTCCTTCCTCCCTCCCTCCCTTTCTTCCTCTCTTCCTGCCTTCCTTCCTCCCTCCCTCCCTCCCTCCCTCCCTTCCTTCCTTCCTTCCTTCCTTCCTTCCTCCCTTCCTCCCTTCCTCCCTCCCTCCCTCCCTCCCTCCCTTCCTTCCTCCCTCTCCCTCCCTTTCTTCTACCAGTGCTCTGGAAAGCACCATTCTGTTTCTCAATCCTTCCTCAAATATCAGGTTTCAGATCCAGTGAGGAGCGTTGGATTGTCTGAATCCCTTTGAGCCTTTTCAAACTTCTGAATTGGTCTCCACAGGCCGAACAATCCGGTCCAATTGGAACTTTCAAACTCATGTGGGAAACCAATACCACCGGGGGGGGAGGGGTTCTTTTAAAGTGGTGTAGGAAATCAGACTTATTTCAGTGACACTTCTGGTTGTTTAAATAGAATAGAAAATGGTTCTTTATTCTGTGCCAGAAGGAATTTTAAGCAAAGCTCTCAGAGACTGAATGCGGGGTTTTTGCTGTTATCTTGGTGATGAATACCCAAGGGGAACAAGGGATTCTGAAGCCTTCTCTATTTTGCAGCCTCCGTGGCTTTGTGCATCTCAGCCATATCCCAAAGGAATTCCTTCTAGCAAGAAAAGAGGCTCCCAAATAGCACAACAGCCTTTATAACAAAAAGAAATAAGTAAAATTACAAGACGCCACTACTTTGCTGCAATAAGATGACCTCACAGATGCCACCAAAGGAAAGAGGTTGTACTCTGCAAATAGGGAAGAAAAACAGAAGCATCCTTTTTTGCCACAGAAAACAACATTCCAGGAAGTTGGAGAACATGGAGAAAAGAGTAAAGAATAAAGTTTGAAGGGTTAAAAAACCGATCTAGAAATATCAAATTAGAACCCACAAGAAGACTCAGCTGAGAGCTGGTGTTGTTCACACATCCATGATCTCAGGACCTAGATGTGATGATGTCTCTTGAGTCCTTCAAATGTTAATCAAGTTTGGTGGTCAATCCTTTTGACCCTGAACATAGAGAGAAATGGATATTCCCAATAGGAAGATGTCAAAAGCTTGACCTAAGGCTGTTTGCACACCTGACCATAATTTCATGGTGTAGCTGTGTCTTATTTAAGTCCTGTTGAGTTGAGAAGTTCTGTCTTAACTAAGTCTAGATCCCATCCTTGGTCTTGTGAAGACTGCATCTTTCTCTCTGTTTTGGTCATCATCTGAGATACAGTTTATCTTCTGCCTTCCCCCTTTCCACTATTTTTATTCATCTACAACCTCGCTAAGTAGTGTGTTCATGTGAAAATGTGAGTCTAATTCTCTATTAGATGGAGCTCTTTAGTTAAGATCAACAGACCATTTGAGGAGAGCAGGTAGTCCTTGATTTATTACTACTATTGAATTACCGTCATAAGTCAAGTCATGAGAAGCGGGTTGTCACATGACCAATCTGATTTTACACCCTTGTTTGTGCCAGTCACTAAGTGAATCCACAGTCATTAAGTGAAAGGCATCCTTGTCAAGTGCTTTTCTGCAAGGCTTGTTTTTTGCTGGAAACCAGAAGCTGACACCAATTTCCGGCAAAAAAAATGTTGCGAGTCACGTGCACATGATTGCCAGGACGAGGGTGGCAGGCATGGAAACTTGAAATACAGGTCCCAAGTACCTTTTTGTGTGTGTGTGCATCATAACTTGAAATGTTTGCTAAGGTCATAAGTTGAGGGCTACCTGTAGCATTAACTTTCTTAGGCTAGACTTCCCGAAGCGAAATTGCTCTCCTCTCTTTTTTAGCAGAAGAGAATTACAGCTTTGACCTTGACTAGACACAATTTTCTCTTCCTTTTTTTCTTCCCCAAATATTCAAAAGCCAACAATCTTTGCTTAAACAATTTCGGCTCCTGGGCAGATTTATTCCATCTCGCTGCCAGCTACAAGAAATGCTTGCTATTCTCCATAGGATATTTTTTCCCCACTGTAGTAAATCCACCATGATGAATTTGGTGAGATTTATAACACTTCACTAATAAAGTTGCCCACCATCTATTATTTTACTGAGTCTGGCAAGTGATTGGAATTGAGGCCCAGAAAATGGTAGATGGCAGAGGCTGTTTAATGAAGATTATTTTGGATATTGTAATACTTTGAAATCTGCCAGGGTCACGCTGTAAATCGGTGGATTTTACAGGGACCATATTCTGAATTCACAAAGAAGCAGACTAGGTCATGGGAAGGTTTTCTCTCTAAAGTTCAGTTTTCTAATCAAGGAGAGATCTAACCTATAAATACAGAGAAATTTCCTGACAATGAGACCAATTCATCAGTTTGATACTGTTAGAGTTATCATTTCAGGCTGCCTTTTGCAATTGACTGATGGTGTTTTTGTCAATGGCGATGGGCATTGTTTTGGGATTGGAGCATTCCCATTGGTACTGTCTTTGCTTTCTTTTCCCACAGCCATTCTACTTTATTTTCAGGTCATTATTAAAGTTTATATGCTGTCCTATTCCCAGTGATTCTGGGCAGTTAAGCCTACTTTTTATAAAATGCTTAGGTAAAGGTAAAGGTTCCCCCGCACATGCGTGCTAGTCGTTTCCGACTCTAGGGGCTGGTGCTCATCTCCGTTTTAAAGCCGAAGAGCCAGCGCTTGTCCGAGGACGTCTCCGTGGTCATGTGGCCGGCATGACTAGATGCCAAAGGCGCACGGAACGCTGTTACCTTCCCACCGGAGTGGTCCCTATTTTTCTACTTGCATTTTTACGTGCTTTCAAACTGCTAGGTTGGCAGAAGCTGGGACGAGTAACAGGCGCTCAATACCCATAAAAACACATTAAATTCTTACTACAATGTGCTAAGCACATTGATTTGTGCTTTAAATTGTAAGCCGCCCTGAGTCTTCTGAGAAGGGCGGGATATAAATGGGATTAAAAAAAAATAGTTCCCTAGATCTTTGTAGGAGGATCTCAATGGGAGATCCTAAACCTGGCTGGGAATTATGGGAGCTGCTGTCCAAGGCATCTGGATGGGAGGTTATCTAATAAAGTCTGACATTATTTCCACCTCTTTCTTTCTTAATAACCTCAACAGACAGGTTGCTAAAATCCCTCTAATCTACTTCTCAGACCTTTTCAAACATAGTTTACTTGTCTTTGGGGCTTTGTTCTTTGTTGTGTGTGGTGTTAATCAGCCTGGTTGGTCCCTCTAATGAGCAGTAACCTTGAAAATATAAAAGCAACATGTGTGCTGCTTATCCCCAGATGATCACTCAAGTTATTTTCAGCAGGGATCTGAACAAAAGGAAAAGAAAGAGAAATGGGAAGGAAGGAAGGAAGGAAGGAAGGAAGGAAGGAAGGAAGGAAGGAAGGAAGGAAGGAAGGAAGAAAGGAAGGAAGGAAGGAAGGAAGGAAGGAAGGAAGGAAGGAAGGAAGGAAGGAAGGAAGGAAGGAAGGAAGGAAGGAAGGAGAGAATAAAAATCTCAGCTGGCATACAGCATTTTAATTTTGTTTTCATTTTTATTTTTATGGAAGATCATGGCTTTTGATTTTCTGGGATGATAGAATAAAAGGGGAGCCTGTTTAAGGTCAATTTAATTTTTCCCCCCCTTAAATTTGTAGTCTCTGTTGGTTGTGGTTTGTTCTCCGAGTTTGCTGTTTGGCTTCCAAACGTTTTGTCACCCCACTAGGTGATATCCTCAGCAGAACTTGGTGGGTTGTGTTTGAACTGTCACGCTGTGTGTCCTGTTGGCTCACAGGCAAGTCACATGTCACGACCAGCCAGTCACACAGCCCACCAACCACATGACCACACAAAAGCAACAAAAGCAATAACAATGTTTTCGAACATTGTGGGGAAAATAAATAAGAACTTTAAAAACTGGATCTAGGATAAGGTGATTAAGATGATAAATCAGAAAAGAAGCTTCATGTTGATGTGGTTGTTACTTGTAGAAATACCAGAAAAATGTTTATATTCAATTGTTTATCTATTAAAATACTAAGAAATGTACTAATTTAAGGTTGATAAATGAGAATATTATCGGAAGAAGAGAAAATCAAGGAAAGCTACTATGTGGAGTATGGAATTATGGAAACTAATTGTTATTGATTGTTTGTAAATACAAACCCAGACATCATGCTGTTTACCAAATATTAAGGCAATCATGTTAAAAAAAATTATACACACACACACACACATATATATATACATACGTACATACACACACACACATATATATGATCATATGTGAAGGGCGGTATATAAATAAAATTGTTATATATATATATGGATCTTTGGTCATTCGGGTTTTTCCCCGCGTAGAACTAAAGGTGTAGGCGCAACGTTTCGACGGAATCCCATCCGTCATCATCAGGCTGGTGGCTTCAGCTTCTTTCTTCTGGGAGAAAGAAGAAAGAAGAAAGAAGCTGAAGCCACCAGCCTGATGATGACGGATGGGATTCCGTCGAAACGTTGCGCCTACACCTTTAGTTCTACGCGGGGAAAAACCCGAATGACCAAAGATCCACATACAAACACCCGCGAAAACCTCAGAAAACATTATATATATATATATATATATATATATATATATATATATATATATATATATATATATATATATATATATATATATATATATATATATATATATATATATATATATATATATATAAAAGAGCAATAAAAACAGAGAGTCTGCTGAGGACGTCACCTAGTCTGGTGACCAATTGTTCGGAAGCTACACAGCAAAGTCTGGAGAACCAACCAACAACAACGTCTACCATCCAAGCTACAAATATTTTCTCTCCTTTCTGAGGACTCTCCTACAGTCTGGGGTTTTCTGGCTGTCTCCCACCCAAGTACAAACTAGGAAATAAACTGACAAACCAATCATGAAACCACACATTGAAGGACATACTCCAGGGTGATTTATGACTGTCAGAATAAAGCAAATTTGCCCTGGGTGGGTGAGATGGGGTTCTGTGATCCGAATGAAAACGAGTTTATTTGTATAAATGGATTCTATTTGAATCACGCGCACACACACACACACACACACATACACACCACAAAGAACCTTTTTTTCCAACTGAGTCACCTCCTAGCTTACTTTTTCTGCTTCCTATTCAACAGAGGGGGCCGCTGGGTGACCTCCGCCTCTAAGTTCCTTCCCAGCAAAGGAATTAACAAAACAATTGACTCACTCTTCAGTCTATGCAAATTCTTCCTCTGCAAGTTAATTGCTTTGCAACCTGATGAGAAAGAAACATTTATTTAGCAAAGGCTCAACCTCCACTAGGAACACAAGAGAGGGACAAAGGGATGGCTCACTTCAGAAAGAAAAGAGGCAACTTTCTAGTTGAGAATTGCTTTGCTTATCAGGACCTTAGTTACAAGTTGAACATAACTTAGCTTTGATCCAGGGGCAAGAGGTTGTTCACCCATCCATCCTTAGTAGATGGAAAATGATTTTTTTTCAATCAGCTAGAAGTGAACAGCCTTCGAACAGCCTTACTCAGGATGTAAGCATATAAACTGGATTTTAAAATAATAGTAATAATAGAACTGTGTTCGCCGACTATGAAATTCTTACTGTCTGTTGTGAGGCCAAAATGTCAGATTGTTAATTCCGAGGCACCCTGGGGCTAAACAGGACAAGCTATTTTGCCACCCTTACTTCTTCTTTAAAAAGAGCTGCCCATTTTCTCGCTGCCTGCGGAGATTTCTCCAGGCCTAACACCATCCGTGCAGACCCCACGATCCAACCTTGAGCTACAAATATTACCTTCTACTGTATAACACCACTCAGCTTCCTAGTGGCTGGATAGAATCAGCATTAAAATTAGATTTATTTATTTGTGTGTTTATAAAATGCATTGCCCCCCCCCCCCGTCATGGTTCCGACTGACGAAGCCAACCAAGCAAACGCCTTCGAGACATTCCGATATTCCTAATGTAAAACTTTACTGAGTACATCATTTCGGCACTTATAAAAGCAAAGCCAGCTCTGGCAAAACCCCACCCAAGCCCCACATAGTGAAAGCCTAGAAACAGGGGTAGGCAACCTTGGCTCTTTTATGACTTGTGGACTTCAACTCCAGGAAATGCTGGCTCAGGAATTCTGGGAATTGAAGTTCACGAGTCATAAAAGCCAAGGTTGCCTACCCCTGGCCCTAGAATTTCTCTCCTCCCTCTGGATCAGGTCACGATGCTCAATTAAATGCAGCAATATTGTTATGAGAAAGTATCTCTGGGTTTGGTCAGACACCTGGCAACCGTCCTTGGTTCCCATGGTCCGCTTCCTTAATCTTTGAAGCCTGCATTCCAATCCGATTCTTTCCCCCCTAAGTTCGTTGGCAAGCTGAGAAGCAATAACTGTTGCAGGAGCAAAAAAACATCCTTCAAAACTTGACACCCCCATCTTACCGACAGTGTAGCTCACAATCATATATATGTGCTGTTTCCCCCCCCCCAGGCCATTGGTAGAGCCTGGTCTTTAGGCCCTTATGAAAGGGTAAGAGGGTTGGGGTCAAGCTTACATTAGGGGGCAAGATGTTCCAGAGGGCAGGAGCCACAGCTGAGAAGGCCCTCTTCCTGGACCCCACCAGCCAGAATAACCAGGCTAATGGGACTCACAGCATGCCTCCTCTTCCAGCATGAGAGGGATGGGCCAGATTGTCCAGATTCAGAGATATTTGCGATATTGAGAGGACATCTAGTTGGGGAAACCGGCCATGAAGACCTCACTTGCATCATGACGTCATTGCACAATGACACAGGTGACGTCATTCTCCCCTGACCAACAGGGGAGCTTCCCATCGAACAAGCTTTGTTGCCTTTTGAACCCGCTTGAATAAGGTTGTGCGTGGATCCTGCCTGCCTTGGGAAGATGGATGGATGATTTGTCTACCACCGCTGTGCAATTTCAGATTGACTAAAACCCAAGCTGAATCTCGGTCTGTGTAATTAGAAGCTCTTTGCTTTAGCTTTGTTTGCCAAAATGGTAGTAAATATTTTACAAGTATTTGGTAATCTTTACAGGGCACCCCTATAAAAAGGCAGTGGAAGGACTCTTATTTGCTTCGGCTGTCGCTAGGATACTGTTTCTTTTCCAGGAGTTTGGGCTGTTTCCTAGTATATAAGCATTAATTCATTACCTCTGCTATGGCTTGGCTCTGTTGTAAAATATTAACAGCCATTCAGTCTGGGATCAGGTGCTTTATGCATGTTTAACTTTCAGTTGGGGCTGTTTCTCATACTTTTAACCAGGGTTATTATCTTGTCACTTCCTGATAATAACATCAAGGCAAAAGCATTTATCATAAACCTCTCCTCTTCTTTGCCAGAAACTTTCAGGGCAGTCCATGCTGAGTTCAGCAATGAAGGCACAGGAGGTCACCAAAGGATCCTTACTGGATCCCCAATTGCATATGAATTGCAAGTAACAACACACACACCCCATTTTTTTTTAGCTTAGTTGGTCTTCTGCTGATGGCTCTACTCCTGTCCTTCCTTGTAAAATAAGAGGATTTATTGGTTGGCTTTTCATCAAAGCTGGTTATTTTATTTTGCTTTATTACCATTTTATTGCATTTTATATTTTATTATTTTATTTTGGTTTTTTATGCAATGGAATGGACTTTTTTTTTTTAAAAAAAAGGGGGGGGGGCTGAAAACTTGGATATTCTCCAGAGGACTCAAGAGACAGGGAGAACAGCAAAAGACCGATCTAATCTAATTCGGACTGCAGAAATTCAAGTGATCAATAGATGGCAGCTGCAGAGCTTGTGGGAAAGATTTTGGGAGAAAGGCAAAGAGGTCCTACCTAGGGAACGGTCAAATAAGGACCAGCATGTCCTTCAGCTGGATAGTGGGGAGTCTCCCTAGTTTCTTGAGCTGTAGAGGAAATGGCAAGAGATCTGTACTTGCAGACTTGCAAGATTCCGCCAATGTAGCCTTACAACAAAGTAGAATTAGCTTATTTTGTTGTGTTTCTTTTTTGGTCTACCTGTGAAGGTTGACATCAGTCTTGCAAGTCTGAAAGGACAAATCTTCCTCCCTCTCCTTTGCAGCCTGAGAATCTAGGGAAGGCCCCTTCTGATCTTCCTGCCCCGTCCACTGTGCAGCTGAGGGCTAGGCCTTCTCTTATCTAACCATCCCCTAGGCAGCATCTCTTCACCCAAAGTCACAGCAGCAAAGCAATGCCCCCAGAATCAGACTCCTCTTCTCTGCCAACTAATGGGTGTGTGTGTGTTTTCCCTAGAAGTGGCGTTTCTATCACAGGGTCCTTGCTGGTTTCATTCAAAAGATGTTCGTGGGGTGAGATTCAAGTAGGATTTGGTACCAGAGGTTTCTCTGGAGAAAAAGGCTCATAGCTTATGAGCAGTTGCGTTCTTTGTGCACCCCTCTTGCTGGAGAAAACCTAAGCTTGACAGCCCTCACTTAGCAAATCTCTGGAGCACCAGGCTTCATTTCTCCGACGAGGAACGTCATCCAGGATGCCAATCACGGCTCACGCAAGTTGATTGATGTAAACCATCCTACTTCTCTCCATCAGATGGATTGTCAGAGCAGCTAAACACAAAGAGCGGGATGCCAAACCCAAATCTGTCTCCCAATTTCCCGAGCGATTGACTTTCCTGCCGAACAGATTTCTGCTTTTGTTTTTCCTCTCCCTTCTCTAGAACAGGGTTTCTCAACCTTGCCCACTTGAAGGTGGGTGGATTTCAACTCCCAGAAAACAATCAGTTTCATTCTTCTCAACCAAGTCTTTCAATATTTTAGTCTTCTCAATCACGAAGCTTCTTGGTTGAGAAGTGAAATGTCTTCAAGGAAAAACAAAGGAAGTCCAGTTGCCTCTTGAAAAAGCACCTTTGGGACAGCCATGACCTGGATGACTGAGAATCTCCGTAGACATTGAAAATGAGTGGACTTCTACTCTCAGAATTCCCCAGCCAGCATGGCTGGTTGGGAAATTCTGAGAGCTGAAGACCACCCATCTTCAAGGGGTCAAGGCTGAGAAACATCATTCTAGAACACTTTGGAAGGTCTTACAAGCTTATTTGGATGGTGTTTCTAACCATAGAAGAAACACTTTCCTGCCTCCAAACTGAGAAATTGTCCCACCCAGGGTGATTGCAAGAGGCTCCGAAGAATAGGAAAGTGACTTAGGAATTCACATTATTTAAGTTGACTTGGTAAAGGTAACGCATTCAGAAACGCTTTGCAAAATTTTGTTCACCTTTAAAAGTGATAAAAAGAAAAAGAATTGACTAGCATAAGAGACTGGATGAGAAATTAGAACTAGATCCAAATGTACTCCATATGTCCTCTCTACAAATTTACAAATTTGTAACGTGCTCCTTTTCCGAACTTCTTATTTTCACTGACTTACAGCCGTAATGATTTTTTTTTAAAAAAAAGATCCATATGTTAAGGGAAAGGCACAGGAAAACGCATTTTGCTGGTGAGAATGGCTTTTTAAAAAGTGGATATTAGGAAAAATACATGAAAGATGGTGACATTAGGACAAAGAAAAAGGCCCATAATGTGTCTATTGGGGAAAATGCTCATGGAATGACATCTTAACTGTTGTGCTCACTTTCTAAAAAAAGAGAGCAGTCATCAGAAACGGATGTGGAAATGAGTCAGAGCAAATATAAAGGTGGGAAAAAAGGGAATTCAAGTTAATCTGCAATAATTTCACTTATCTTTATGAAACATGAGTTCTAGCTGCTTAAAGAAATATAGAATCCTAGTATTGAACGGGAACTTTGGAGGTCTGCTAGTCCAAACTTCTGCAGGGATCTTCATTCCATCCTGGACAAAGAGCTTTTCTTGTAATCTTTTTCTTGTAAACTCCCAGGGATGGCTTCCAGGTAATGACCTATGGTGGTTCCACGAGCTGAGATAGCACCATGGTGAAGATCAGTGGCCAGGTAGCAAGTGGACAATCCATAACTGTAGACCATGAATGTCCCCAAGGTATAGTTTGACATCTTCCTTAATAGTACAGAGCCAAAATTTGGCATCAGAATTGGTTGAAGACCAACAGTGTGTTTTGGTCCATTTTAAAAGTTTTGAGAAAGGGTCAAGATAGGTGTGAGTCTCCAACTGTAATCCCCACAATTAGTCCAACTTCAAAGCCAAAACCAGGCCGACAGTTTTGGCCAGCTGCTCTGGTGTTATCCTAACATCAGCAGATGGTTTCCTGTAGACCGACTCAACCTTCCCTACACTTCTTTATTGTTTGGCCTCATGCCATGGACTTTTGATGGCAACAAATTGCTCATACTTGTACCCACCTTGACCCTCCCCCTCGACAAATGATTATAATATTCAGCAAATGATTACATAATTCCCACCAAGCTTCTTAAAAATAGCACATTATAAAGCCAAGTAAATCTTCAGGAAGGAAGGAAGGAAGGAAGGAAGGAAGGAAGGAAGGAAGGAAGGAAGGAAGGAAGGAAGGAAGGAAGGAAGGAAGGAAGGAAGGAAGGAAGAGGGAGGGAGGGAGGGAGGGATAATCTCTTGTCATCTTTTCTGCACCACCTTACAGTAATCTTTCAGCTGTAAGTGGGTTGGGGGTTTTACCACCTTACAGTAATCTTTCAGCTGTAAGTGGGTTGGGGGTTTTGAGTGGGGTTGCTCAATTCTCTGCCAGCAGAGACTAAGTGGAAAGATGAGATTCAGAAAGGGGGTCTTGATCTGTTCTTCTGCCTGTGATAACTCACTCCCCCCCAAAAAAATAACCCCAGCCCTTCCACTCATTCTAATACTTCTGGATCTAGAAGACAAGTTCTCCAAGAGGAAGGATACACAACCCCCAAACCAGCTGCTAAACTGGGTCCCTCCCCCAGGGAGACAAAATTAGTGGAATGTGAGAAAGAATCGGAGAGGACATATTGTCAGGAAGAGAAAGAAGGTGTGTGTGTCCTCTATTCTACAAACATGTGCACAGCCTGACAAAACTCCAAATGATTGCACATCATGTTGTGTACCTTGGGATAAAACACCCAGGAGAGAAAGTCTCTAAGGTGTTGAGAAGCTATAAATAAATGCTCTTCAGTTGTTTTATAAAGAACCAATCCACTATAGGGTTTGTGTGTGTGTATCCTTCTGTTGCTCTTCTTTGTGAATCCTTCACAGATCCTCAGTGGGATAAGATAAGGTGTTCCTACTTCCTCCCAGGTTGATCTCCCAATCTTCCTGGGCAGCTGGACACTGTGTGGTGCAAACACCCTGGATGTGCGACATCACTTAGAGAGAGTGGATTCTAAAGTTAAGACCTTCAGTGTTAAAATGGACACACTTTTTACCTTTTTTGCCTACGGATCAAAGCTCTTGTAAGGTGATGGATGGATTTCATTATCCATCCATCCATTTTTTTTAATAATAACCATGAGGAACAAGTTCTCTATTCCTGGAGAACTTGAAGATGATCAGAGACATCCAGATTCTGAGGATCTTGGGGAAAATATTCCTGAAGTATCTTCTTGAGGTGTAGTTTCCCCCCCCCCCACTGCCCCAATTCCAAATGAAACCATTATTTTGCCTTGGGGAATGCAGATGGTAGAGTTTGTAGATTCACCGGTGATCACACTCCTCATGAGGAAAGGGTTTATGCATGACTAAGGCCCTCTTGAATGCTTCAGCTGACCATGGCTGATGTCTGAAGCTAAAGAGAACTTGGTCACGTCAGTCCATAAATGGGGCATCCACTGAGAATCCCAGGCCAATGGATGGACTAGAACGTTGGGAAGCATCCTGGACATATTTGAAGACCATGGCCAACCACTTCCCTATGGATTCCAGGAAGTTACCCAGAATCAAGCTTAATTCATTGACATCTTGAGGTCTTCCTGGTACTTATGTAGGGAAATAGCTGGGGAGATGTCAGTTCTGTTCAACTCGGTTCAGATCAGCTTTGGCTTGTCTAGAGATGTGTTTGCTTCATTCCAGCTCTGCATCTGGGCTATGAAACTCCGTTCATTAATGCATTGTGAAGCAGGCAGCAACTGCGGAATGGGAATGAGATGAGAGGGCAGGAGAATGCACCTGCCATGGTAAGCAGGAATTCATCTCCGTCTTTCTGGTTTATCAGAAAAGAAAAGAGAGGAATGGCTTAATGATGCTGCATAAGTGCCTTCCTTGGGAGAAGATTGGTGGGAGTTAAAGTGTCCTCTTACCCACATGTGGGGAGCTTACGGGAAGACAAGAGCTGGCTTGATGCTGTCGCTTTCCTGCCCATTCAAGCAAGGAAAACAGCATCCAGAAGGGGTTGGTGCTACATCAAACCAAAGTTGATTTCAGGCATTCAAGCTTTGCAAATGGGATTGAGGTGGAATGAAGTGATAACCATTTGGTGGACAGTGAGGAGATGCTTCCACAGGGCAAAGTTCAGCTTCTGAAGAAGCTTCTGCAGAACTTACGATGTGACCCACATCTTTGTCCTCAGGGGCATAGCAAGCAAACCCATGCTTGGCAGGAGAAAAATTATCTGCCTTATTTTCCCAATTGTCCAAATATCGATGTCTTCTGAGATGCCCTTCCAAGAAAAAAAAAGAGTTTCTGTAGTAATCATCCTGGGTGGCCAAAGACTGGAATGATGTCCTTCGATCTGATGATCGTTCCTTCAGTCTTTGTGATTTGATTCCTCTCAAGGGACAAGATCAGTGGTGGGATTCAGCCAGTTCGCACCACTTCGGCAGAACCGGTAGCTAAGTTTTTGGTTGCCCAGGCCCAGAATGGACTTCTGGAAGTGGCATCCACACAGAGAACCGGTTGTTCACCTATTTGAATCCCACCACTGGGTGAGATGATACCATGATGGCTGGGAAATACTAGGAGTTTTGAAGTAATGAAGGTTGAGAAGCACCACTCCCCAAGCGTTAACCATGAGATCTAGGCAACCCTGATTCTATTTCATTCCTCGCTCAGGAATTCTGGGAGTTGAAGCCCACAGGAATTCTGGGAGTTGAAGCCCACAAGTCATAAAAGAGCCAAGGTTGCCTACCTAGGCTTGGATGATCTTTTGAAAAACTTGGCCCTCTGCCCAAGACTGAAATATGCCAGTGCAAATGTGAGTTGCTCGGCCTGGAAGTTTTTGTCACCTGTGTATGAAATCTCCAAGCTGATGCCATCTGTCTGAGAACTAGCGCTGGCGTGTTTCTTCCACGTGCCAGCAAAGGTTTTCTCAAGCTGTGCTTCCAATTATATTCCTCCTCAACTGTTCTCTTCCCTTCTGTATCCTTTTATACAGGATTATATAAAGCGTCGGTTGATGTTGGCTTAATAGCCTTGCGCTGGAGGTATTCAATTATTCTTGTCATCAGTGTGACAATTGAAGCTGGTTCAAACCTGGCAGCAGATGCCCTGCTTGGCCATCTCTTGAATGAGAATGAAGAAAGGCTAAAGTCTTGTGACAGTGCTCAATGTCTGTTTGTTCTTTGCTAAGTCATAATCCTGGTCACATGCTTGCCTTCCTGTTAGCTCCTGCAAGGTTGACCATATAAGAAGCACAACCATGTGTGTATTAACCTGTCAGGCATGAAGAATCAGGACCGCACCATAAATTCTAGCTAAGCAGATTTATTTTCTCATACCTATTTACAAGAATCAACTTATGCTCAATACTAAATTGGCACTAAATAAGAGTTGATGGAATTCAAGAGGTGTTGGGCTTGGACTGCTTGTGGGAATGTAATGATTCTAGGCTGATTCCTCTCATGACTCCACCTCAGGCTCTGCCTCTCTTTCTTCTACATGACTTGACTCGACTCGACTCAACTTTCTATTCTATTCTATTCTATTCTATTCTATTCTATTCTATTCTATTCTATTCTATTCTATTCTATTCTATTCTATTTTCTACTTTTTTCCTCTATTCTATTCTCTACTTTTTTCTCTATTCTATTCTATTCTATTCTATTCTATTCTATTCTATTCTATTCTATTCTATTCTATTCTATTCTATTCTATTCTATTCTATTCTATTCTATTCTCTACTCTACTCTACTCTACTCTACTCTACTCGAGTACTAACTCCATCCTTATTGTAAGGTTACATTGACAGAATCTTGCACGTTTGAAAGTATTTCTTCCCCTTCATTCTCAAGAAAAGTCTTCTGAAATGCTTCCCCCATCATTCCCCTTTCTGTGGTCTGTGACTCGTTTTCAATGTTGGTTATCCTCTTTTCAGCTCTCTCCCTCCTTCCTCCCCAGGTCATTCTCGCAGACCATTACATCGCCAGACTTATTCCATACATTTTATTGATCGATTGCCTTTTTCCTCTGGACCATCAAGGTGATTTACCCGAAGAGTCATTCCTACTGAAGCCCCACAATCTTGGGAGGTGGCTTGACCTGAATGAGTGATAGGTCCAAAATCACTCATGAAGGATGTAATTCTCTGTGAGGCAGACGGTCTCAAAATACCTTCTTTTTTTTCCTTTCAGTGCATGATTGCACCAGCGAAGGGAGGATCAGGACCGCATCTCTGGAAACTGGTCATCCTACATTTGCTTGGGTGAGTGAGAAGCCCCCTAAGAAATGGCCTGCATTTTGCTATGGTTGAAAATACACCTGACTGTGTCACTTAGTCCAGATTGTGAGCAGGAACATGAAATCTGTGTGGAGTACCTAAACAATGAAAATAGACCACCCAACGTTTGACCAAGTGGGAATTTTCTACTGCACATTGGAGCACGTATCTGTGGTTGTTCATTGATACGGCTGACTTGGAGGCCACTTGAATTTAGATTCTTCTGCTCAGCATGGAAAATAACTTGATGGCCTTCTGTTCACACCAATGTCCCATATTTCTTTATCTAAAATATTGCTATCTGAGGCAAATGTCTACCTCTCACCATCTCAGTTTAATATAGAGCACTGTTTCTCAACCTGGACAACTTTAGGATGGGCGGAGTTCAAGTCCCAGAATGCTGGCTGGGGAATTCTGGGAGTTGAAGTCCAGCCATCTTAAAGTTGGCCAGTTCAGAAACACTACCATAGATCTTAATTCCATTGGCTGATTATTATTATTATTATTATTATTATTATTATTATTATTGTTGTTGTTGTTGTTGTTGTTGTTGTTGTTGTTGTTGTTGTTGTTGAAGTAGTAGTAGTAGTAGAAATTTCCAACAAAAGACTGTCAAGAGGCACCATTCAGAGGGTAGATTTGATGACCCTGGATGGTCAAGCTGTAGATTTTTCTTCTCTTACATTTCATCCTTCTTGTTCTGTGACAATTGTTGGCCCCTTTTTTTCCAGGCTGCACCACTCTCTTTGTGTCTTTCTCCAGGACACTCAAGAGGCAGGAGCAGGTTTCAGCTTGTACTGTATGTACAGAATCCTAGATTGAAATTTGTGAACTGTCAATTTGATAAGGCAGTGTGTGTGAGACAGCAAACATCAGAGCTGGCTGTTCTCTGGCAATTTCCCAGCTTGACAGCTCTCTGGAGGGAACAAAGAGAGGTTTCACAGCAGAACAAAATTTAGTTCCTTAATGGAAAAAAAATCATCAGGATGATTCCAGCGTCCCTTTCTCTGGCTGTGGGTTGGGGTGGGGGGCTTTGAAGAAGCCAAATGCAGCTATATGTGTTAGGCACGAAGAGTCAGGAGCCTTCCTTGAGTTGTAATTAAGCTGTTTGATTTCTCATGCTCAAGAATCTAGTCAGCTAACAGTCAGCACTAAATTGCTACTAGATAAAGAGTCAACAGAATTCAAGAGGGGATGGACTTGGATCATTTGTGGAAATGTAAGGACTCCAGGCTGATTCTTTTATGGTTTTCCAAAATCAGACCTAGGGAACTTAAGGCCACGGTCCTTTAAATTAGTGGAGGGTTGAACTTAACACAATCCTTTAAATAAGTTCACCTCCTGCTTGGAGAAAAAGACAGGACAGTAACTGAAAGTTGAGAAAAATGGCCTTGTTCATGCAATATCTTAGCCAGATCTGTTTAGGATTGCCATGAGCGGATGACCCCCATGATGGTCGTGTGAAGTCAGCCAACAGGGGTTCAATGGTATAAACCATAGTTAAGCAAACCACGGTCTAATGTTGCGTGCTATAATCAGGTGCCCCTTGAAAAGCGTCAGTCTCTTTGGCCGTGAAATTTTGGAAGCTGCAATCCTAACAAGTCTAAAGGCTGATATACTGTATTGTGCAAACATCTGCGTGGATTGTTTATACCAGCATAGACTAGAGGCAGGTTTCCCATTGCTGAAACAGAAGAAGAAATAAAATGGATGCCGGATATAAAATTGGGGAGGGTTTTGTGTAGTTTTAACCCAGCCAGGAGAGAAGGCTGGGAGAGAGAATGAGCACTGCAAGTCAAAATAATCGAAAGCTTTATCCCTTCAGTCAGAGAGGGAAAAAAGCAGGTTTATTTATAGAAACATGTCTATCCAGGGATGGTCTGTCAATGCAGAGGTCAGCACTTTCCTGGAGAACCAACAGCATAAATTGTCAGGTAGAGAAAACATTACATCCGCCAATAACTTCATTTTTGGAGCACTCTGCAGTGAGAAAGAAGAGAGAATTCAATGGGAGACAGAGTTCTCCATCTAGTCCCAGAAACTGCCTATGGCCTGACTGTTGCCTTAAAACTATCTGCTGCCACCTGAAAGGGTAATTGTCTTCTTTGGCAGCAAAACTGAAAGAAGGGATTTCATGGGAAGTAAAATTGGACAGACTGATGCTGGACGATCACTTAATGTGGCTCTGATAGATATTTCTAGGTGATAAAAGAAAAAGAGAGATGGATGAGTTGATAGATAGATAAATAGATGAAGGTAGTATAGATGGAATGGAATGGAATGGAATGGTATAGATAGATTAGATTAGATTAGATTAGATTAGATTAGATTAGATGATTAGATTAGATTAGATTAGATTAGATTAGATTAGATTAGATTAGATTAGATTAGATTAGATTATGGATGGATGGATGGATGGATGGATGGATGGATGGATGGATGGATGACAGGCAGGCAGATAGATGATAAGATAAGATAAGATAAGATAAGATAAGATAAGATAAGATAAGATAAGATAAGATAAGATAAGATAAGATAAGATAAGATAAGATAAGATAAGATAAGATAAGATAAGATAAGATGAGATGGATGGATGGATGGATGACAGACAAACAGACACATAGCAACTGAGGGCAGGACAAGAAGTAATAGGTGAAAACTAATCAAGGAGAGAAGCAACCTGGAACTAAGGAGGAATTTCCTGACCGTGAGAACAATTAATCAGTGGAATGGCTTGCCTCCAGAAGTTGTGGATGCTCAGACTCTGAAGATTTTCAACAAGAGATTGGACAACCATTTGTCCAGAATTGTATGTGTGGGGGGGTGTCTCCTGCTCGAGCAGGGGGTTGGACTAGGAGACCTTCAAGGTCCCTTCCAACTCTGTTATTCTGTACCTGTCTCTTCTGCCAACCTGTGGTTCTCCAGGGTTCACAGCCTAGGAAACTGGATGTAATCAGAAATGGATTCCTTTTTTTTTTCTTTCTTCTCTCCGTGACCAAGTGGGGCGTGAGTTCCCATCTTGACAGTTCTGTGTTCACCCAAGGATGGTGTGTTAATGCTTAAATGAGGAGAAAGGGGTGGTTGGTTGAAGGAAGCCAGCGAAGTCATGGGGTTGTTGAGTCTTTTTGTTATGCAATCTGATCTTTCACGCTTAATTACCTCCTGACATGAACAAAAGGGGTGAGAAGGAGCTGTCTTTCTTTAAAAAGGAAAAGAAAGCTTTCCGAGGGGGGGGAGATAACTTTCTATGAAATATTTAAGGGGTTCTGCTTCTTCGGAAAAGCCAACCTGAGCGAAGGGCTCCTGTTTGGCCTTGTTAATTGAAAACACAAGGTACTGTTAGGTTCATGAATTCATTGCCCGTCCTCCCAACGTGAAAAAACCCTCATCAGCTCCATAACTGGGCAAGCTTGTCTCAGTTCAACCATGTTAATTTGAGTTTCTCCCTGTTTCTGAGCTCATTAGCAGCTTGGTTCACACATGACAGTGTGGCGAAGGGAGAAGGGTGTGCGTAATTTGTACAGCAGGTGTTGTGCGACCCTGGCGTGGGTTTTAGGGGTTGCTTTGATGCCCCCATTTTCTTCTGTCGTTCCCATCCGCATGGAGGACAAGATCCTATATCCAGGGGTCTTGAGATTGGACTGATTAACAACATAGATTTCTTAGTTCTTGTGCCAAGGTTGAATCAAAGCGGTTCAGCCCTTCATAGCAACATGCTCACTCTGGGTGAGGAGCGTCCAACCTTGGCAACATCAAAGCTTTGTGGACTTCAACTCCCAGAGTTCCTCAGATTTTCTGAGGAAATCTGGGAGTTGAAGTCCACAAGTCTTAATGTCACCAAGTTTGGACACCCCTGTTCCAGATATTTTCTTTTTCCTTCTAGTGGGACCAATGAGATAATTCACCTTTTATGTCCCACGCTCCTCTCTTTAAACGAAAGGTTCAAAAACCCCAGCAACCCCATTGCTACAGAAAGACATCAAATGTCTGTAGATTGTCCTTCAACCTTAATACAGATACTTCCTGACTTGCAGCTATTCATTAGGGATGGAAGGAAGGAAGGAAGGAAGGAAGGAAGGAAGGAAGGAAGGAAGGAAGGAAGGAAGGAAGGAAGGAAGGAAGGAAGGAAGGAAGGAAGGAAGGAAGGAAGGAAAACAAATACATTACTGGAGAGTTGCCCACCTATTATGGCCGCTTAACTCCTAACATAGCAAGCTTTCTCCAAGGAGCAAATCTGGAAACGGTATCTCGGTTTCCTTGGTGGGCAAAGGCTATTCAAATCTAATAAAAAGTCTTGGCCCATATTCTTGGCTGTTATTCACATTCCTTCCATGAGCAATCACTGCAAAGGGGGCCAACCTGACGTCCCTTTAAAAATATATATATATTTTCTCAGTGAAGTAACCAAGAACAGGGTGTTGGCCCAAATCTGGGTTTTCAAGAGACTTCAGCGAGCCTCTGAATAATTGCAAGGCCTGTTCGTAGCGTTCTTGGTGCACCTGCCAAGGGGAACCCTTCCAACTTTCCACAGCGTCCTGGAGAGAGGAGGCTGGTCTTTTCATCCTCAAATAAAACAAACACGGAACAAAGACGGCGATCGTATTGCGTTTCATCAATGATATTGCCCTTTATCTGAGCAATAATTAGTAATTCCACCGGCACAAAGGGATAATTCAGGGATAATTCATAATTGCATTGTTTTCAGGGAGCTTATTAATGTCATCCAGGACAATAGCAGCACGGAGGGGAGGGGTTTGGGCGAGTGGGCGAGAGGAGAAGCATGTCAGCCTGGGCAGAAGGAAAGATGGGGAACGGAAAAAAAGAGAATAAAAAAGGCATCTAGAAAGCTTGGAAACAGCAGGAAATGGCCATCTTCTTCTTCTTCTTCTTCTTCTTCTTCTTCTTCTTCTTCTTCTTCTTCTTCTTCTTCTTCTTCTTCTTCTTCTTCTTCTTCTTCTCCTTCTGCTTCTTCTCCTCCTCCTCCTCCTCCTCCTCCCCTCCTCCTCCTCCTCCTTCCTTCTCCTCCTCCTCCTTCCTTGTCTAGATCAAAATTTAAACTGCTAGAAAGAAACCACTTTCTTGGCGTTGGCCAAAAATAAGGCAACTGGATTTTGTTTTATCTTAAGAAAGAAAGAAAGAGAGAGAGAGAGAGAGAGAGAGAAAGAAAGAAAGAAAGAAAGAAAGAAAGAAAGAAAGAAAGAAAGAAAGAAAGAAAGAAAGAAAGGGGGGAGGGAGGGAGGGAGAGGGAGAGACAGAGAGAAAGGTAAAAAGGAAGCAGGTGCCTTCATTTGCATCTCTCCTGGGGCTGAAGAAGGAACTGTTGAATGAGAGTTAATATTGAGGAATTTAAACAAGTTCATCCAGCGAAGCCATTAGAGTCTCTCGGGGGAACGGTAGAAAATCTCAAGCAGTTGGCTTGAAGCCAGCATTTCTGGCATTTCTTCTTTCCTTCCTTCCTTCCTCCTCCTTCTCCACCCCCACACTCTCTTTCCACCCCTCCCTTCCATCTATCCTTCCTCCTTCCTTCCTCCCTCCCTCCCCCTCTCCCTTCTTTCTTTCCTTTTTTTCTTCCTTTTCCTCTCTTCCTCCTTTCTCCTCTTCCTTTCCTGCCCTACCCTATCCTTCCCTTCCCTTCCCGTCCATCTCCCTCCCTCTTCTTTCCTTCCTTCCTCTCTTTTCCTTTCCCTCCTTCCTCCCTTCAAGGTTGACCCGTACATTATCCACACTGAGGGTTGCATGCAGAGTGCTTGACCTCAGTGAGGATTGCCATTGCAACAAGATAGCTACAAAGCATAGCAACACTCGGGATTTCCGCCCCCCCCGCCCCCGCCTTCCCTTTAAAAGCAGAGATGGTCCCCCGTGTAGCCTCAGAAACTCTCAAAAGCATATCCCAAAATCCAAAGAGTTGGCACTCTGACCAACAGCTGCATCTCGACCCATCGACTGAGCTGGACCTTGCAAATTAGGCGGTTTATTTAAAGGCAGGAACGGAATCGTGTTCCCTCACTTCCCCCCCCCCCATAGTAGAGCCGTGAGCCTGGATACAACTGCGTTCGGCTCTGCAGTCAAATTAATAGTAGCAGTTATCTGTGAATGGGACTCTTTGCAAAGAATGTAAACATAAATCCCTGGGAGATACCAGCAGCAGGTTCTCACTCCCAAGAGGTTCAGCATCTCCTAATTAGCACCAAACAGGCAAGAGAGGGGAGGGGGAAAGAAGACAGAACTACTTCGAGGCAAGGGTCTTTTTCCAAAGCCTTGATGGAAGGGCTGAGTTTTGAAGGGGAGTGTTGAGGCAGGGGTCCTTTGGGGAGGCCCTTGGCTTCATTGGCCCAACAGAGGCGACTCCTGGGCATGTCCAGGCGACCTTCAGCCTGGAGAGGGCAGTCACAGAGAGCTGGGGGGTCAGCCTATATTTCCAAAGCACCTGAAGGCCAGACTAACGGATAGAAATGGATCAAGGAGAGAAGCAACCCAGAAATGAGGAGAAATTTCCTGACAGTGAGAACAATCAGCCAGTCCTTCAGAAGTTGCGGGAGCTTCATCCCTGGAAGATTTCAAGAAGAGACTGGACTGCCATCGGAAATGGTGTAGGCTCTCCTGCTTAGGCACTGGGGGGGGCGGCGGGTTGGACTAGATGACCTACAAGGTCCCTTCCACTCTGTTCTTATTCTTAACATTTCCAAGATCCGTTTCAGGCATGGAGGAAGCCAGCAAAGCGAGGGAAATCAGCAAGAATAAGATGCAGATCAAAGGTTCACGGCAGCTGGTTGAAAAGCTTTTAATGTGTAGCCCCAGAGCAAAGAGGAAGTACACACGGGGGATTCTTGATGTGCTTTGCCCCGGTCTTCTCCGGCAAATGGTGTCAATCTGACATCACGGCAGAGAAAGCGACTTTCTTAACACCTTCCTTGAGTCCCTTCAGAGTGTTACGGGCAGAGAGGGAGGCGGGAAAGGTGAGCTTTTGATATTCTTAAGTGCCTTGTTTACTTATCGGAGTCCTTATTTCCTTCCAGAAGGCTGTGGGGCCAGCACGTTACCCTGGGTTTCCTGTAGTATGGGAAATGGGCCCGTGGTGGTTTATAAACCATGGGTTCTTCCACCTCCCTCTTTCCCAAGCTCCGTTATCCAAGATCAGAAGCATTCTTTACACCCTTTCATTAGTGCTCAAACAGGGGAGTACATACAGGTAGGTTATGGCTATTGATGGCCTCTTTTCAGTGACCATTCGTGGAGGAGGAGGAGGAGGAGGAGGAGGAGGAGGGGAAAAGGAGGAGGGGGAGGAGGGGAATGAGAAGGAAGGGAGGCGAGGGGGAGGAGATAGAGGAGGGGGAGGAAAAAGGGAGGGGGAGGAAGAGGAAGAAGAGAGTAAGGGAGAAGGAGGAGGAAGAGGAGGAAGGAGGGGTAGAAGGAGAGGGAGGGGGAGGAAGAGGAGGAAGAAGAAGAAAGGGGAGAGGGAGGAGGAGGAGGAAAAAGGGAGGGGGAGGAAGAGGAAGAATAGAGTAAGGGAGAAGGAGGAGGAAGAGGAAGGAGGGGTAGAAGGAGAGGGAGGGGGAGGAAGAGGAGGAAGAAGAGGAGGGGAGGGGAGAAGGAGGAGACCCCTAGCTGCCCACTGCTACCCCAGGATGACCCTCTATACCCCTGTTGAGGTCCACGTTAGCCATGAAACCTTCCGCCAGAGTCGACGGGTTCCTCCTTGAAGGACCCCCGTAAAGTCCATCCTGATTTTCCGGCTGGAGGCGGATTCCTCTGGGAAGTTGTTTAACTGCTCCTGTAAACCACAAGGGCAGATTAACCCTAATCTCCCATCATCCAGGCACGACATCTTTGCCCTCCGTATCCAGAGCTATTTTACAGCTAATTGAAGTCACTCAGGATTAATACCACTAGGAGCCCAATGGCTCTGGGTCAAGATATAACTATTTCCCCCCCCCCCACCCCCAGGGTTTTGCATACTGTTGGCTTCCGTGCATTAAATATAATTCAGCCTCTGCAAAAGGGATTTTTGCTGACAAAATAACGCGCTCTTTTCTTGCTTTTCTCCCGTTCCTTTTTCTTTCCCCCTTCCTGGTCTACTTTCTAGTGGATTTGGCAAGGAGAGAAGGGTGGGAAGGAGGAAGGGAGGGTGGGAATACAGGATCACTCATAATTTGGTGTATAATTGTAATTAATCAGTAAAACCACAATCTTCCTCTTCCTCCTTTTCCTTTTGACAGCCCTTTATTTATTTATTTTTTAATCCCATTTATATCCCGCCCTTCTCCGAAGACTCAAGGCGGCTTACACTCTAAGCACAAATCAATGTGCTTAGCAGTAGCCTTCATTCTATGTTGTTAGGGCTTTTGCCCCCCCCCAAGCGGCATTATTACAAAGTCAGCTTAATTGCCCCCAACAATCTGGGTCCTCATTTTACCTACCTGGGAAGGATGGAAGGCTGAGTCAACCTTGAGCCTGGTGGGACTCGAACCTGCACTAATTGCAGGCAGCTGGTGTTACTTAAGGAGGCATCAGCCCACTGCTCCTCCACCAAGGCTCTTTAGACCACTAGGTGTTAAGCCACACTAACAGGAAAAATGGAGGGTGGTGATGGGGGGGAATGCAAAAGTAAATATTTCTACAACACTTCAAATATATATATATATATGTATCAGTTTGAAAGGGCTCCTAGTAAAGGTATGGAAGCATAAGCAATTTAAAAATAAAATTCCTCTGCCTCCATAGGTTGCAGAGGAGAAAATTGGGCAGAAACCAAGGGGGATAAAAGTCTCCCTAGGCCATTTGGCGTGTTTTGCCCTAAGACAATAACCAAACTGTGCCATATTAATATTTCTGGGAGTATTGATAAGCAGCACGAAGGCTTTTTCTGGAGAAACAGACCTGCGATTTAAATGGTTTAAGAGACCATCTTAAATAGATTTTTCCCTGCAGACTTCCCGGTTTAAAAATTGTCCGCTTCTAAGAAAGCCGGGAGATCGCACGCCATGAATATTGAACACTTCCAAGTTGCCAGATCAGACAATCGGAGACAATTCTTCATTTCACCGAAGAACTTTCACTGTATATCTTCTCTGCCTTACCTTTCAAAATCCTCTTGGTTGATCACCCTCTGGAGAAGTTAGGATCAACGGTTTGGATCCAGGCCTGGAATCCTTCACTGCTCAACTTGGCTTCGGGTTTCCAGTGTCGGCTTCCACCTGGCTGAGTTGCAAGGTTCATATTAAAACTAGACCGGCTATTAAAGCTGGCTTATTAATATTAATAACTAGCTAACCAGTGGAGGAATTAAATGGAAAGAAGTGTGGCTGTTGCCCACAGCTGAGGCTTCGGCTCCAGCCACCAAAGTCAGACATTCCATCTTCTCCCCAGGGTGCCCGGATCTCCTTGATCCTAAATCTGCTGTGTAGTCCTTATCAGCCACAACTCAGCCCAGCTAAGTGAGACATTTTTTCAGGGGCTTTTGCTTCGTTTTATGACCTTTCTTGACACACTTGTTAATCACTGCACTTGTTAAATTAGTCACATGGTTGTTTACGTCAGAGGTCCCCAGCCTTTGGCGCACCAGGGACCGGTTACGTGGAGAGAGGTTTTTACGTGGACCGAAGAGTGCGTGGTTTTGTGTGCTGTCTGCATCCCATGGATGGGGCTTTGCTTCTTTGTGTGGACCAGTTGGTGGCATGCCGCGACCCGGTACCAGCCCATGTACCGGGGTTTGGGGACCCCTGGTTTAAGTGAGTCTGGCTTCCTCATTGACGTGGCTGGTCAGAAGGTCGCCAAGGGGGATCATGTGACCCTGGGACACTGCAATTGTCATAAATAGAAGTCAATTGACAAGCGTCTGAATTATGTGACCGTGGGGATGCTGCAACGGTTGTAAATGTGAAAGACGCCCATAAATCACCTTTTTCAGCGCTGTTGTAAGTTTGAACAGCCACTAAATGAATGGTTGTATGTCGAGAATTACCGGCACAGCAGTTTTGTAATCAAAGAAAAGATCAATCTCATGGCTCCTTAGATCATGGAATTAAGGACGCATTTTGGTGCCCGGATCTCCTTGATCCTAAATCTGCTTAATTCAGAGAAATTTTACAGGTAGGGACGAGATGGCTATTTCTTGGGCTGAGCAAAAGGGAGGTGTGAACGTTAGAGAGTGTGAATGGAAGCGCCATGTAACAAATGCTGGCAGATCCCTAGCAGGGTGGGGGCGCAGGATGTGTGGGCGCCCCATTTAAGGGTGCAAACGATCCAGCTAGTCCAAACGCAGATGAACACCAAGGAGTGTGTAGGTGTGCCTGTCAGGACAAATCTGTTCCAATGGCGGGCGGTTGGGAGATGAAACAGGCTGGTTTCCCAAACTTCCTCTCCTGAAAAAAAATTTTCCCCTGGGTGGACTCCAGTGTCTCTTCTCCTGCACAGGTGCTCCCTCAATTTGATTTGGGCAGTCTCATGGCACTAGTGCCAAGCATGAGGTGTGCCAGGTTGGAGCAGCACAACGGTGACCCAGATTTAAGCCCTGACTCAGCCACCCTGGGTCATCAAGGTCACCTGATAGAGAGAGAAAAAACCTAAGGACCAGCCCAGTTACACACCGTGGCTTTTTAACTGCCAAGCATTGGAAGCTGAGATTTGCCTGGCCCTTCAGGGTTCTCCTCTCTCATGCGCTGCTTGGTGAAAGTTTATAGAAGTGGTTTATAGAAATACTTCTGTATACTTCATTGATTTCGATCAGCTTCCCTTGTAACGTTGCTCTGTGGCTGTTAGCTGTTAATCACAGTTGTGAGAAAGGAGGTGTGCTCAGTCTGGGCTGACCAAGGTTGTGGTTAAAAGAAACCTAGGTTGGGAAATCTTGACCTTGTTGGTCAGTTGGATTGACTTGTTACAAAGGTGGGAATCTGATCATGAAACTGTGCCACAATAGTGTTGGTCTTCCTTCTTCTCCTTCTCTTTCTCCTCCTCCTCCCTCTTCCCTTTCTCCTTCTCCATCTCCATCTCCATCTCCATCTCCTCCTCTTCCTTCTCCTTCTCCTTCTCCTCCTCCATCTCCATCTCTTCCTCCTCCTCCTCCTCCTCCTCCTCCTCCTCCTCCTCCTCCTCCTCCTCTCATTCTCAAACAGCTTCAGCACCTCTGTAATAGCAGCCTGAAGTCCACTGAAGACTGAATAGCTATTGACTCACCATTGTTTCTGTGGAACCATGAAAGTATGCTTTCTTTATTCAAGGCCAGGAATCGAAGTGGACTGAGGAGCCTTATAAAATAAGAGTTCACCTTGTAAGTTTGCCATTTAAAACAAGGGAGAGAAATTCCACCTTGGATTTCATCTCTTTCCTTCTGCTGCTGAGCTTTTGACCCTTAAGCCAGCTGGCTATTACTTCCTGGCACCGTGCTTTGTTCATGGACAGATTGAACCATAATAGGGATGGAACAGCTTTCATGATCTCTCCTGCATTTTAGCTTATTTCCAGACAAGACCAGAATTGTGTGACAGGTGCAAAATCCCAGCCCAAAGGAGGATAGTGCAAAGTCAAACATTCTACCATTCTCTGACATCTCTTTGTAGGTGTATCATCTGGAGATATGGAGAAAAAATACATCCCATCATTAGAAAAAAAGGAGGAGGTTAAATTCCACTCCTGCAGTGATTTAAGTACATCTCTGATATGACCACTTCCATACATATTTAAGAGCTTGGGGATGAAAAGTAGTAAAAATCTCCTGTCTCCACTAACTTGAAAAAAATTAACTCCAGCTACCATTTCGCAGCAGAATGTCTGCTGACATGGATTGTAGCTCCACTTCCTAAGTATGTGGATTTTAAGGAAGGGACTAATTTATTTAAGGGCTTGCTTCCCACTCAAACTTCCAAAGAAGATCTGGTTAAAAGCAGTTTGGAAATGGTAGGAGCCAAGGTAGGTGTCTCAAAGCAAAGCACTCGGGTTTTGAAGGCCTCCTAGAGAGAAATTAGAGATCTCAGAATCTTCTGGATCGATCAAGCCAAGACCACCATCATCCACAGGTTGTAAAGGTGCCATCGTTGCCCACCCCTGTCCTGGGATGCAATTCTTTATGCTGAGGTGGCAAATGCAAAGCAAGATCCCAAAGACATGGGCTCTCTCTGATTCCCAGAGTTATGGAACTGAAGGAAACAGGAGACATTTTTGGATGTTAATAAGATTTGCCCACATTTCATCAACCTGACAGAAAAGCATTGAGTTGTCAAAAATGCAAATTTGGGGAAGCAAGCAAAGAGTCCTGGAGGCAACTTAGCAGCTAACAAATTGAAAATGGTTAAAGTTTCCATCGGGCACCTGCTCAATTCATCACATGCACTTGATGAAGTGAGCCGTGATCCACAATGATAACAAATGTTTTTGTCCTTAAATGCTTGGCATGTTTTGTGGCCCCTGACAGCCACTGCAACAATGTTGGAGCCTCCAGACCTTCCAATGCTTGTGGGAAAATGAAACGGAGTGTCGTGATTTGCATCACTCTAGGAAAAATAAAAATCTAGTTTTCGTGTCCCCATCTTTGCAACCGGTTTTGCAGTGTTGACCTCAAATGGCCCCCTCTGTGCTTTTTCTGCCTTTTAACGGAGCCTTCACCAGTGACATGCCGAATCCTTTCAGTGCTGGAAATAACTGTATTTATTGCATTTGGCCTGGACAGGGTAGAAGGAAGATGGCATTTTATTGAAAAAGATGAAATGAAAAATGAAACTGATCCATGTTCTTGGATGAGATCTGGGGTGGGAAATCTAGAATAGCCCCAAAAATAAAAAAAAAAGTATAGATAGGGATAGGCGACTCTGTGGGGGTGAGCTTTGCATGTAAACGCACGCACAATCACATAGAAAGCCTAGCTCCATTGCTACTGAGCAATACAGCTAGTCCCCGACTTTACAAAATTCATTCAGTGACCGTTCAAAGTTACAACAGCACTGGAAAAAGTGACTTAGGATCGCACACTTACGACCGTTGCAGCATCCCCATGATCAAAATTCAGATGCTTGGCAACTGATCCATGTGTACAATGGTCGCAGTGATCCCTGGGGTCACGTGATCCCCTTGGGCGACCTTCTGAGAGTCAGTAGGGAAGCCAGACCCACTTAACAACCGTGTGACTAACTTAACAACTGCAGTGATTCATTTAAAAACTGTGGCGAGAAAGGACGTAAAGCGGAGCAAAACTCACTTAACAAATTCTCGTTCAGCAACAGAAATTTGAGCTCATTTGTGATCGTAAGTCAACACCACCTGTATTCCTTTCCTGGGCATAACCAAAGAGATAGCATTATTTTCATCCTTGAGGGCTTTGAAAACACACGTGCTTCCTATGCACGGCTAAGTTAGGAAAGTCCAAGTTAACCTACAGAAGGGAAAGCTGTCAATGAGTAGTCTGCTCAGAGGTCAATATCACAACCAGATCCCTCGTTTAAGGATCAAATTGTATTCATCCTGCCGAGTTCATTCGGCACTCGAAAATTCGCGTAAGGCCCTTGTGGTGGACCTGCCCAACGGCTGCACCTCTTTTGGCCTTCCACAGACCCCGCGTAGATTAAGCTTCACACTGGCTAAGAGAATTGGGAACACAGAGTAGCCTCCCTCGTGTGCACCCACCCGCCAAATCCATATTTATAGCTTCACACACACTGAGTAGTGGAGGATTAGCCTCTCTCTGTAGATATGAAGGCTATGCAATGATCGTTAAAGCTGTTTCTTCCAATCTGCAGCTGGATGGGAAAAAATAAACTGTGCCTGCGAACATTGGAGGGCGGTGCTATCTTGGCACCTGGCTGGGGACATTTGTAATACTTGAGTAACGTCCTTCCTTTGCTTCAGCCAGGTGTAGCAGGCTAGCCAAGATCCATGGAAGCTCGGGTCTTCCTTATAAGGCCTACCACTTTTCCCAGCTAAGGATTGGGAGCAGGTGATAGGAACTTTGGAAGTAAGATGGAGATATGACTCAGAAAGAGTAGAGTAGAGTAGAGTAGAGTAGAGTAGAGTAGAGTAGAGTAGAATAGAATAGAATAGAATAGAATAGAATAGAATAGAATAGAATAGAATAGAATAGAATAGAATAGAATAGAATAGAATAGAATAGAATAGAATAGAATAGAATAGAATAGAATAGAATAGAATAGAATAGAATAGAAGTTGAACAACCATTTGTTTGGGATAGTATAGGGTCTCTCTTTGATGAGTTTCCAACCATTGTTTCTCGTCCTTCTCTCTGATGCTTTGGTAAACAACCTGGCCTCCTCTGCCTTGTGGCAGCCCCTCAGATACTGGAATCTGAGTAGAATTGGTCTTGTACCTTTGGAGATTTCAATTGTGCTTATTTGGAGATCTCAGATATGTTACATTGAAGAAGCTTCTTGGATGAGAAGCAAAACCTCTTCAAAGAAAAACAAAGAAAGTCCAGTTGCCTCGTAAAAACAAAGCACCTTTGGGACAACCATGACTTGGATGACTGAGAATCTCCATAGACGTTTAACTGTGTTTATTGTTTCTTCTTGGTGTTTTACCTATATTTCTCCTACTGCATTCGCCTCCTAGTAGCAAGGAAATCTTGCATTTAGACGTCGGGAGCAAGTGAGTAACTGGTCCAGGACTTTGTGGATCGTTCGTATAACCAGACAGGCCTTGTCGCAGCAAATATTCTTTTACTTGAACCTAACCAGGGAGGACAGTGGCTGAATTTTGCACATCAACCATCATCAGCCCTACTCAACATGACACATCCAACCAAGATACTTAAAGATCTAGGAAGTACATTCGTATCACCTGCTAAGTTTGATTAGCACAAAGGGCAATAGGATTTGGGTCTCCTTGGCAGGTCAAGACACTGTGTGAGCCTTGATGGAAAAGTTTGATCTGCCTTTTTGTCATGCAGGGCCTGGAATGTAGCAGAACCAGGCAAGGACCCATAAGCTATCTTTACACCCGACGTTGCTCTTAATCAAAACCCAATTTTCTTGTAAAAGCAGTGATAACTGTGGATGAAGTTCAGTACAGAGTCGACTAATGAGGTATTTCCTCTGAGCCGGGCCTGCGTAAGGCAACTGCTAACATGGTGGGAGCAAAATGCCCCGTATAATGGAACAATCAAACGGATGCTTCTTATTCAACAATTCTCTTTAACAGAGGGAGCCATCTTTGATGTCGGGCTGAAACCTCTACGCCCAATTTGTGCATGAAGGTTTGACAAGAAAGAGGAAGGAAGAAGGCAAATGGTGCTCTATAAATAAAAGAAATCCAATTTATCAAAGTACTCGTCTCTCTTGGCTTGAACGGGCAAAGCTGAGCAGGGTGGAATCTGGTTATTACTCGGATTAATAGCATCGTAGGTTCAGTTGGGAAGTTTTAAAAAAAAGACTGGTTGATGTTATCCCAGCCCTAAAAAAGTGATTTATGACTAGTTCTTGCACTTACGACCATCACTGCATCCTTACAGTCATGTGACCACGATTTTGGCACATGGCAACCAAAAATATATTTATAACAATTGCAGCATCCCAGGGTTACATGATTGCCACCTGCAACCTTCCCAGAGACCGTCCGAGGAATGCCGGGTGGGGGGGAGAGCAGGATTCTCTTAACAACCTTGCAATTCATTTAACGACCATGGTGATTCACTTAACAATCATGCAAAAAAGATTGTCCAATTGGCCTCGGTCACGTAATGGCTCACTTAATGATATGATGGCTCACTTAATGACCCCATCTGTTAGCAATGAATGTTCTGGTCCCATTGTCAAGGACAACCTGTATTTCTACATGGCTGCCCTGCCTACCAACGATGTCCTTGTCGCCCTTTTTTCTTGTTGTCTTCTCATCTCTGTCAACTGCATGAAAACCAGGCAGGAAAGCATTTTTGATCTCCTTTTGTTTGCCCTGCTGGGATTGTTCAATTGCAGAGGACGGACGGAGAGGGGAGAGGGAAGGCAGACAAGAGAGAGGCCGAGAGCTTTGTTCAGTCGTTTGTGTGTTCCATTTGTTCTCCATAGCGCATGCAGATATCCCAGTGCGGAGACAGAAAGCGCAACAGAGCCCTGTTCCCAGCATCTGGCCAAGCCTGGCTCAAATGTCTCCAAATTTTGGAATCCTGTCAAATGAACACTCTCCCCTTTGTCCTGCCTTTTCAATCTTGGTGCCAGAGACAAGTGCCAGCTTTGGAAATGATTTGTAGCTGAGCAGGTGTCATCACTGCTATGGCAGGCGATGACAGGAAGAAGTCTTTTTCAGACCAGCCCTTACACTAGGATGTTGGTCCCAATAACTGTAGTTTCTCTATGATGCCCTTGTTGCGCAGGGTTTTGCTGCTGGTTTCGTGCTGGCAGGGAGCACGAAGCAACCAGACCCAATCACGAATGATGAAAAATCAGTACAGTAGTGTTATTATTTACTGTCTGTGTTACAAGAATCTTCCCAGATTGCTTGCCTTTCCCTGGGAATGATCAGATAAAGCTTCATGAATCTTGGAGGAAATCAAGGAGATCATACTGTTTGTGGCTGTGCTAGGATTCCAAACTAGGGCCTGGCTTGACTACTCCTTCCAGCCTAGTTGGCAATTGGCCAACAGGGAGGCAGGAAGGATCTATTCAATATCATGTCCAAAATTCCAAGCAGATTTGTTCGGTGCATCCACTTTGACCAAACACACAGAAAGCAGATCTTGTGAAAAGCTAGAGTCTTGGCAGTGGGTCTCGTGCGCTACAGGAGGGGGAAGAAAACTACCTATCTTATTGCATGGTGTAACTGTTAACTAAGGAAGGTCCTTTCAGCAGGCTAAGGGCCTATCCATTATCGGAATTACTCTGCCATCAAGTGAAGGGGAATGCAACAATTGGGCTCAGTGACCACCCCTTGTGTGATCAGGGAATTTGATCATAATTCTACTCTGGGAGGAAAACAAGAAGGGCTGCCTTTGAACCCAGAGGAGAAGACACCAGTGACTCCTTCAGGAGGTCTCCAGGTTCAGAGCTCTCCAAATCCTCCCTTGGCTCCATGTTCCATCCTTGAACCTTTTAGGAATCTGAGGTCAGCAGCAGGCTGTATTCCAGAGTCACCGTTGACTTCAGCCAGCAAGAATTCCATTCGTAGCCAGACTTCTAATGAAGCTACTTTGCGGGACTCTCCACTCCTCTTTATTTCACGCCTGCCAAGCAAATGCATTTCTCAGATGTGCCAGCTAGAAAGCAATTTCCATCTCCTCTAACATCTGCATTCTGTTGTCAGCAGTGACTACCCTAATGCGGGAGAGACACCAGTGAGCCATTTTCCCCCTGATTTCTCAGTTACCTGTGGATCCCAGCATAAAACCTTCTAATGGGCAAACTCAAGTAGCATTAATTGCCCAGAAGTAAGGCAGTTTTCGCTGGCACACCAGCAGATGCTTAATGTGCAATTAACCCCCAACAGCATGGACCCAGTCACCCTCGACTTGCTATGATCCATAAAGTCAACATGTAACTAACACCAGAGAGGCAGCAGATAAGCCTTGGTCCAGCTGGGGACTTTGATGGGCTCCCTGCGCGAGCTTTAGCTTTGTACGCAAGGGGTGTGCAGCCGTATTTGAAGCCGCTCGAATCGCCCACTTCTCTGGGAGAAGGAAAACTCGGTTTGTTTAGCCTAGCGAAGAGAAGGCTTAGGGATGACATGATAGCAGTCTTCCAATACTCGAAGGGCTGTCTCGGAGGAGAGGCAGTCAATTTATTCTCTAAAGCACCTGAAGGCAGGACAAGAAGCGATGGGTGGAACCTCCTCAGGTTTTGTTGGGATGTGAGTCAACCTTGAGCGTACCACCACAGCACCTAATGTCATCTTAACTTGAACTGTGAGATGGCAATATGGTTCTGAAGTGATTACTCTTAAATATTGGACTTGGTTTGAACCTGTGCATATAGGCATCAAATAGGGTAAAGCAGGGGTCTTCAAACTCGGCTCTTTGGCACGCTGGCTGAGGAATTCTGGGAGTTGAAGTCCATGAGTCATAGAAGGGCCAAGTTTGAAGACCCCTAGAGTAAAGGGTTTGGAGAATCTGGGGCCCAAAAAGCAAAACCTCATGCAAGGAATCAGAAACAGTGGAAAACCAAACAGTAAATCAAGATGAAGAATGACTATTGCCAATCCAAGCTTTTCAACTTGAGAAAGAAGTTTATGTTTATTGACCAGTAGACAAACTTAATTGTTATAGGGCAGGTACAATCAAGATGGAGACAGTACAAAATGAGTTTGACTGGCAACCACATAAGCACACCTATGATTTCCTTCCCACCTGCACCTTCTCCAGATCTAGAAGTGACCATTTATGGTTGATGTCAGGGTTTAAGCGCTTGAGGTGTTTCTGATTTAAACAGGGCAGGACACTGGGGAATCATTATTTCGGCAGCAAAAAATATCTCCCTGATGACAAAGGACTTTATATTGTAGCCATAGATGGATGTCTTCATGAAGTTATCAGGAATTCATTCACATGAATCAAATTTGATTTGGGGGAAGGTTTTACCTTCAGCCTACAGCTGGTGGCAGCAACTAGCTAGAGTTGGCTGATCTTAGAAAGCTAAGCAGAATCAGACCCAGGTGAGGATTTGCATGGGAGGTTGCTAGGAATTCCCAGCGCTTAGACCGATGTAAACGGTATGTGTGTGAGAGAGAGTGAGAGAGTGAGTAAGACAGAGAGATGAAAGATAGATAGATAGATAGATAGATAGATAGATAGATAGATAGATAGATAGATAGATAGATAGATAGATAGATAGATAGATAGATAGATGGATGGATGATAGGATTATGAAGAAGAAAATAATAATAATAGATACGATTATTATGATAGAAAGATAAAGACAGACAGAGAGACAGATAGTAGACAGCTGGCGTTGTGTACAGGAACATCTACCCAGTGTACGGCTGGACTCTCCCAAGTCCAGAGGAACACATGGAGACTAAGAAGCTAAGCTCTTTCTGACTGAAGCAGATGGGCAGGTACTGGTGAGAGATTGTTTGTAAAGCTCACCAAAAAACTGCATTGAATTGCCTTCCTTCTGGATCTTTCCCTCCTTTCTCTCTCTCTCTCTCTCTCTCTCTCTCTCTCTCTCTCTCTCTCTCTCTCTCTCTCTCTCTCTCTCTCTCTCTCTCTCTCTCTCTCTCTCTCTCTCTTTCAATCTGTTTGATGTGAGTTGCCTGAACCTGAGTTAACATTTCTGCCCCGCTTTCTGTAAAAGCTGTATATGTTTTCTTTGAATAAAGATGAGGGGAAGCTGTAAAACCCAATAATTATGGTGCCAGTTTCATACAACAGAGGATCTACAAAATTGTCAGAAAAGAAATATGTCCCTGGTATCACTTGAAGCAGCAGAGCTGCTCACATCCAAGACAATGGCGGTAAAGCTAATAATCCAGCCGAAAGATGGAAAAAACGACGGCAGAAATGTGGGAAGAGGGAAAAACAAGACAGTAAGCATCTTCGCCAGAAAGTAAGGAGCAGACCTGCCTCCACCACGCAACCTCCTCCTCCTCCTCCTCCTCCTCCTTCTCATTCTCATGATGGTCGTAAACAGGATCATGCCTGGGGATGCTGCAGGGGTCATAAGTGTGAGGACCAATTGTAATTCACTTTTTTCAGGGCCCATGGAATTTTGAACGGGCACTTAACAAACGGTTGCACATCAAAGATTACTTTTAAATCCCAATCAGGTGAGTTGCCTATGCAACACAACCGGCGGCATTTTAAACTAATGTTTCTCCCGTTCGGAACCAGGCAGGTTTTTCCCAGACACAAACTTCATTGAGTCTACTGACAAATCTGCCCTTTCGTCTTGAGGTCCCTTGATATAACGCTGACTTTGTGGCCTTGATTAAGTTACCTGCCTAACTGGGAAATGAGAGCGAGCATAATCACATCAACGGCTTCAAAATTGCATTTCCTCTCGTCTCCTGGGAGAGTTTCCCCTCTAACAGCTCACTGTGTCTGCGTTCTTCTGCTTCCTATTCTGGCTTGTTCTTGGTGCACTTTCGAACTGTCTTGAAGGCTAAAGAAATGAGTGCCATGGAAAAAGGATGGGGTGAATAGGACTGTATTTTAATATAGTCCATGTCTTATTGAGCAGGGGGACCTAGTGGTTGATTGATGATGCACCAACAAATTGTCAACTCTTGGTGACCACACAGATCCCTCCAGATCAGTCTCTAACCTGTTCATGCAGGTCTTCCAACAGCACATCCGTTACCTTTGTAAGTGGTCATCCTTTTCTTCTCTTTCCTTCCACGGAGATTCTCCATCATCCAGGTCATGGTTGTCCCTGGACTTTCTTGTTTTTTTTTCCCTTTGAAAACATTTTACTTCTCACGCAAGAAGCTTCTTCGGTTCTCACTGACTGGTGGGGAACGGAAGGATTTATATCCTTTGCAGTCATCTGGTTGTTAACTCTTCGAGAGTCGTTGAAGCCACATGGGGGGTTGGCTGTGTGGAGCCTTCTTGGATCTACCAAAAGGACTGTATTGCAGATAGGAGACAAGTAGTGTCATATCCCACCCTCAACAGGGTGACCCCAAGTCCAGTTATATTTTGGAAAAAGCATTTTTGGGACCTTTCCTTCCTTCTCAGCATGAGAGCCTTGTCTAGGCATCTAGGTCTTTGCAGAACACGTCCAAAGTAGAATAATTTGAGCCTGGTCATTTGCTCCTTAGGTATGAGAAGACCTAGTTGAAGGACTACATAAATTTTATTGTTGCGTGGCTTCTCTTCTTATTTGTTGCATGATGCACTGCAGTTGAATTGGTCACATTGTTTTTATCATGATGAATCCAATGTTTATCCTGGGGGGTGTGTGGAAATCTGTTGTCTTCTGGAGAGAAACATTTTGATCATCCTCCATAGCCAGAAAATATGGAGAGAAAGAGAAGTTTGTTGAAATGCAGAACAGCTCCTTTTAACTTCTCCGGACCCTCCATCCTCTCTTTTCCCCCCCATTTCATAAGTCAGGTTTTGTTCTGCTGTATCACATATGAATGCACAAGGAGCATAATTGATAGACAGCCGTTTGCTACAGAAAGCTATCAATGTCCGAACTGTGAAATCACACATCCAAATATGTTTATCTTCCTCGCTATTCTGGGATGTGCATTTTGGGGGGATGTGCTTTGTGGGAGAACGGCAAACTTCGTTTTTTTAAAAAAAAAATGTCAGAGAATAAAGTAGAGATAAAGACACAAAATTGGGACCGGCTTTGAATTCCAAAAAATAAAAATAAAAAATCCAGGCTGGGTTGTCTCAAAAGCAAGCAAGAATCTGACAGATGTATAAATAGCAATTGTTAGCAAAGAGCCTGTTGCCACTTGAGGGGAAAAGCTATTTCTTTGATTGTGTTCTGCCCTGTCTGGGGGTTACACAGGACTGGTGACCCTCCCATTAATGTTGTATACTCTACATTAGCCTAATCAATCCATATTTTTTTATTATTATTTCAGGGAAACAGGGCTGGTTAGCAAGCATCCTGTCTTGACTCCAAAAGCGGGGATGAGCCTGGTTAGTCTCGGAAGGGAAGCCGCTAAAAAATGGCACACACATGTGTGCAAATAGGTAGCCCTCAGCTTTGTTTAGCGACCATTCAAAGTTGCGACGGCACCAAAAAAAGTGACTTATGACTGTATTTCACACTTACTACCATTGCAGCATCCCCATGATCATGAGATCAAAAGGCAGATGCTTGGCAACTGGCTCGGACCTATGACGGTTGCTGGTGTCCCAAGGTCACATGATTCCCCTTTGGCGACCTTTCGACAAGCAAAGTCAAAGGGGGAAGCCAGATTCACTTAACAACCAGGTTACTAGCTTATCAACTGGAGTGATTCACTTAGCAAGAAAAGTCGGACAGAATCTCAGGCATCCAAAATAATGACCTAAAGTCACAAGAAGGCAGATCCTCTTTGCACAGTAGGAAAAACTTCCGTACTAAGAATAGCTGAAGAGTTGAACTCTTGGATTTGTTTCAAGCAGAAGCCGATAGCCACCTGTCAAGGAGATTCTCCAGAAGTAGAGTTTGATGTAAATGGAAGGAACAAAGCAATTTAAGCACTGACCCAAATGTCTTCTTCCAACTCTGGGATCCTATCATTCAGATTTGGGATTTGACTGGTAAACCTCATCCTTTTAATTTAAGAAAGCTCACTTTTTACTAAATTAAGCCCTTGTCTACCTTAATCTGAGCTAGAAATTCCAGACTCGTGGGAAGGCTACAGCCAGAGTCCCCTAGGGCCAGATCGTAGTCTACCTTCATTTCAAGGTTTGTTGAGATGGCTGGAATACTCCGGTAGCCCTGAATATGCTCCATCCCTGGAGATTTTTAAACAGAGATTGGACAACCAATTGGATTGGAGGCCTTCTAGTCCAATCCCCTGCTGAAGCAGAAGATCCTAGGCCAAGGGTAAGCAACCTTGGCTCTTTTATGACTCGTGGACTTCAACTCCCAGAATTCCTGAGCCAGCATTCTACAGAGTTTTGCCCTCCCCAAAGAGGGCTGGACCCGAAGAAGGAAGGAGAAATGTCCCCATTGACCCAATTTCAAAGTTCAAGTGGAAAAGAAAGTAAATGAATTGCACTCTGCTCATTCAGTATTATTTCTCCTCTGTTTAATAACTGCTCCTTCTGTCACATTAAAAATTCCAGATTAACGCCAGCCCTTGGAAACATCCAGGGGATTTATTTAAGAATTGGAGGAAACACACATCCTTCCAGCTGTGTGCCTTTGCTCTAACAGCAATAAGCTTCCAGGGATTATTGGAGGAAACATTTAATTTGGAGACTTCTGTTCTATGTTTGTACATTTCTTTGCATTCAAGTTTTTTTCCCCTCCACACAAAACTCAGAATGGCTGCCTTTTAATTTAGTAGCAGAGCGTTCTTTGACAATTTCTTTGTTTTTGATAGAACTAGGATTTGCTGATCCTTTCGATGAATTGATCAGCAAGGACAAAAGGGGGGGGAACCAGATTGTCTCCTCTTAAATTGTCCAGTATATTAACTTTAACTCCCAATGATCTGCCATTTTCTCTCTTCTTTGAATACAAAGGGCATATCCAAAAATAATAATCTAACACAACCACAAGATCCATACCACATACCCGGCGTCTTGTTAAGAGTGACATTTGCAGTGTCTCCCACTTGTCAGATTTCATCTGTAGGAAGAACAGCCTGAAAAGAGTACTTTTCAAATGGTGACAAGTTGTGCATGATAAATAAAAACTAACATAAAGCTAAACAAATGGTTTTCTAAACCCAGCAGGTTGGCTGTTCTTGGGGCCAAAAGCAATATTACTTTTTAGGAAAAGTGAATTGTAACGATCAGGGCGTCGGAGGCGAAAGCACATAAAGAAAAGTTGCTGGAATTGGGTATGTCTAGTCGTATAAGGGACGTGATGGCTCAGTGGGTTAGGACGCTGAGCTTGTTGATCAGAAGGTTGGCAGTTTGGCAGGTCGAATCCCGAGTGCCGCGTAACAGAGTGAGCACCTGATACTACTCGTCCCAGCTCCTGCCAACCTAGCAGTTCAAAAGCACGTAAAAATGCAAGTAGAAAAATAGGGACCACTACGGTGGGAAGGTAACAGCGTTCCGTGCACCTTTGGCGTCCAGTCATGCTGGCCACATGATCATGGAGATGTCCTCGGACAAGCGCTGGCTCTTCGGCTTTGAAACGGAGATGAGCACCGGCCCCTAGACTAGCACGCATGTGCGGGGGAACCTTTACCTTTTAGTTGTATGAAAAAAAGGACTGACACGATATCAGTGTTCTAATATCTCAGGGGTTGCCACAGAGAAGAGGGGGGGTCAACCATTATTATTATTATTATTATTATTATTATTATTATTATTATTATTATTATTATTATTATTATTATTATTATTATTATTATTATTATTATTATATGGATTTATATACTGCCCCTCTCCCGAAGGACTCAGGGCGGTGTACAGGGCAATTAAAACACAATATACAGCACATAATATACAAAAATTAAAATAAATTAAACCAAGTAGCCCTAAGCAATAAAACACATTCTAAAATTTAAAATATGGAATTTAAAATCTAAAATCCCAGTCACTCAGTCCAGGCCGGCAAGCTCAAATAGCCAAGTCTTCAGGTCGCAGCGAAAGGAGCGAAGGTCAGGAGCCATCCGGAGCTCAACAGGGAGCTGGTTCCAGAGGGCAGGCGCGCCCACAGAGAATGCTCTCCCCCTGGGGGCCGCCGGTCGGCATTCCCTGACCGACGGCACCCTGAGGAGGCCCTCTGTGGGAGCGCACAGGGCGATGGGAAGTTAAAGGTACTCCCGTAAATAATCCAGGCCCATGCCAATTCTCCAAAGTCCTGCCTTCAGAGGTTTTGGAGAATAGGTTGACCCCCTCTTCTTTGTGGCAGCCCCTCAAACATTGGAAGACTGCTATCGTATCACCCCTAATCTTTCTTTTCATTAAACTAGACCAGGGGTAGGCAACCTTGACTTGAGCATGGCTGGCTCAGGAATTCTGGGAGTTGAAGTCCACGAGTCATAAAAGAGCCAAGGTTGCCTAGCCCTGAACTAGACCTACTCAGTTCCTGCAACTGTTCTTTGTATGTTTTATCCTTCAGCCAACAATGAAAACAATGTCATAGCTGTTAAAAAAACTTTTAAAAAATAAACCAAAGCAACATGGTGAGGGAAGAACATCCACTTAAGTATAGAATAGTCATCAGGCAGTTGATGTTTAGCGGTTAAGATTTTGGGCACGGAAAGACCCAGGTTCACCTCTCCATACAACCATGAAGCTCATTGAGTGAGTTTGGGCCATTTGGTGTCTTCATCTCTTTCTCTCTTTGTTCAATTTACCTTAGACAGTTGTGTTGTAGGCGTAAAATGGCTACAACATTTGTAGCGGGTCCTGGAGGCACGTTGCCTTGAGCTCACAAGAAAAGGCAGAACATTAATGCAAAAATTAAATACTATGTCGCAGAACCCTGACATGATCATATTGTATCAAAAAAAATCTATCTGAAATTTGCCACAGATAAGCAAAAGACTGACATAAGATTTCAATTTCCCTATTCCTAAAGAAACCCCACACGATGACATTTTGGTGCGAAGAGGCAGCTGTACATTCGTGAACTAAAGTCACTTCCTGGAGGCTGAACGAACCTTCCAAGATTTTTTGTGGGCAAAATTGGGGGAAAAAAATAATAATATAAAAAATAACATGTTGACAGACCCCCTATAGATTGCTTAATGTTCCTGACAGCAAGCCTAGCAGATGTTCTCAGCTCAGTGGGGAGCTTTGTGGACTTAGAAGAACGTCAAAATCTTATGGCAAATAATCCCAAATTAACTACGCCGGCTTCCCACACAGAGACAAAGGCATGGAGGTGCAGATGCTTAAAACAAGTCTGGAGTTCATAGAACTGTCAAATAATCAGGAAAGAAAGCCGAATTGTTCCCAGCATGCAGGCTAGATTGAGAAGCTAGAAAAAAAAGAACCTCTCCAAACCAAAGCAAGATTAGACTCACTTCTGCGTCAAGAGGACTAGAACATAGAACACCACATGATCAAGTTGGAAGGGACCTTGAAGATCTAACAGCCCAACCTCCTCTTCAATGCAAGGGACCTTATACCACCCCGGTCGAACGGTTTCCAGTCTATTTTTGAAAACTCCAGTGATGGAGCACCCACAACTTTGCGAGGCAAGCTGTTCCATTGAGGAATTGTTCTGGGTATCAGAAAATTTCTTCTTCTAGTTTGGATCGTTCTTTTAATGATCTTCCACCCATCACTTCTTGTTCTGCCCTCAAGTGCTTTGGAGACTAAGTCAGTCCCCTTTTGTCCAGAAGGTGATTTTTTTTTTCCAGGAGGCAACTGGACTTTCTCGTTTTTTCTCTGAAGACGATT